>NW_024429209.1:23068249-23370749 GCF_017639785.1 Mesocricetus auratus | reverse complement strand
CAGCCAGGGTGACTTTGGCCACTTAGCCTCTTCTGCCAGTATGGTCCCATGGGAAAGGCTCTTCGTTGCCCATCCTAACCGGCATACCTGGAAGGCTAGATGTCATTTGGCAGTCGTTGTGCTGGTGCCTTCTCACCAGTGTCAGTTTTGTTTTGAGACAGTATCTTGCTACATAGCCTAGGCTCAAATTCATCATGTCTTCCTGCCTCAGCCCTCCCAGTGCTGGGACTTGAGATGTTTGCTGTTATCATATCCCATCCCTGCTCATGTGTGGAGGTCTCTCCTGGCCCCTCTTGTCTTCTCTTGAGACTCTACCTCCCTGGACTTCCTGCTGTCTACTTAGTCATTTCCTCTACCTGGCCAGCTCCTGACACTTAATGTTGGGCAACTTCACTGTGCCCGTTCTCCACTGTGCTGAGCTCTTGTCCAGGCCCAAGGCTGTGCCTGAGTCTTCTTGCTCACCTCTCCTATAACTAGCTGCTGGGTGCCAGGAAGTGGGTAGAGGGAGGAGGACAGGAGGCAGAGCATGGACTGGGATGAGGGCCTGGGTCAGTCAGGGGTCACCAGTCAGGCTTCTGTTGCTCTGTGCTCAAACTATCTCATCTCATCAAGTTTACGTCTCTACATCGCAAGGCAGGGTTTGCTTCCAGATCTTTATATTTCATAGAAAGGAAGGGCTCATTCTTCCCCTAGATCCACCACCTCCTAATGGTTACAGTGAGCCTCTGCTGGTCTGTAGCTGATGGGCTGGGCATTGGGGCTACAAGCCTGTGCTTTTGTTAGATACTGTTCAAGATGTAGGTGAAGTACTTAATGCCTTCATCTTGAATATGCAGCTGTCTGTAGGGGAAGATGCCACTATTGTATTTTTAATTCTCTCATATATTCCATTCTGACCTCGGTTCCCCTCCCATCTCTCATCCCAGGCCCTCCGCTCCCTCATGCACTCCTCCTCCATTTCCCTTCAGAGAAGGGCAGGCCTCCCAGGGATGTCAACCAAACATGGCCTATCACGCTGCAGTAAGACTGAGCACCTCCTCTCATATTAAGACTGGGTGAGGCGACCCAGTAGGAGGAAAAGAGTCCCCAAAGCAGGCAAAAGTGTTGAGCATTATGAGTCCCACAAGAACACCAAGCTACACAACTGTAACATAAACAGAGGCCTGCAAGATGTGCTAGGGTCGGGTGGCTCGGAAGATGACACCAGACTCCGAAGGACATCAGGCTACAGGTGGTTAGTGTTCAGGTGTCTGCACTGGCCGTCCTTGGGGCTCTGACAGGACCCACCCTCAGCTGCAGCCTTTAAGATCACCACCTGTGCACATTCATTACCTTCCCCTTAGGAAGGGCCCTGCCCACCTCCCGTCCTCTCTCTCCCTGCTTCTCTGCCTGTCTCTCTGTTGTCGTCCCCCTCTCTTCTGCCACTCCTGTCCCCAGAGGCAGGTCTCCCTTCTCCCCTCCCCCCTTCCCATTCACTTTCCCCCAATAAGAAACTCCTCCACCCAAGCTGTCACATGGCTGCTGCTTCTCGTGCACCACGTGTTAAAATTACAGCAGTTGGTCATCAAGCCCTGCACACTACTTACATGCACACTGCTGCTTGTGAAAACACAAATTAATCTCTGAAAGGCATCTCACAAAAAATTTAGGGTCTAACATTTTGAAGGGAACCCTAGTATGGAAACTGGGCTGAAGTGCTGTGGGCTTGTGGGTACAGAACTGACCACTCCATGGGGCCTTACTTGTCTCCTCCTGTGTAGCAGCCTCTTGTTTGGGGCTGTAGGTGCTTAACCCAGATCTGAGGGAGCCCGGACTGTAGCCATGGAGTATGCTGGGGAGAGGTATCAGTGGCCTACCCACCAACCCCTGGCCAATTTTGTGGCTTACAAGATACAGAAGGACACAGTACATGGATGGACACTTTCAGGAGGGTCACTCCCAACTAGGAGTGTAGAAGGGGCTGCCCTCTCCCCAGCCCACTCACTCTCTCCCTCTCCTCTCCCCTTTCCCCCTCCAGAGAAGCAGCAGCTCAGTGTCATATTCTCCCCCCCCATTTTTCGAATCAGGGTCTCATGAAACTGGGACTCAGGACTGGCCTCTAACTTTGGTCTTCCTGCCCACCTCCTGTGTGCTGGGATTACAGGTTATGCAGTGTTGGGGATGAAACCCAGGGTTTCATATATGCTAGGTACACTCTCACCTGCAGCCCAGCTCAGGCCCCTTCTGAGGTCCATTTGGTGCCCAATGCTTACAGATAGAGTTTATAATAAACATTTGTTGAACAATGTGTAATTTAGATGTTTGTAAAGATAATATTGATGATTTTTTGTGTGTGTTTGGGGGGAAGGACCAATGCAAAAAGCAACTTATTGTTAACTATATTTACCCTGCTCTGAAAAGAGATGAATTAGACATTTGAAGTGATTAGGACTTGTGGTGGGAAGGAGGAGAAATGCAGATGAGCAGAAGTGGCTAATTTCAGGGAGCAAAGGCTTCTGTAGGTTCTAACTTCTGCCCCCAGGGACCTGATATGGGGGAGGACAGCCGCTGTCTCCTATCTGAGAGAAACTGTCTGAAGAGCCTGCTGCCGCCACTCTATGGGGAGGCTGCTCTGCTTGGCAGCTAGAAGGGACTTAGAGGTTCTGTGTCTGCAATGTTCTGGCCTATGAGTGAGCAGGTAGAGGCTGCCAGTCGGAAAGGGTCGCCTCCGTTCTCAGCAGCTGGAGTTCAGTCCTGTAATGGGAGGGAGGCGTGGGAGACAGCTCAGGCAGGCGTGGAGCCCGCGTGGATGGAAACGGGCAGGCTGTGTGACAGTGGGGTATGGAGAGGAAGAGCAAGGGGGCTTGGAATAGTCTGGAAATTGGGTGGATATAAGTGGGGGTGAGGTGTATGGTTCCAATGGGAAGTGAAGGCTGGGAAGAATTCTCTGGGAGTGAGCAGAGAGGGAGTGGTGTTCAGGGTGAGTAACCAGTAAAGTAGCCTGTAGAGTAATAGAAGAGCTAGAGAAGTAGGAAGAGCCTAGGACAGCATGTCCCCGAGTGACAGGGAGATCTGAGGCAGTGGCATGTTTTCTTGTGGGATTCTGTCACATACCTGTGAAGCACAAAGCTGGGATCTTCTCCACCCTCGCGTCAGGAAAGAGGACTGGTGTTGAGTTACTCACGCTGGTGAACTCGGCACATCAGTGGAATGGGGCTGCATGGGGAATCCGAAGTGGGCAGACTGCCTGTAACTGCTTCTCAGTTCTCGGGTGACTCCAGCACCAATGCCTATGCAGAGTGCAGGCTGGAAAGACACCGAGGCCTGGCTGGGCTCCCCCAGGACCTAGTGTGTGGGCTGCTGGGGTCAGCAGATGCCCACAGTGGTAACTGTAGCCCCCTTCCTGTGCTCTCGTTACCAGCTTCTGAAGAGAAGAGAGGTACATGTGTTTTCTTGCGAGGTTCAGGCGGCGCCCTCTCAGGTGGTTTCCTGTATGGCTTTACTCTTAGGCTTGACCACACTTTCTCCTGTGGCATTTCTGGGGTTTCTGTCCATCAGAGAACTCCAGTGCCATTTCACACTTTGGCTCGCAGTCTGATGCGGAGGTTCTTAGCATTCTCCCTGGACTGCTTACTGTCTGAACTATACTACAAGAGGTGCTAGTGCAGGCTCAGCTTCCAGTTACCGTGGGTGAGGGCTGCATGAGGTAACACTCGTGTGTGTGTGTGTGTGTGTGTGTGTGTGTGTGTGTGTGTGTCTGTTCGTTCTAGTGACTGGATATGCTACTCAATACTGTACCTTATCTTTAGATCTTAGCTGGTTCTTGCATTGTGTGTCCTTATATTCATGTGTGTGTGCATGTGTATGTGCATATGTGTGTGTGCGTGTGTATGCGCGCGTGTGTGCATGTGTTCACCATGTTTTTGGTGTAGTTTGCTAGACTGACACACATATCCCGAAGACCCCGCCAGTCAGGATATGAGCCTCTTATCATCGCAACACTTGGGCTGTTCCCCCATTCTCCAGTCTTTTTGACCTGTTTGTCAGTTTTCTGTCACTTGGAGTTGGGTCCTGGAACATAGAAGTATATAGCATGGACCTTTTCCTGGCCACTTTGATTCAGTGTTGTCATTTGAGGGTTACCTGTATTGTATCCATAGCTCATTTCTTTATCTCTGTCTACTTTCCCATTATGTAGATATCTTAGATATGTTCCTCTAATGGTATTTTGTTGTTCCCAGTTTTGGGTTGCCAGAAATAAGACTGCTTCAGTTAGCCCAGGTCCAAGTGTCTACAGAGTGGAGGACTGCACCCCATCATGGGGCATGTCATTTCCTAAAATTGTGGGATGGTGTTCAGGGAGTGCACCTTGTGCTACTGGGAGTTCTCTGCCCACATCTCTAGTTTGGTCTCCCTTCTCCTGTAGTAGTGGGTGTGGATAGCTCCGTATTGTGGATTTAATTTGCACGTTCCACCTTGGCTTGTGACACTGAGCTAATTTGTTGCTTAGGGCTGTGTGCCTTTCATCTCTGGGAGGTGTCTTTTTGGATCTGTTGCCTACTTGTATTGTAATTTTCTTGCTGAGATGTGGGTGGGACGTATGTCTGTGTGTATTTTGTACATCAGCCCTCTGTCTGTGTGCCCCCTGGGTTGGTGACCAGCATTTCCTCTCAGCTTCTAGAGAAGAGTGGTACATGGAGGCAGGTGTCTGTGAGTTGCCCACGTGTTTCCTTATGGACCATGCTTCTGGAATGATTTCTAGAGTAACCGTGTTCTTTTCTCTCCTGGAGCCCTGGCCTTATGTGTAGAGGGTGGATCCAAGTCTTTTACCTGTACTGTCCCATTGTCCTTGCTCACTCGGGTTTCTGTCCATCTGTGTGGGCTGTCTCTGCACTCTGGGCTGTGCTGATGCATGATGAGAGATACTGTGTGGTCTCCGGAGATTCCTGAGGCATTTGTAGGTCTCCCTTGGGTACAAACCCATGTTCATGTCCTAGTGTCATTGCATTTCTTCAGAACTTACATGTTTAAGACGGAGCATCTGAAATACTTACCTTCCTTCCAGGTGGCAGGCGGCAGGCACGTGAGGTCTGCTGTCTGCTGTAGAGCCAGCCCCCAGTTGTGCCAGCTTGCTGTGAGCTCTGGACTTGTCTCCCTGAAGTGACCAGTGGTGTTGGAGTCCTGTGTGGTCTGGAGGGCACCATCTCACTTCCTTATCAACACGGCAGAGTTTTGCCGCCATTGCCAGGGCCCCATCCAGGACATGCATCATTTGTGGGTGCTTCCCTTTTCTTTCACACACTTGTTGGAGCTTCTGAGGGACCCCCTCAATGTTATCACACCCTTTCTACCAAGTCTCTACTTTTCCTTTCTGCAACGTCTTTTGTGTGGGGCTGGATGCCCTCATCTGGCCATCCTGTGGGTACTGGATATTCCGGTAACACTGAAGGGCCTTCTGATGAATACTTACTATGGTTAAGGTGGATGTTTTCTAAAGAGGGGTGGGGCTTCTACATTTGTCTGGGTAGGTCTAAGGAGAAACACTGGCCACCAGTGTGCTGATGTGGTTGTATGAGGTAGTTCTGGAGGGACATTCATTTCTTTAATCCCAATAAGAGGGCTTTCTGAATTAAGAATTTACTAAGTATGCCAGTGGGTGGTGGCACACACCTTTAATCCCAGCGTTTGGGAGGCAGAGGCAGGTGGATCTCTGTGAATTTAAGGCCAGCCTGGTCTGTAGAGTGAGTTCCAGAACAGCCAGAGTTACACAGACTGGATTTCAGTCTCAAAAAACAACAAACAAACAATTTTTTTTAAAAAAACGGAGTTAAAAGAGGCCTTGCTGCTGTTCTGATAAACTCAGAGCTTGACAGTATCAAAGACTCTTCCTGTATGATTGCTCTGGCTTAATCCTCACAGAGGGGAAGCTCAGGGTTTGCTGAGTGTATAGCTTATAGAAGGCTCTAGTCTCAACACCCCACTCCCATCTCCTCCTCCCTGGTGGGTGTGTTACTTTGGAACTGTGTCCTGCTGGGCTGGACTGAGGGTGTTTGTAACTCTGCTGTGGACGTTAAATTTAAGACAGGTTACTGTTGCTTCTAGAACTTAGGGTACAATTGGTTGCTGGTTTGAAACCAAAAGTAGTCAAACCTCACTGATAGAATGTGCTTTCCCAGAGTTCAGGAGTTTTGCTGGGTGAGAGAGACTGTTCTGTGCCTGTACCTGTTGTTGTGGGGAGTGTCAGGGAAGCTCAGCCCCTACAGCTGACCAGAGTAGTATTCCTATGAGGAATAGGGGACCACACTTTTTGGTTTGGTTTGGACATTCTGGGATATCAAGCTGGAGAGACTTGGGCTATGAACCGTAGAGGTGATGGTGCACTTGGAGGCAGGGCCCCAGCATTGTGAGCACACTTCAGTGCTGGACAGAAATGTGGAGAAGGTACAGAGCTACTCGGGGCATGGACTCATAGGTCTTGGAAGCCTGCAGGGAGGGGTCCTGCTGCTCTGTGAGTGTGGTCAAGGCAGAGGCAGTGGCAAGACACTGGCTTAGGCTCCCACATCTCAAGGTGCTGCAGGGTAGGGCACACATCTGGTTTGAAGCTGCGTCCACTGCTTGGCTTTACCACTCAGGTTCCTTGTGAAAGGAGATGCACTGTGATCTTAGTGTGTTTGGACAGTCCTCCACCATCCTGTGCTGTCTCCCCTGAGGAACCAGCTGCTCTGCAGCTGCTCGTATTTCTCCAGTAGTGATTAGTCCCTTGGCCAGGTCTCCTTGTGCTAGAGTAGGAAGTGCTTCTTGATGCCAAGTCTCATTTGCACCCCCCAGGAATGGTCCTCGTGCGGAGTGAGAATGGGCAGTTGTTAATGATCCCTCAGCAGGCCCTGGCCCAGATGCAGGCCCATGCCCAGGCCCAGCCTCAGAGCACCATGGCACCCCGCCCTGCAACCCCTACAGGTGCTCCACCTGTCCAGATTTCCACGGTGCAGGTGAGTGCATGCACGGTGAGTAGGCTAGTGTGGGGTGGCCCCAGCTCAGCCTGGCCCTCACCTGCTCCCACCCTGCACACTGGGGATGTTGTGAGAGTGTGGGTATGTCCTGTGTGAGTGCACACTGACGCATGCAAGTGTTTTCAAACTCCTGCACCAGGCTGGTGCAGGCCGGCTCTGGTCTCCCAGTCTCCTAGCTGAGGCCATGTGCACTGGTCTTGAGGCCAGTGCTCAGCTTGCTGACTGAGTTGGGTTACAGTGGACACTTGGTCAGCTACCTTGGCTGAGCCCTGGTCTTTCTCTTGCCACCAGTAGGTTCACTCTCACTGTCCCAGTGTCTTTCTCTGTAAAGTGCAGATCTAGTAGTGCACAGGTCATGGGACTGTCGTGAAGACTGAGATGCTTGAAGTATAAGAGTGAGTAGTGGAGCAGAGTGGAGGCCACACAGATGTACCCTTGAGGTCATAGAGCTTGATGCCAAGCTGTGTTGTCCCAGTGTGCAGTGCCCCCACCTCCCCAGCACAACAGCCCCTCAGGGGTCTGGGCCAGCACTCTGGTGTATGCTTTGTGTGGCCTTGCTTTTGTCGGGTGCCTCCCTAGATAGCTGGCAGCTAAAGACACAGAGGGAGTGACCCTGCCAACTCTGAGCTCCCTCTGGAGCTGTGCCTCGTCCTGTGGACGGGGTGTATGTGCTGGAGGTGACTGAGCTCCCATAGGAACGACACAGCAGCAGCTCTTTTGGTCTGAGTGCTGTTTCCTGAGGAGGAAGCCCGTGACTGTGTTGATGGTCCTCTGCACTTCTCCATCTGACCTTTGTGTCTCCTCTCACACAACTCTTCTGTAGCCACCTCAGGACTCCAGGTGTCTCCATCCTACCTGACCCCAGCCTTCCCCTTTTACAACCCGTGGCAATCCTCACTTTCAGTGCAGGCCAGCATCGTTCTAAGAGCAGTGCCACCGCTGGGTTTCCAGGTCTCTGCTTTAAAAGATGGCATTTTGTAGACTTCACTAAAAAAAGTCTGTCTTCAGAATTTTCTGTGAAAAGTTTCTGATCATACATTTTTTCTTTGGCTAGAAAGTTTTGGGCTTAGGATGACTTCCATGTAGGTAAGTAGTAAGCTGTGGGTTACTTGACTGCAAAAATATTTAGGGGTGTGTGTGTGTGTGTGTGTGTGTGTGTGTGTGTATGTGTGTGTGTGTGTGTGTGACCTACTGTAGTTCATTTTAGATGACTTCTAACTTATTTTTCAGGCTCCAGGAACACCTATTATTGCACGGCAGGTGACCCCAACTACCATAATTAAGCAAGTGTCTCAGGCCCAGACGACGGTACAGCCCACTACAACCCTACAGCGGTCTCCCGGGGTACAGGTGAGGATTCTTTCTCCTCGGGTTGCTTTCTTAGCAGCAATACAACCACACCAGCTTTGCTTGGCTTCCAGACCACACTGCCCCCCCTGTGTCCCGTTGCTGTGATGACAGCGCAACCCAGGAAGTGATCATCTTTTTCTTCCTTCATCTCCTCTCTCTTCATCTTTCCCTTCTTCTCTCTCCTCTCTTCCTCTGCTTCCTCCTCTTTCGAGCTAAGGTCTCAGGAGGTAACCCCCTATTTGGCTGGGGACTTGCTGTGGGGACCACACTGACAGTACACTTGGAATGCTCTTCCTGCTTCTGCCTCCTCAGTGCTAGTTTTTTTTGTAGTATCCTAGGTGGGGGTGGGGAAAGTATCTGCAGACACTGGTTGTACACGACACATGTTGATGCTCTTGCGGTGCAGCTTCTAGTGTAGAGCCAAGGGGAGGGACTTACATTCCAGGAGCTCCTCTGTTGCAGAGGGCAAAGCAAATGTTAAGAGTTGGGGAAGGGGCTGGTCAGAGAGGATATACCTGATCAGAGAGGATATAACATGATTGGAAAGATGTACCTGACTCTGAAAGATATTCCTAGTCAGAGAAAACACATCTGATCAGGGACATACTTGGCCTTGGAAGAAGACATCCTTGCCTGGAAGGGCAGACTTGGTTCAGGAAGCAGAGTGTCTCAAGCGCTCCTGATGTTGGGTTTGTGAGTGGTCACACTGTGTCAGGCTCTGCGCTCTGCAGTGAAGCGCTGGCTGCACTCCATTGCAGTGGGAGTCTGAGCTAGGTGATGGGCTGCAGGGCAGCCCCACACATGGGCCTTCCTAAACTCACTTCTCTTGGAGTTCAGCTCCATCTTCTTTGGTAGCTGTGGGGAGTAAGAACAGCTTAGAGAGTAGTTCTGTCCCAGGTGTGGTAAGCCAGCAGAGATGTCCGTGTGTTTCAGAAACTGGAGTCTAGGAGACCTGGGGTTTCCCTAGAGGAACTCCCAGGGCTGTCTGTGTCTGATTAAAGTGTTTGCTCTCCTGTGCAGAGGGGCTGTAGAAGGCAGTGAGCTCTTGGCAGCTGTGTGTCACATTCAGTAAGACAAGTGCATTGAAGTAGGTAGATGGGGTTGACTGAGGTCCTTAGCAGGCAGCTGGGAAATCCGTTTTAGAGTGAAAGAAAGCTGGTGAGAAGGGTCCCTGGTTGTCCGGCTGCCCCTGTCTTGTCGAGTCAGCCTCTTGGTTTGTCCTCTACATTGTCGTCACAGGACATTTTATTTGGTGGTTTCCAGTCACAGGGGCAGTGCATGCTTATAACACAGACGCTTATCACTCCTGAACCCATCACCAACTGTAGGGTAATGTGGGGGGAGGGGACACAAGGGACCTGGAGGTGACTTAGTGCTGGTGCAGCAAGTGCCGTCATCAGCACTGTGTCCGGAGCACTCCAAGGGCTTCTCTAAGGGCCTGAGGACCTGCCTCATGCTGCTCTGCAGCTGTCCTGGAGGTGGGTGTGGGTGTCACACTGCTCTCAGCCTTCAGGTGTGGGGAGTGGGGCAGTACTTAACATCCTGGAGTGGAGAAATGTGGGCAGCTAGATTTATAATCAGAGAGGTACTAATTTAAAAACCAGTAAATATTTCATCATGATTGCTCAAGAAAAGCAGAAATCTAAGGAGAGGGACTAAGGACCAGTGGTTTGGAGTGTGAGTCATTTGAAGTATAGGTATCCATTTGCTTTGCAAATGTTCTTATGTTTGGCCAAGCAACACCTTTCCACAGTCAGTATGGCCAGTACCAGCAACCCAACTCTTGTACCTCAACTTGCCATGACTTCCTGACAAGACTCACTTTGGAAAGTGGAGTACATTGGTGCAGGTAGTTTTGGAGAGTGGAGGCCTTTCTCCTGTCTTGGTTCTGTGTGAACCACGAAGGTCACAATTACCTTTTAGCCAGGTCTCTGTGTGAACAGGTGAAAGGGTTCTCAGGAGTAGCTTCTGAGATGGGAGGTCATTGGGTTCACTGGTCCTTGGTGCTTGTCTCTGTGACAGTGGTCAGACTGACATGGATTCTCAGTGATGGCTTCAAGCTCATCAGGTTTTATTACAGATGCAAGTACATCTCCCTGTCATTATGACTTAGCCCTCACAGATGGGTCTGCTGTGGGTGCCCTTGGCTACCTCAAGTAGCTGCAGAAAGTGTGGCCACTCGCCATTTGGGCTCCCTACTTTCCCGAAGCTGTTTTACTCGCTGGGCTTCTGCTGCCATGGAGAGATGCATTTACCTTGTGTTTTGAACTCTTCTAGCCTCAGCTGGTTCTCGGCGGTTCTGCACAGACAGCCTCACTTGGAACAGCCACAGCTGTTCAGACAGGGACACCTCAACGAACAGTCCCCGGGGCCAGCACCACCTCCACAGCTGCCACGGTAAGAACTCCCTTCAGGACCCCTAGGGCTAACATCAGCCCATTGTTAGTAGTGGGGAGGTGGAGCTGGTGTACAGAGGGGCTGGAGGGTGTCTCAGGACCACAGCCGACCAAGCACTGGTGGCGTAGAGGGCCCATGTAAGTCCCTTTATGGGGGGCCCTGCAGATGCCTGCGGAAGCCACACACATGTAACTGCTGTGGTCTCGGGTCAGTGTGTCCATCTGCTCTCCCTGTATGAACCTGGAACTTTGGACAAGCCAGCACCATACTTTGCCTCTTCTTCTCTGTGCTCTCTCCCAAGTACTTTTAACCACTTCCCGGAACTGCTTGGGACTTAGCCTGTTGTGCACAGTTAGGCAGCACCCTCTGCTCCTGAAGTAAGAGCTTTGTCTTGGTGAATGCATCCTTCCCTATAAGGGGGTTGCTGGGTTGAGAGGTGCAGGCTTGGTGGCCTTCATAGTGGCTGGTTGCCCCTTGTGCATGAGGTAGCCTGTCTCTGGAAAGAAGTTTAAATGCTAAGTTTACGTGTCTTTCAGACTGGTACATATTTCACTGTAGTGGAGTGCCGTGGTGAAATCTCCTATAACTTATACCTTTTTGTCTTACTACAGGAAACTATGGAAAATGTGAAGAAATGTAAAAGTTTTCTATCTACTTTAATAAAACTGGCTTCCTCTGGTAAACAGTCTACAGAAACAGCAGCTAATGTGAAAGAATTAGTACAGAACTTGCTGGTAAGAAGTTCAGGTGAAACTCTCTGCCTCAGAGCGTGGTGTGCCTGTGCTCAGCCTGCCAGGGCGACCTGGGTGGGCAGATGAGAACTTGTGGAAGGTCCTGGGGAGGGAGAGGTGTGCACTGCTGTCAGGGTGTATAGATTGCTTGAGTGTTCTGGGGACTGGGCTGATACCCCAACATTCCTACTAGATGAGCCACCTGAGGAGACCTGCCAGCACTAAGAAAGCAGAGCTTACAGCACCCCCTTAGCAGCAGCTGCCTTTGCTTGACAGTCACAGAACACACACCCAGCGGCCAGTGCAGCATCTCCTTCCCCTTTTAAAACTAAGGAAACAGGGAGGGTCCTTAACTCCAGTTTGTAGGCAAGGGGGTCTATGCTGTACCTTCCCTTGCCAGTTCCTCTTCCCATACCTTGAGCATTTGGTGCTGGTCTCTAAGAGGGGCCTGTGCTGCTGCTGTGCAGGACTGGCCTCTGCCTTGGCTGGTGCTCGTCAGGGTTTGAACTGGGCTCCTTGCCTGTCCTGCAGTGAACTTTGTCCCTCCTAACCTAAGCACCCACTTCCTTGCTCTGTTCTCTTTTTTTCCCATTTCTTTGGTTGGGAAACAGGGATCTTGGAGAGTGTTGTGCTCACCTGAAGGCTGAGAGCAGGGTTCATTGGTTCAGCCTTGCACTCCTGATCTTTTGCCTCCCCCAGGAGCGTGCAGGTCAGACAGGGGTGGCCCACACTGCCCTGATGCCTGCGAGGCCCCATCTGTGTCCAGTGCTGTCTTCCCCACCTGCCTTCCCCAGGTTTTATAAGCCCTGGGCAGATGGTACAGTAGTCTGTGGTGCCCTATTCATGGCAGCATGGCTAGACCTTTGCCACTTCTGGTGTCTAGTTCATGCAGAAAGCTGTTCCAGTTCCCACCCATCTTAGCCATTTTCCAGCCTTCACACTGATCCCCAGATGCTTAGCAAAACCATGTGTGCCTTGCTTGCGAACTCTGAGATGTTCCCTTTGGTGCTGTATAGGCCCAAGTATAGGTGCCATTCTCTCTTGACTGGATTGGGCTAAAGTGTTGCCCTTGACACTCTGTACCATAGCTTGTTGGTTTCCTGGCAAAACGCCAGGCACAGGGTAGGTGCCCGGTGGGTTCCAAGTGAAAACACACTGAGCGAGAAACCTGTGGGAGGGTGTAGATGTGAACCAGGAAGTGTCCAGCTAGAGACGTGTCCATCAGCTGCTGCTCAGTGTCCCAAGGGGACGCCGGACACACGTGCACCTGGGGATCTGCGTCTGCTACATGGAGCAGCGGCGTACAGACACAGTCTATCAGAAGGGCTGGAGCAGTGTGATGCTGTGGTTTATAGTATGTGCCATGAAGCTGTATGCAGATGTGCCATAGCAATGCCAGTGTGGTTTATTTTTCAGGATGGGAAAATCGAAGCAGAGGATTTCACTAGCAGGTTATATCGAGAATTGAACTCTTCACCTCAACCTTACCTTGTGCCTTTCCTGAAGGTAATTGACAGCTTGTGCTGCAGCAGTGTGGTCCAGTCGTGTGGGGTCACATGCCACCTGAGTTGGCTGGGACAACATGTCAGGTTTTCTCCTCAGAACAGGCTTTCTTGCCACTGAGCCCCCAGTTGCAACTCTGGCACACTTAGGAAAGGGCTTGCTTTCAGAGTAATCTTGGGGACCCTGACAGTATTGGTACCTTTTGGAGATGCATTTTGTTTCTGAAATGCATTTTGGCCAGTTTTTGCTAAGAGAGTCCTATTTAAAGAGTGTGGTTGGAGTTGAGTGACAGATAGGATTTGATACTTGACACTGTAGATGCTTGAAGAAGTTATTAGCTAAGAGACTTTTGAAGGTTTATGCTTCTAAGACAGTAGAAACACTTATGCTCCTGCCATGTCTAACCCCGCGCATCTGTCTGTCCTCAGAGGAGCTTACCTGCCTTGAGACAGCTGACCCCAGACTCCGCGGCCTTCATCCAGCAGAGCCAGCAGCAGCAGCCACCCGCCTCACAAGCCACCACTGCTCTCACAGCTGTGGTGCTGAGCAGCTCGGTGCAGCGCACAGCTGGGAAACCGGCTGCCTCGGTGACCAGCGCCCTCCAGCCCCCGGTCATCAGCCTCACGCAGCCCACACAGGTTGGCGTTGGCAAGCAGGCACCGCCCACACCACTGGTATGAAGGCGCGAGCCTGGCATGGTGCTCTTGCCAGCCGCCATGCCACTTAACTCACCAGCCCTGGCTCGGAGCCTCTTTCTGGAAAGAGCAGGCAAGGAAGCTCCTGCTGGAAGGCGTGTGGTTCTAAGCGGTTAAAGTGTGAGCTGCAGGTTGAGGCCCACAATGTTGTATTGTATTTTTCAGAGAATGAAATGAACTTGTTGGCTCACTTACTGGCAGCCCCTCATGTTGTTGGGGTTTCCTGTACAGGAGCACAGTGTATTTAGTGAGCCTCCTAGGAGGATGCTGTCTGGACTTTGAGTGATGCCCGAATGTTCAAACTGTTTGGATTGGGGTAGGAGGTGGGTGGGCCGGTCAGGGTTTTGCCTTTGGAGTAGAGCCGCTGGTGGGAATAGTGCAGCCTGGCCAATGGCTTGGGAGCGGAGGGCTGCTGGCAGGTGGGTCTGACTTTGTCTGGTGTGGATTCTTTGATGGCGGTGGGATGGCTCTTTGCCGTGATTGCATTCAAGAGTGTACACCTGCCGTCAACAGCTCAGGCTCACCACACCTACAAAGGCGAACTTGAAAAAGGGGGCTGGATATGTAGTTCAATGTTGTAGAGCATTCATTTGAGGTTTTAGGTTTAATTTCCAGCTCTGGGTGGTGGTGGTGGTGAACAAAGAGGTTGGAATTGTTCTAAATGCAGCTTAAAAATAAGCAGTTGTGCCGGTTGTGGTGGCACATGCCTGTAGAATTTGCTGAAGGAGGCGGACGCAGGAGGATCACGAGTTCGAGGCCAGCCTGGGCTACACATTTATTAAATGAGTACAAATGTAGTAGATATTAGAAAGGATAGATGCGTGTTTGTACAGCAGTGATGTAAACTAAGTGTTTTCTTAAGGTATGTCTATAACATTAAAGGATGTTTGAGTGTTTAAAAAAGAAAAGCAGTTGCAGGTGGTCCAGTGCTGTAAGGGGGTGGGTGCTGAGGAGGCCGACTCCTCGGGGCGCTGGCTCCTCTCTGTTAGTGCTCGCCTTTGTCTTCACTCTCTTGGTAGTGTGGACAGCACGGGTGGACTGAAGGTCTGTACACTAGAGTAGGGTTTCTTGCTGGGACAGGGTACTGTGTCCTTTGTTTTCACATAGTTTAAGTAGGGAACTGTGTTGTTGAGCAATCAGCACATTATTTTATCTACAAGGCAGTTCTGTGGAAGGACTTGCTCTCTTTGAGAGTCTAGCCTCTGCTGCTTGGTTGTATCATCAGTTGTGGCCTTGAATGCCAGGATTACATGCAGACCCATCATTTCCATTATGTTGGTTTTAACTGCCAATTTGATAAACCTAGAGTCTTATCTGGAAAGAGAGCTCACTTAATGGGGAATCATCTAGATCAGAATGGCCTTTAGGCATGTCTATGGGGGATTGCCTTGATTTTTGATTGATATAAGATGATTCACCCTGAATGTGGATAGCACTGCTTCATGGACTGGGCCCTGAACTGCAATAGTGAAAAAAGCTAACTGAACATAAGGGAACAGTTAGGCAACATAGCTACATTTGTTTCTCTCTCTTGACTGTGGATGTGATGTGACCAGTTGTCTCTGTTTCTGCCCCTGTGACTTCTCTGCAATGACAGACTGTGACCTGGAGCTGTAAGCCAAATCTCTTCTTCCATCAACGGCTTTTGGTTAAGGTGTCAGATCACAGGGTTAGAAATGAAGCTAGAACAGCGCTGCTCAGTATGTTCAATAGCCTGGTCATTGCTTTGTGCTGTCCTGATCCCCCCTTTCCCACCCCCAAGCTCTCCTTGTGCCTGTATGTGTAGCTAAGGCAGATAGGTTGGCTTTGTGCAAACCTGGGCGCGAGGCCAGAGGATCTCAGAGCCCATAGAAGTGGGTGATGTTTCCCGTGTTTGCATTTAGTGGCTTCTCAGTGGAAAGGCCAGCCTGAGCTGCCCTGGGTTCATCTGTTTTGTTGCAGAAACAGCTCTGGTGCAGGCTCAGCCTTAATCCCTTGCAAGGGTCCTCTGACGTATGGTGTCCATCGGAAGCTTCAGAATCTTACGCAGACTCTGTGCTGCTGTGCTATACCGCCAGCTGCACAAAAGGGCTCCTTTACAAAAACTAGATTCTTACTGGAAAGCTCTTAGCCCGGAGATTTATGGTTAGGCCATCTGGGGCTTCCTGTGGGCCAGACGCAGAGCACAGCCAGTGCTGTGGGCTCTTGGAGCCTGTCGTAAGCCTAGGGCAATAGGCAGGACAGCAGAGCTGAACAGGTCCTGAAGTATGGGGGCTTGGCCCAAGGGTGCTTGGTCTAATCATGGTTCAGAGAGTGATGAGGAGGACAGACTGTGTTGGGGCATAGGACCAAGTTTAGAGCATGGCTTGGAGATCCATCTGAATTCACTCCAATAGAAACATGACCTGATCCTATAGGAAATTTGAAGTGGAAATAAGTCATTTGAGTGTGGCCACCAGGCAGCAGTGTTACTCTGCTGACAGGTTGGGGAAGCCCACACCCTTTGTGGGGTTTGAGCTCAGCAGTTTTGTTTGCTGCTGCCCTCCAGGATGTGCCTCGGATCCAGTACAGGCCCTAAGCGTCTTTCGTGCGCTCCCTGCACTTGCTCTGCTGCGCCATGGCCTGGTGTGGGCCGTTCTGTCTTTGTCTCCCTCTTTTGAGGGCGTGTGTAGAGGTTTGTTGTAGGACTCGTTGGGCCAGGCTTTTAGACTTGGAATGAGGTGTATATCCGACTCTCCTGGAGCTTCTGGCAGGGTAAGGGTAGGGAAGGGCTGATGAAGCAAATAGCTGGCTTCATGGGTCAGTGTGGTGGCCCCTAGGTGTGCGTGTGTGCTCATGCACTGTGCTGGCTGTGCCCCAGGTGATCCAGCAGCCCCCGAAGCCTGGAGCCTTGATCCGGCCCCCGCAGGTGACCTTGACGCAGACACCCATGGTCGCATTGCGGCAACCTCACAACCGGATCATGCTCACCACACCACAGCAGATACAACTGAACCAGCTGCAGCCAGGTGAGGCCCCAGCTGCTGCCACGCAGGACTGGCTAAAAGTCCCAGAAGTGGCCAGTTGTGGGATAGTACTTGATTTCATCTAATCATTGTGATAAAATTCATGTAACAGACAACTCACCATTTACATCATTTTATGCACACCACTCAGCAACTTCATTTATGAGCTTGTGTAACCATTGCCCTGTCAATGTGTTTTTCAAAGTACCTGAATTATATATGATTGTCACAGACCTTCTAGCTGCCTTTCTCCCTTTCCTAGCAATCAGGCCATACCTCCTGCAGCTCTCATACCCTCTCACACCTTGTGCTAATGATCTGCATGTTCTCACCACCCATCTGCCTATCCTCCCTCTCTGCCCCACACCCCCTCTTTCCCACAGCTGACAGAAAGTATGCTGTGTAGCAGTATCCTTGCAGCGTCTCCCTGTGGACTCCTCAGGGCACGCTAGTCTAGATTGTGTGGTGTAAATGCTATTCCCACCCTCTAAAATCCATGAAAAAAACAGAAACCTACTTGCTCCTGGTGTTTGAAGGGAAGGTCTTCTCTCCCTTCCAGGCCCTGTTATGCTGCCTGTGGCATATTCCTCTCTCTCCTAAAGCTTGGCCGTGGTCCCTCCCAATAAAGTTCATTCTGAAGTGTAACTCTGTCACTTGCTTTCCACTGAATTTGGGTCTTTAGATTATAACAGTACCCTCCCCCTTTTGTTTCCAAGGCAGCCTCACTGTGTTGCCTTGGCCCTAAACTCCTGGACTCCAGTAATTCTCTTGCTTCAATTCAGACTCCTAGCTGAAACTGTAGATACTTACCATGTGTCTGCTTACTGTTACTTTCTCTGTCAGAAATCATTCCTGTGCGTAAGAGTTTGAGGGAGCCTAGTGGTGGTTGGCTCACCTTCAGTTTCAGCATTCACGAGGCAGAGGCAGGTGGATCTCTCGAGTTGAAGGCCAGCCTGGTCTACAGAGTGAGTTCCAGGACAGCCAGGGCTACACAGAGAATTTTAAATGTCATTTAAATTTTGAACTTTTATTTTTAACTTTGTAAATTTTATCCTCTGAGAATTAGAAAGCCACAGGCGCATGCTTCTCTGGGGTTGATGCTGTGGGGGATGCGTGCTACAGATAGGGCATAGGGGTGGATGGTCTACAGTGATCAGTGTTTGGGATATACCCTGTAATTTTCCTAACACTGTCTGTCTCTCTTTCTTTACCCTCTTGCTTAGGCATGTGTTCTTCCTTATCTTTCTAATTTGAGATTTCACATGTGTATACAGGATGTTTTGATAAAGTCCACCCTCCTCCTCCCCCAAGTTCTCCCAGACGCCCCCATCTCCCTCCCGACTTTTATGTACATTAATAAAAAACAACAACTCTGAGCCCTGTTGGTGCTGCAGGCCGTATGCATGGGCATAGGACTGTCCACTGGAGCATCCTGGGAGAAAACTGACACCCCCCTTCCCCCCAGTTTCCATCAATTCTCAGGAGCTCTCAGCTAGGAGTCCCTCCCAATTCATACATACTAAGATTTAAAAAACAACAACCAGCTTTATTATTACTATTTTATTCATGTGTATGGTTGTTTTGCCTTCATGTGTGTCTGTGTATCATATGCATGGCCGCTGTCCTTGAAGGCCAAAGGAAGGTGTTAGATCTTCTGGAACTGATGCCAGCCACTTTGTGGGTGCTAGGAATCGAACCTGGGTCCTCTGGAAGAGGAAGTGCTCTTAACCACTGAGCCATCTCTCCCTCCTTTCATGTTGGAATTTTAATGGGCATGATCTTAACAGGTGTTGTATGAGCAGTCAGCTACAACTGCTTCGTGTTTGTATGTGCAAGGGCCTGCCATGTTTAAAAACAGTTTCCCAGCAGTCTTCCACAGTCTCTTACTCTTGCAATCTTGCCACCTCCTCCTTCTGTAATGATCCCCAAACCTTGAGGGAAGAGGATATGGTGCTATGGTCTGATATGGTTGCTGGGTCCTCTGAGGAGCGGTACAAGTGTGTAACCACTGAGCAGTCCAGCCCTGCGGCTTAACCGTGTGTAGCATTTTAGAGCTACTGGTGCAGAGTTTGGAGAATGTTACTGTGATGAGAAAGGAGATGACAGTTTCTCCCTGGGGCTTATAAAGCTAGCCGAGTCGGGCCTCTAGTAACACCTCTGGTCTCCATTGTGTCTTTGGCTTTGCAGTCCCTGTGGTGAAACCCACCGTATTACCTGGAACCAAAGCCCTTTCAACTGTATCTGCACAAGCAGCTGCTGCACAGAAAAACAAGCTCAAGGAGCCAGGGGGAGGCTCCTTTCGGTAAGGACTGACACTGTGTAGCTTCAGGAGAGCCTGGGGGGAGCTCTGTCTATTCACTTCACTGTTGGGTCTTTCCTATTGGTTCTTGACACTGGTGGCCTCAGGACCGTGCCTCCTAATTGGTTCTGACTGCACATCCTTGTCAATGTGTGCTTCCCACACGGGTAGAGCAGTGGAGGCTTCCTTCATACCCTGGACAGGAATGGGGAACGGGTCAGCTGACTGGAACCAATACAGTGCACCAAGGTCACTACAACTTGTAACACAGATGGCCCTCACCACCCTGTCGACATTGTTATATACTGAGATTCTTGTGTAGATGCACCAGAGGCCATAGCACAACCTTAGCCGTGACTTAACAATAGGTGGTGTCTGAATTTCAGGGAGACTCTTCATCCCCAAAGCTAGCAAATGGGGCTGAATAGAGTTTGGAGCTATAGTGGTTCTGAAGGGTAAGGAGCTGTCAGGCAGAGCATGGTGGTGACTTGAGTGGATGAGGAGAGAGGTGAGGTATATATAGCAGAAAAGCCTGCGCCACAGGCTTTTCAGAGAAGAGTGACTTTAGAGCAGGAGCAAGCAAAAGGCAGTGGGAACTGCGTCTGCCTCCTCACGTCAGGACAGGACTCGGGTGGTGGCTCCTTCCCATAGCCCAGGCTGGCATGTGACGTGCAGATGTCACGCAGGGCAGGACCACAGGCCTGAGCAGAGGTGAAGCTCTGGTGAACTCGTGAGCAGCAGGAAGGTTGAGTGTGTTCCCAGCTTCAGGATGCCTCCAAAATACCAGTCAGCACAGCGGGGGTGCAGGGAGAGGTCACTCAGAGTGCACACAGTAGCAGGTAGCAGGGTGGGAAGGGCAGTATAGCCCTTGCCAAGGGTCAGTCTGCACGGAGGACATTCTGTTGTCATCCTGTGACTGACTCTGTGCCAAGGGCATGCATCAAAGACAGGCTGAGGGTGTTCAGTGAGGGGCACTGGAGGGGCCTTGTTGCTGGGTGTTGCCCTCCCCACTGAAGAGGGTGGTCCTGGGGCAGTGGCCACATGTTGACAGGTCGTTATGCTGGGCCATTTTCACATGGGGCCTCCATCCAGGAAGCACAAGCAGAAGTCTGTCTGGGATCTGGCTGGCAGGGCTCATGGTGGCCCAGCGTTTAGCTCTTCCTCCACCTCTGAGAGCATGTGACTGATGAAGAAATTAATGCTGGCCAGCTTTTTTTTTCTCCTGAGAAGTCTTCAGGTGACATAGTCTTCAAAGCAACAGATGGTGTTCTGGGCTTTGTTTTCTCTGGACATGGTGTGGACTCAGTCTAGCCCTGACCCCACACCATCTGACAACAGGTCACAACAGCTAGTGCAGGACCTGGGAGGGCCAGTGCCTACTGCAGTTCCCTGCCACTTGTTGCTGCCACCGAGACAGCCAGCCCTAGATGAGCGGTGATTTACTCGTACGACAGAATAATCTGTTCCTCTCCTCTCCAGGGATGACGATGACATCAATGATGTTGCATCAATGGCTGGAGTGAACCTGTCTGAAGAAAGTGCAAGAATATTGGCCACAAACTCTGAGTTAGTGGGGACACTAACTCGATCCTGTAAAGACGACACCTTCCTCCTCCCCGCACCTTTGCAGAGGAGGATACTGGAAATAGGTATGTTTGCACCTGATGATGCCGCTAGGATGCTCAGTGTCCACATCTGTGTCTGATGTGCTCCGTGACCCCGATGAGACTCAGCACAGCCCTTCTGCAGTAGCCCCACTGGGTGTGGGGGCTGTAGGTGAGCGTGCCCTCGGCCTGGGCTTGGGCTCACCCCATGGTAGCTCCACTGGTGGCTGGCAGGTAGTAGAAGGGCGGACAAAGACTGTTGTCCTGCTTAGGTTGCCCTTGGTTGTAGAAGCGTTAACTAGGGGGTGAGAAAAGCCAGTGGTAAGTACCATAAAGTGCTCTTTTTCTGCATGGCCTGCAGGTAAAAAGCACGGCATCACGGAACTGCATCCAGATGTAGTGAGTTACGTGTCTCATGCCACACAGCAAAGGCTGCAGAACCTTGTAGAAAAAATATCTGAAACAGCTCAGCAGAAAAACTTCTCTTACAAGGTAATGTGGCTGTTTTCCTGGGGAATGTCCATGTTCTCAGCTCCTCATCTAGGGCTGGCTGTCTGGAAGGAAGCCTTGGAGTCCTGGTTGTTCCTGTGCCTGTTCTCTCAGTCACATGCACACATCCAGTCTCTGCAGGGACCCTGCTTTGGAAGATGAGCCTGTCAACTTAGAAAACTGTGGGCTCTTCCACTCTTATTCCATCCAAATAACTTGCAGGCTCTCAGCCAACCGTGACCCTGTTTATGGAGTGAATTTTCAGGCAAAATGTGTCTTGAGCAGTTGCACAGATGTTATCTGTAATCACTGTGCCTTCAGGGCAGTTTATAGTGGATTGTCAGATTTAAAACACACCTTTAATCCCAGTTCTCAAAAGGCAGAGGCAGGTGGATCTCTGTGAGTTTGAGACCAGTTTGGTCTACAAAGCAAGTTCCAGGACACCCAAGGTTACACCAAAACAAATAAACAAAGAAAGGACTTAAATGTCCCTTAAAAATGACCAAAGTGTATCAACTGGACACCGGGACTCTTGGTAACTTGATGACACTCCCCTCTTTGTAATATGACTGGAGCAGTGAGGTGTGAGCAGCCACCACCACCCATGGGAGCTGTGTGCAGACTGCGCAACTGTGCGAGGCATGTTCATGCTTACAGTGTTTTTGCTATTTTTTTATTTTTTTGTAGGATGACGACAGATACGAGCAAGCGAGTGATGTCCGGGCTCAGCTCAAATTCTTTGAACAGCTTGATCAGATTGAAAAGCAGAGGAAGGATGAGCAGGAGAGGGAGATCTTGATGCGGGCAGCAAAGGCAAGTTAAATACTCACTCCTCTCAGTCCTGGGGCTCAGGGCTGCAGCCCTCCTCTCCTGAGACACTCACCAGGCACATTGGGTTCCCATGCTAAGAACCATGTTTCTGGCTGGCGTGGGGGAATGGGTGCCGTGACCGGATAGGTGGGGGGAAGCCTGACTCCCTTGGTGTGCTTCAGCTGCTGGAGGTTGCATTTGGGGTTGGGATTTGATATGACAAAACTGGACCTCCCTCCCTCCCTCCCTCCCTCCCTCCCTCCCTCCCTCCCTCCCTCCCTCCCTCCCTCCCTCTCATTATATAGCCCTAGAACTCATTATGTAGACCAGGTTGACCTCGAACTCTCGAGATCCTTATACCTCTGCCTCCTAAGTGCTGGAGGTGTGCACCACCATACCTCATGGTGTGGGCTTTCTTAAGATGTCTCTAACACCTTACCTTCCCCGCGTTGCAGACTGTGGCAATGGGATCATATTGCCCTTCAGTCTAGTGCATTCAGAGCTAAATGTAGGAACCTTGTTTATTTATTATTAGAGTCATCTAGCAATATTAATCCCAGTGGGAGGGGTGACAGCTGTGAATCCAGTCCTTACTAGGCCCCGAGCCCCAGGGAGTCCTGTCCTGGCTCTCTCTTCTCAGACCATACTGAGTCAGAGGCGTATGACAAACTTGTAACCATATGTCCAAGATTCTGTGATATCACATCTGGATGGTAGTGTTGACTTCTTTGTTTTCATGGTGTGTAACCTAGATTTTCGTCTGTTGGATATTTATAAAATTATCAGAAATTCTTTATCTGGCTGGATGCTGTAGTAGGGTGAATACGGTAGCATTGCGTCAGTGTTGCTCATGGAAGGCATGACTCTTCCTTTTTTCCTTCTTTCAAATATAGTCTCGATCCAGACAAGAAGACCCAGAGCAATTAAGGTTGAAGCAGAAAGCAAAAGAGGTGAGCTTCCCCGTCCCGGATTCTTCAGAGCATTTGCAGCTCATGTTCATGCCTGACACCCAGCTGAAAAGAGAAGAGTTAAGAAAACCTGGTGTTTCCAAATGCGGGTGTTGGTTCCTCCTTAGAGCTCTCAGGTGATCGGTGCCATCACAGGCTTCTCCTGTGCAGTTGGCATTGGCTGGAGGTTTCATGGTAACTTCCCTGAGGGTTAGGCCCCTTAAACTTGTTCTTCTCACTTTCTGAGCATTTTAAGGTAAGCTTCTGTTTTAAAAAGTCTTAATATTTTTGGTTACAGACACATTCTTAGTTTTAAAAACCTCAGCTTTAAAGAAGTTGTGACTTAGGACCCTTCAGAAAGTTCTTTTTTTTTTTTTTTTTGGTTTTTACGAGACAGGGTTTCTCTGTATTGTTTTGGAGGCTATCGGTCCAGCCTCGAACTCACAGAGATCCGCCTGCCTCTGCCTCCCTAGTGCTGGGATTAAAGGCGTGAGCCACCACCGCCCGGCAAGAAAGTTCTTGATAGCTGTTGCTGCATTTGCAGTAAGAACCCTGAAGCAATGATAGCTCTTGTTTCCTTCCCACCCTGAAGATGCAGCAGCAGGAGCTGGCACAGATGCGACAGCGGGACGCCAACCTCACAGCGTTGGCGGCGATCGGGCCCAGGAAGAAGAGGAAAGTGGATTGTGCCGGGCCGGGACCGGGAGCAGAGGTACAGCAGAGCATGGGGCCTGAGGTCTGGAGGGCCTGGGGGAGCAGGCGCTTTAGAGTCCCTTCCTCAGTAGCCAGCAGAAGATCCTGAGCTTTGTTTACATTCAAAACTTGCGGGTGCATATCACGTGAGTTAAAACACATGCTCACATGGTTGGCAGGACTCAGAACCGTGTGAGGCAACCTGCAGGGTTTGTGACTTAGAGAAGTTGTCACCTGTTTCCTTGAGCCCAGTGGCTGTCATTTGAATGCTAGGGAGGGCAGTAGCGTCCCTCTGTATCTGCACTTAGTTGTCGTCACTATGCCCTTTGTCCTCCAGAGCGTCCAGGGTCTGTACATGGCTGGTCCCAGTGGCCTGGAGGCTGCTGGGCTGGTGTTGGCTTGAACTCATCGTGCTTCATCCTCTTCTGTGGGCTTTTCTGACTGGTTATAAAACTCTAGGGTGCTTGTGGGCATTGTGTTACTTCATCTGAAGGCCTGTTGTGATTCCTCCCCTGGCCTCTGTGTGTGATCTGTCTTATCTGACGGCTGTGACACTTGGGGCCTTTCCCCATGACTCTTTCTTTGTGCCAGTCAGGTCTCTGGGTATTCAGCCTGCTTCCATTTGCTGAACTGCTTAGACCCATGTGCTTTAAGAGTGCTTTAGGCGTGCTTCTGTCCCCATCTGTCTTCTGGGTCTCCAGTTTCACACATGTGCCGGGGTCAGTTTTCCTCTCCGCCCTTCAGATCGGGTCCTGTTCCTTCCCTGATGGGGACTGTGCCAGCCCCTGTTGGTTGTTAAGCTCCAACGAAGTCTTGTTTACTATTGAAGATTTCAGTTCAGAGCAGCAGTTCTCAACCTTGTGTTGCGACCTCAAAAGGCCATCAGAAAACACAGGTGTTTAAGTATGATTCATAACAGTTGCAAAATTACAGTTATGAAGTAGCAATGAAATAATTTTATGGTGGGGAGCCACTATAACACGAGGAACTGTATTGCATTGTTGCAGTATTAGGAAGATTGAGAACCGCTGGTCTGCTGGCTCTTTGGAGGTGACTATCTAATGAGTGGCAGACGTGAAAGTCTGGATGGTGGCTGTGTCCCTCCTGAGTCTTTGAGCAAGCATGTTGAGGCTTGTGTCCCAGCCTCAGTTTCTCCTCACTGCTCTCTCTCAGTCGTGGGCCACTTTCCTGTTTCGTTGCATATCTAGGGACTGTTACCTGAGTGCTGGGCATCCGCGTCAGATGTGAGGAGGCTCTGGTGGTTTTCCTCTGGAGGCTGTGGGCTGAACTCTTGTTTTAGCGCCACTTAAGTCAGTGGCTCATTTGCTGTTTGCTCTGCTGGTAAGGCTCTGTCCAGCACAGCACAGCGCAGTGCAGCACCTCTGTGTGTGGCTTTTAGCTATTTTAGGATGAGTCTTAATGGACTATGACCCTTAATCCTGGGGAGGGGCTTGTCTAACATCCCAGCTGAACCCTTCTGGTGCCACCTGACCTCTTTCTCTATTTTGCCTATCCCCATAGCAACTTCTGTCTGTTATGCTTGGACAGTCGTAACCTACTGTGGAGGTGGCAGGTAGATTCTGGGACAGCACATAGTGACTTGAACAGGGCAATGCTGTCCCTGCCAAAGACTGTTGACCCATCTCAGCCCTAGTGCCAGCAGTGACTCTTCAGCCATGTTCTTTTGATGTGGAGACTGCTTGAGCAAGGAGTACCCTGGAGTCTCAGAGACATCTTCTCAGTTTGAGGGTGGGTAAGAATCCTGGGTGTAAGATAGGAAGAAATCCTAGGCCAGAGTCTTAGTTAGGTAAATGTGCCGTCTGAGCTGTGTGTGTGTCGTTAGGTTGATTCCCAAGTGAGCTAGAAAGAAGAAAACATAGTTGCTGGCCTCATTCAGGGCCCTGACTGCCATAAGACTGAAGTGGTTGTCTGTAGGAGCCCAGGCAGCGAGGCCTGAAGGAGCATGGTGTGGTGATCAAGTGTGCAGGCCTGCAAAGCCCACACCAGAAGCAGCGCGTTCACTTGGGTAGCGGTAGCACAGCTCCAGGAGTCTGTTAGGGAAGGTAAAGACATCAATGAATTTTTTTCTCCTGCTGGGTATTTTTGTGGTCTGCTGAATTATTCTAAGATGTAAATCCTTGTAACCCACCACTGGGTTGAAGTACTAGGACATTGTCAATTGCTTGAGAAGTCCCTGTGTCTCTGGCACCTCCCTCAACTTTCTGACAATCATAGCTTGAAGAAATCAAGTCCATGATGCTCCTTCCACTGTGCAGCCAAGACACTGTGGCCTCCCTGGCCTGTTTTCCTTAAGTGTTTTTAGGTCTGCAGTGTCACACACCTACACGTGCACACATGGATGTATGTTTCTTCCTCTGGCAAGGTGAGACTGGATTGTTGGATTTAATGTGCCTACAGTGGAATCCTGGATGTTCTAGGCTTGTCAGACTGGAGAAAGAACCGTTTTCTCTAGAGGAGTCACAAAGTGGGACTGGAGTGCTGGAGTCCTTGGAGGTTAGAGAATTCAAATTCAGAGGGTCAGGGTTTTGGCCACTCTCTGGTTATCTTTTTCATACTAATGAGACTGGTCTTGGGAGCTACAGGGTTGGAGGCCAGAGAGGGGAGAGCAAAAGAGTCTTGGTTCTCACCGACGAAAGTTAGCAGAGAACTGAATGATGCTATCCCCGGCAGTCATCATGGCTGTTGATGGCAGGAGGTGTTTCTGTGGATGTCCCTGTTTTGCCCATTTTCAATGTGCTATCCTCACCTTGTCAACACCTGGCCCTCCTCACCATCCTCCTGCCTTACCTCTGAGTGAGGCTTTGTTTAATGCTCCAGTGCTGGTGTGCTGAGTCTATACTCTGTGGTAGTTCCCAGAGCTGTGCTCCCCAGCCTCACCAAGAGGCAGCAGCCTTCAGTGTCCTGAAGAAGGTTTTCCCTGGTACAGTGTTCTGTTAGAGGATGGTAATCACCCTTCGTGTCCTTTGCATGTTTCTCCACAGAAACTGTCACCTCAGATGTTTTTCCTGGGTGGGTGTTGTTTCTGTGGCAGCTCTAGGTCTGTATTCATCAGAGTCTTTGTCAGAGATCTTGGCCGTTTGTGTGTTTCTCTTTCTGCTTTCTTCTTAACCCCTTTAATGTCTTTGTAAAAGGAAAGTCTCCTTCATCTGGGGAGGTAGCTGGGGAGGTAACACACTTGCCACACAGGCAGGAGGCCTGAGTTTGCTCTCTAGCACTCACATAAAGTGTGGTGTTGTAGTGTACTCATGATCCCGGCACTGGGGAGGCACATGGGAGGAACCAGGGGCTTTCTGATGAGCTTATAGCTGAGTCAGCAAGCTCCAGGTTCAGTGAGAGACCTTGTCACACATAAGGTAGACATCAACTTCTGGCCTTGCATGCACACATGTGTACAGGCACTTATACACATGCGCCTGTGCACATACATGCATACGTGTCTTAGCATCTTCTTTACCTGTGCTTATGCATTTGCTGTTTGTTTGAGAGAGCGGCTCTTGCAGCTTAGACTGGACTTGAGCTTGCTTTGTGACTGAGCATGACCTTAAACTCACATGCCCTGTCCCCCTCCCTTGAGGTTTGGGGAATGCAGGCATAATGCCACCATGCCCTCACCTTTCGCTCTTTTTAGTCGTCACTTTTATTTTTGTTTTCATTTTGTTTTTTCAAGACATGGTTTCTCTGGGTAGCCTTGGGTGTCCTGGAACTCACTGTAGACCATGCTGGCCTTTAATTCAGAGAGAAATGCTTGCTTCTGCCTCCTGAGTGCTGGGTTTACAGGAGTGCACCACCACACCTGGCTAGTCATTGATTTTCAAAGGAAACTTATTTCTAAATTTTGTTTCTGTGTGTTTTGCTCACTCGAATTCATTGTGCTCTTTCATGGTTGTTTTTTCTTAGTATCTTTAGTTTGTTGTAAATGGTTACATGTTTTTGTTTGTAGTATTAAGACTCATTTAACTGAGGGCCTTGCACAGAGCTGGTCAGTTACTTGTTACAATGTTCTGATTTGGGTTCACATACATTCTCATAACCAGATTCTGTCACTCAGGCTGAGGTGTCATAGAACCCTGTGTCCCTATGTCTGCTCCCGCCCCATTACTGCTGACAGCTCTGAACCTTCATTGAAGGGTCTGTGAGGCTTGGCACTGTGACATCACCATTGGCATCTGCTGAAAGCTCCTGTCAGCCTCACCAGTCTTTGTGTTGCTCTTGCCTGCATCTGTGGTGGTGTGCTGCCGGCCTGTGTGTGGTCCCACGTCTGCCCTTGTGGCTTTTCATTAAGTGCAATCTAAACAGCTTTTCCTGCCCCTCTTGCTGAGTGGCTTGGGCGCTGCATCTGTGGTCTTGTTTTGCTGTGTGTGTTGTACTTTCTCACTGTCACTTGTTTTTTCTTGTTTATCTAGCTTTGATGACTTTGAGCTCCTTGGATTGTTTTGCTGTGGTGTGTTATTATTTATTTGCCTTCAAGCAGTGTGAAATAATGTAGCTACATGACCAGGCCCTTTCCAGGAACCAGTGGTCTTTTGCTGGAGGTAGTGTACAGCATGGGCGTGGCACAGGGTAGGTGCTGCCAGCCATTTTCACCTCAGACTCTCACTAGCGCAGTCTTTATTCTGCTGAGGACATGGGCTGTTCCTAGGCCACAGGCTCCACTTACTACCATAGGTCTTCTCACCTTTTCCTCTGGGACCCGGTTCTTACTGTCCCACTTTAGCTGCTGGTTTGCTTAGTCCTGACACGGCAGTAAAGTTTCAGAGTAGCTTTGCCTTGTGAGAAACATGCATACCTGTGAGTGAGAAGAAAACCGTTTCCACACAGGTGCCGTGTGCTGCTTTACAAGTCCACATGGCGCCTGAGTTCTCTGAGTTGTGAGAGTGGCCTCTCTGCTGCTTCAGTGGGGCACGCCCCTGCACAGCCCACTGTGGCTCAGTGGCGAATGTTCTGCCCTGGTTCTCCTGTGTTGGATGAGTCTTATTTTGGGTACAACATTGACGTGGTTCTAAGAGTCAGAATTTATAAAGGGATGTGATGCAAAGAAGTGCCCGCCTCTTGTGTTCCTTCCTGTCTCCATCCCTCACGTATCCTCTTTCCTTCCCTCATGGAAGGGGACCATGGCACTGGCACTCTCGCCCCTTGGCAGCATGTCCTGGTGCTGACTCTATCATCAGGTCCCCTTGGTCTTTCTGTCAGCCTTGTGGAGTTCATTATAGGTCTCTCTGTGCGCAGTGTGCACAGTGACAAGCATGTTGTGGTGTTGAGCTCCTGATTGAGTGCCCATGTGTCGGAGGCAGGTGGTGTGAGACAGGCTGCATCTGATGGGGGAGGGGAGAGTGATGCAGTTTTTGTGCATGTGTGGTAGGTGACTGAGAACAGGCTCTGGCATAGGCGGTGACCTTGATAGATAACGGTTGGGTCCTGTCAGGATCAGGACCTTGACCTTTGTGCACTTGGTTACTTCTGCCAGTGTGATTTTGTGCACGTTCAGCGCATTGAAGCCCATGGTTCAGGTGTGTTTCTGTCTCTACCTCTCCTTGGAAGTTTTGCTCTGGACACCTATGACACAGGCTGTAGGAAGCATTGAGAACTACTGCTTAGGTCAGTGTTAAGTGACACCTATGACACGGGCTGTAGGAAGCATTGAGAACTACTGCTTAGGTCAGTGTGTTGCGCTGGGCTGGGCTCTTTTTCCCTGCTTCAGTCTTTTCCATTAGCCTGGGTTCCCTGTCATTGTTGCTTTGAACCTTCCTGATGTGTTGTGATTTTGGTGTGGCTGAATCATGTTGTTGGACTTTCTGTCAGCTAAAATTAATTTGGGGTGGGGATAGAGGTTGAGACAGGGTATCCCATGTCACCCAGGCTGACCATGAGTCTTGTGTGAAGTTGAAACTGGCCTAGAACTCCTGCCAGTCCTGCCTCTACCTCCCAAGGGCTGGGATCACATATGTGTACGTGCCAGACTCAAACTGAAAATTCCCTGGCAGCCAGGTTAAGCTCATTAGGCTTAATATGAGTGACATGTTTTGTCTCTACTCATCATATCGAATATAATCATGTGCATTTTTATTTGCTGTGTTTTTATGATTTGGACTTTTGTGTTGCTTTGGTTTTGGGTATGTGTCATGCGTCTGTGTGGTTCTTGAACACGAGTGTGTTGGTATACATGACTTCATTTATGTAGAGACCAGAGGAGGAAGCAAAGTTTCTTTTTCGGTAAGGCTGACTGGCTGGCCAGAAAGTTCCTGGGGTCTGCCTACCTACTCCCAGTGCTCCAGTTGCAGGCATGTGCAGCCACGATTGGCTTTTTACACGGGTGCTAAGAGATTGTGCAGCAAGTGCTCTTACCCACTGAGTCATCGCTCCCTGACATGCTGTTTTAGTTAAGGTGTCTGTTGCTGTGAAGGGACACTATGACCGTGGCAAGTCTATAAAGGAAAACCTTTAACTGGGCCTGGCTTACATTTCAGAGGTTTAGTCCACTATCAGCATGGCAGCGTGCAGGCAGACATGGTGCTGAGAGTTCTATATCTGGATCAGCAGGCAACAGGCAGAGAGAGTGACACTGGGCCTGGCTTGAGCATCTGAAATCTCCAATTCCGCTCCTACTGATGTACTTTCAACAAGGCCCTACCTACTCCAACAAAACCACACCTCCTAATAGTGCCACTCCCTGTGGGCCTAAGGGGTCCATTTTCATTCAAACTACCACTCGCACTTTTTCTTTTATCATTATTATTGTTATCATCCTTTCTCATGGATGCCTCTCTCTCTCTCTCTCTCTCTCTCTCTCCTCTCTCTCTCTCTCTCTCTCTCTCTCTCTCTCTCTCTCTCTCTCTCTCTCTCTCTCTCTCTCTCTCTCTCCTCTCTCTCGTTTCTCTGTCCACCCTTCAAACACCTCAAAGAGTTCTCTGAACTGTAGTTACCATGTTAAGCTTCAGCTTTTATGTGGTGCTGGAACATGCCTTGTTCCCGTGGGTCCTTGTATGGGGCTCTCAGCAGAAGCTTCAAGCCCCAGCGGGCAGCAATACATTCACTCCATCCAAGACCCTCTCTGGACTTGCAGCTAAGCCCTCCCAGGCTGGATGACCTGTGTGTGCCCCCATGGCCCTGATGCTTTGGCTCTTCTCGGTGCCAGCACGGTCTTCTCAGCCAGGCCATCCCGTCGCGGTCGTTAGGCTGAGGGCTCGGCTCCTCTTCGCTATGGCCACACCCCTGTGCTTGCTCAGAGATGGGTGCAGTAGCATCCAGTGCCCGGTGCCTCAGCCTGCACCCGTGCTTTTACAACGCGGCCCCCGCCCTGTAGCTTATAAGACCGTGGAACCCAAGTGAGAATTTGTGGTCACCTGACTGCTGACCCCTCAGGTTGAGTGGGTCCCGCAGTGACAGCTGAGCCACCAGGCTGGAGGCCCAGGTCGGATGCGACTGCTTTAAGTTGTCAGAGCCTCACCAGTGTCAGCACTTGCTCATCAGAAGTTGGGGGCACCAGTTTGATCCTGTTCGTCTCAGTCTCTAACTGTAGCAATTCTTAACTATTGTGCTGAGATGAGTGCTTCCCCCTCAGCCCAGTCCTGGTATTGGCTGTTGACCTCGAAAGTAAGAGGCGTGAAGTACAGCTGGGACACTGCCACTGCCACACCCTGGTGCCCAGGCAGGGTCTCTGAGCCTGGGCACCACACCGCCATCGCCTGAGTGTCTCTCCGGGTCTGTAGTCAGGGTGATTTGGATCAGGTATAGCAAGTGTACCAGGAGTGGAACTCACATCTGGGAATGGGGAGGCATTTTGAATTTCAACCTGCTGCCAGGCTCCAGGACTGGACTCCCCCACTCTCAGCAGCCCCCTCCTTTTGCTGCTCCTGTTGCAGACCCTTCTTTACTGGCTTTCTTCCCAGAAATGGGCATGTAGCTCCTGTCCAGGTCACCAGGATCCCCCTTTTGAAGGAAGCTCACTTATGTGCCTGCCTGCTGGGAGATAGACTGCTTTTCTCATTCCTTTATAACTGCTCACTCTGCTGTGGCCCTTATGAGACTGCAGTAATCTCATGATGCAACACTACTTAGGGACATTATTGACAACAAAATCCAAGGAGATTGTTTGCTCAGAAGGATATGGGTGCCAAGATGATGTTGGAGGCGGGGGTCATAGGACAGTGGTGGCTTCCCCGCTTCTGAGGAAACGTACACTGTCTTCAGTTGGACTGTCATACACATGGAGAAATATGGCCAGTCCATGCAGGCATACTTTCACCTAGCCTGCCTTCCAGCTTCCTGTGACTGCCACCTACTGGCATCTGGGCCTCTGGCCACATGGGTGGACTGTGATACTTCAGTTTCTTGAGCTTCAACAGTGGAAGCACAGTAAGGATGCCACAGCAGCACTAGACTTGGATTTGCATGAGCAGGTTGACCAGTAGGATACACACCGGTTCTCTCCTGAGCAGAAGAGGAGAGCTGCCCACTGGGATCTGTGTTTGAGCCCAGCAGGGGTCAATGGAGGCAGTGATGTGATAGACTGCTGGGTGCCCTGCTTAGTGGCCACAAGCCAGCCTAGTGCACCCGTACTTCTGAGCAGGAAGGAATGGGGTTGGCTTGCTGAATAGCTTGTGGCCCAGGAGCTGGGCGTCTGCATCATACCCAGCCAGGGGAGCAGGGACCCCCTTCCCTTCGCCGTGGATCACCATGACTGCTGAGCAGTTGGCCTCTCCAACTGACCGGCAGCCGGCCCAGCCCAAGGACTCAGGCCTAGTACCTCTGTCAGCCAAGCAGGGATGGTACAGTCCCAGGTGTGGCATCGAGCGTGAGCTTTGGTCCCCTCACCTGAGCCTCTTGGGCAGTATTGCTGTGGTGATACAGACATTGGGGGCTGTGTTTCCTCCCACCCAAGGCCAGTGCTCTGGGGTATTGAAGGGTGGTATCCTAAGTGTTGTAGAGCGGGGAACGGAGGCCTCTACCCTAGTTAGGGACTTAAACAGCTGCTCAACTCCAGCCCTAGGACCATGGAAGGGGCCCTGCTTTGGCCGTTTCCTTCAGAACCAGGGCCCTTGGGATACTTAGGGGACACTTGAGTCTCGCCCCCGCCCTCGTAACTGTTGTACAGCCACTAATGCACCTGTCTTCTTCCTTCTTATCACCAGGGCTTAGGCCCAGGCGCAGCTGTCCCAGGCAGCTCCGGCGTGGGAACCCCCAGACAGTTCACACGGCAAAGAATCACGCGGGTCAACCTCAGGGACCTCATATTTTGTTTAGAAAACGAGCGTGAGACAAGCCATTCACTGTTGCTCTACAAAGCATTCCTTAAGTGACAGGAGGAGCCGGCGTTTCTGATGGGACGCACGCCTGCGGACTTTTTATATATTTGCAGATTACGCCTTTTTGTAACAAGCAAACGGGATATTGTTTAAAAACAGCCACCTCTTTACAATGGAGCAGTTTTATACTCCTGTTTCTAAATCAGCTCTTCAGTGCAGCAGAAACCATGTCTGCAGCAGAGAGAATACAAAGGCCTGCGGATGCTCTTACAGGACAGCTGACCGAGCTCATCCTCGACTGAGTGGCCTTCTTGCCAAACAAGCCATATTTAAGACTGATGGAAGCGCTTAGCAAATAATTAGCAGTTGCTCATCCTGTGTGCGTTTTGGTTCAGTTCACTCTGACTCACCCGCTAGGTGTGTGTCTACAGCCGATGACCTCATTTCTGTTTCTTTACTGTTGTAGCAGTCAGTTGGCGAAGCAAACTGATTTTTAGACTATTTATCACCCCATCCCCACCCTGTCCCTTACCTCCCTTCTACATGAAATTCCCCAGGAACACAACCTCCAAGCAGGGTCGCATTTCTGCTAGTGGAGGCCGGGGTGCAGCACCTGTACAAATACATTTTATTTGCTGCAGTTTGGAAGCTGTAAAGTGGAAGGAAGTGAGAACCTTTTCAGCATAAATATATTTTACTTGCACTGTGTTTTTAGCTCAGAGTGAAAACTTAGATGAAATAAATCAGAGTTGAGAAGAATCAACAACAGACTGTTTCTCAGTGTGGATCAAGTGTTGGAAATGGTTGGTGTATTTTGTCAGTAATTGTATATAATTTTTGGCACATAACATAAAATGGCTATGTAAACTATAATTATTTTGCTAAGAGACTGTATGCAAGCTGTGGCCAACCTTACAGGCGTCCAGAGCAAAGCCCCCTCTTTGTACCTATTTTTTTATTACAAATATACTAATTGGTTCTTTATATTTTCAGAGGTTATTGTATTAAATTGTCTATTGATAGTACTTTTATGACTGTAAATACTTTGGCTTCTCCGTGTGGATTCTCATGTTAGACTTTAATTCGCACGTGTGAACTGAACCCTGATCAGTATTTTTTACCAACACCTGAGAACTGTTACACCTTTTCATTTTATCTTTTAGGAAATCCCTGTCTTTCCATTTTTCATGTAAATTTTGCACAGTTACTTGTTCATATGTAAATATTTTACTTTCAGAAATGAAGTTTTTAATTGCTATTGTTTTATATAGGATTGAAAGAAAATTAACTCCTTTATTAAAAACAAATTTATCTGTATTTGTTGTGCCTGGTTTTCCAGTTTCTGAGTCTCTGATAATGCTATCAAGATTCCTCTCTGGCCCACTGAATCTAGAGCTTAACTGTGAAGACAGGCCCCCTTCTGTCTGCCCAGAGGACAGCTGTGCTTTTTGCATTCCTGTAGACCATCTGGGGTCTGCGTCAGGGTTGGGGTGTGTATGATGGATACCCCAGTAAGCCTGGCTGCAGGTGACCAGATGGTCTCACCTGGAGTAGACAGTGGAGAGGGATGGAGTTTCTGTCACTCTTTGTTTAGTGTGGTCACAGTGAGCCTCTCAGTCACCTGACTCAGTGTAACTGGAGCTGGTCTCCAGGTTGAGCCTCTACCGCAGACAGGTAGGTAGGCTTACCTGAAGACTCTGTCTTCATTGATAGATATCCCTGATGTCCTTATGTCCCACAACGGTAGTGACGAAGGCCACAGACCGGGGGTCATGAACTAATACTCTCTGTTCCTGGCTAGATGGCTGGAGGCCTGAGGTCTGTTGGTTAAGGGGTTGGCTTCCAGGTTTTCTGTGGTGGCCCTGGGTGTGCAGAAACAGCAGCCTCTCTTTGCCTTCCCCTTTGAGCAGCTGCTGGCATGGGTCTGTTGCACTTTCTGTCAGAACACAGGTCTGGTTGGGTCAAGGATACCCAAGTAACATCATGTTACCTTGATTGCCTTAGCGAAGACTCCATCTCCTGGAGCTGGGATGCCCCCTTAGCCTTAGGGAGGGGACACAGTTCAACACACCAAGCCTACATCGTTGAACAGTATGAAAAATCGAACCTGAAGTTTGAGGATGGAGGCAAGATACTGTGGCGGGCAGTGAATTTGTGGGGTGACTTTCCTGTGGTCTCACTGCTCCTTTCTTGGCTTCCTGGCCTGCCATGAACTCCGTCTGTAAAGGAGTAAAGGATGCTGACTTTCTTTCGTTTTCTTGCTTTTTCTGCTGTGTCCAGTCCTCCAGGACAGCCATAGTGAAGACTTAGGTCTGTGCCCATGTGAGATGATCCTGCAGTTGGTGGTATCAAAACCAGGCTATTCCACAGTCGGGTTCATGAGCCACTTGACGCTTACTCAGCAGGATGGTGGGAGTCATCCCAGGTCCCATTTAGCTCTTTGCACATCAAGGGATAGAAAGCAGTGTGATGCGTGTCCCTTGTTAGGGACACTGAGGATCTCTGCTCTCACTACTCCTACTCTCTCAGGGCACTGGCTGATCCCATCAGGCACGAGACAAGAAAATGTAGACCAAATTTGGAGAGGGAGAAGAGTTGAAGGTGGTGGCATGGTTGAGGGTGGGGAGAATGCAGGCAGCTTGTGGATGGATGCTTGACTGAGGAGCCGCTGCGCCCAGGATAGGCTCGACGGTCCCCGGCCACCCCGGGGGCGCCAACCGAGGCTCCTTTGGAGCCAAGCCGCTGTATCGTTCAGCCCTTGTGTCGAGGGCTGACTTTCAATAGATCGCAGCGAGGGAGCCTGCTCTGCTACGTAGGAAACCCCGACCCAGAAGCAGGTCGTCGAGGCAGTGTGTGAATTCACACAATGCCACATCCGGGGCCCGAAGCTAAGTTGTAATTCTGCATGCCAGGGGAAATGGACAAGTGGTTAAAAAACGGGAGCATGCTGCTAATAGTAGCACACACAGTTGCTGTCGCTGGGACACAATCTCTGATAGAAGTAACTTGAGGGAGAAAGGGTTTATCCTGGTTCACGGTTCAAGGGCACAGCCGGTCACGGCGGCAACTCGAGGTGGCAGAGCTTGAAGGAGACGCGGGCACAAGCTTCGACCATGAGGAAGTGGAGAGTGGACGGGTGTTGCTGCTGAGCTCTCCTCCACCACTTAACGCGGTCCAGGATGGAATGTGAAATCCGTGGAATGGATGCCACCCACTGTGGGGGTCTCAGTGACATCAAGATGATCACCCTCAGGCATGCCCAGAGACCTGTCTCCGGGTGATTCTAAAAATTGTCAGGTTGATCACACGATCACAAGATCTTCACTTCAGGCCAGATTTGGGAAGATCTACCCAAACCCTAGGTCAGTGCTTCTCAATATGTGGGTTGAGGCCCTCCCCCTTCTGGGGATGTGTGTGGGGGGGTTGTATATAGAATGTTTACAGTTCAAAACAGTAACAAAGTTACAGTGATGAAATAGCAACAAGGTGATTCTATGGTGGAGGAACTGCATTAAAGGGTTGCAGCGTTAGGGAGGTTGGGAGGAACCACTGCCCTAAGTGGAACATTGCTACGGATATGTTTTACAGAACTGCAGTCAGCTGCCTCATCATGGAAGCCTGACGATGCTATAATGTCAGTGATAGGGATGGGGGACCAGTCAGCAGCAGACCCTCAGGTAATGGTCCCTAGACCTCTGCCCACGCCAGGTCATGTGGGTCTCGCGACAATAACTATGGCCAACACGTGAGCGCAGTAAGCAGTCAGCCCGTTGTCACTGTCTAGTCGTTGCTTTCTGTAGCTGTGACATGAATCAGAAAGACCCAGAGACTGATTTGGGGTTCAAGCTTCAAGCTGAAGATCAGAGAAGCAAAGCTGCCAAGTCACTAGTTTTTACCTCTTACCTCAGGCTGAGAGGCCTGATCCTGTCTCCACGAGCTCTCCCTCCACCAAGCCGTCTCTCCTCAGCGTGGCTGGAGAATAAATCTCAGAATGCAGCCTTGGTTAGGGTTAGGGTTAGGGTTAGGGTTAGGGTTAGGGTTAGGTTAGGGTTAGGGTTAGGGTTAGGGTTAGGTTAGGTTAGGGTTAGGGTTAGGGTTAGGGTTAGGTTAGGGTTAGGGTTAGGTTAGGGTTAGGGTTAGGGTTTTACATACTTCTCTGGGGCTGGGATTAAAGGCGTGAGCTCTAATTCTTTTTTAGTCCGATTCACTCTTGTGTAGGTCAGGGTGGCCTGGAACTCACAGCGAGATCCATCTGCCTTTGTCTCCTGAGTGCTGGGATTAAAGGTGTGTGCCACCACTGTCCAGCATCTATCGATGACTAGTGTGATTGGCTTTGCAATCCTGATACTTCAGGCAATCTTTATTAAATCATAATTTATCATCACACATAGCTGTGTGCTGTTCCCTTGAAGGGAGGAGTGCACGGACTTTCTTAGTCTGGCCTGTCTGTGGTGTCTACTGGTCCATAATGAACTATTCAAACAGGGAAAACAGGCATCAAAAGTGAGATGTTACTTCATGTCTTGAGATTGCTGCGTCATTGAGACAGATTTAAATAAAGTGGAACGTAATTCTTTTTTTAGAATTTTTTAAAATAGATATCCTTATGAAAATAAGAAGGCAAACTGCAGATCTGGAAAAATGTGTGCCTGACAGGTTGGGTCAGACAAGGTGGCTCTGCGGGTAAAGGTGATTGCCACCAAGCCTGCTGACCTGAGTTCAGTCCCTGGGACCCACGTGGTGGAATGAGAGAATTGACTCGAAAGTTGGCCTCTGACCTTCACATGTGTTCTTTGGCGCTTGTAGTGACATCTTTTTATTATTATTATTATTATTTTAATTTTAAATAGCTTGTTTCACGTGTCAATCCCAGTTCCCTCTCCCCTCCTCCCGCACCCCCCCACCATCCCCCTCAGCCTCCCACCCTATTGCCAAATCCTTCCACATAGGGGATATCTAGAGTCTGTCATTTCACTCAGGGCAGGGTCCAGGCACTCCCCTAAGAGTCCAGACTGAGAGAGCATCCCTCTTTGTGCTATGGACACACGATGTCTGTTTGTATGCCAGGGATAAACACTGATCCACTGCCCAGGGCCCCATAGGTTGCCCAGGCCTCCTTACTGACTCTCACACTCAGGGGATCTGGATCAGTCCCATGCTGGCCTCCCCGCTGTCGGTCTGGGGTCCAAGAGCTCTCCCCTGTTCAGATCAGCTGTCTCTGCTGGTTTTACCAGCCCATTATTTGCCAATTTGTTTATCACTCCTCTCTCTCTGTCACTGGGTTCCATAGGTTCAGTTCAGTGTTTAACTGTGGGGGTTTGCCTCTGCTTCCATCAGTCACTGGATGAAGGTTCCAGTATGGTTATAGACATCAAATTCATTATCAGGAATGGGCATTCGAGGTGGTCTCTCCATTATTGCTTAGCTTGCCAATTGGTGTCATCCCTTTAGATCACTAGAGGTCACACTGGTGCCTGATCTGTCTTCTAACCTATGATTCCCTCTTCCCCCTATCCTACCACCCCCAGTCAACCTTCCTGTTCCTCCATGTCCTACTCTCTCTTCCTCTTCTCCCCCTCTCTTCTTCCCAGCTCCCACTCCTCCCCACCCCTTGCCGTGTTTCCCATCTTTTCAGAAGATCTTGCCTCATTCCTCTTCTCTGGGGTACCATGCATATCTCTCTCATGTTTCCCAGACTCTCTGTCAGTGGAAATGCAGACTGGCACTATCTTGATCCATGTCTAAAATCCATATATGAGTGAGTACATACCATGTTTGACTTTTTGTGACTGGGTTACCTCACTCAGGATGGTTTCTTCTAGTGCCATCCATTTGCCTGCAAATTTCAAGATTCCATTGTTTTTTTTCTGCTGAATAGTACTCCATTGTGTAAATGTACCACATTTTCTCTATCCGCTCTTCAGTTGAGGGGCATCTAGGTTGCTTCCAGGTTCTGGCTATTACAAATAATGCTGCTATGAACATAGTGGAGCAGATGTCCTTGTTGTATGAATTTGCATCTTTTGGATATATGCCTAGGTTGGAATAGCTGGGTCTTGTGGTAGATTGATTCCCATTTTCCTGAGGAAGCTCCACACTGATTTCCAAGTGGCTGTACGAGTTGGCATTCCTACCAGCAGTGGAGGAGTGTTCCCCTCTCTCCACATCCTCCCAGCATAAACTGTCTTTGCTGTTTTTGATTTTAGCTATTCTGACAGGAGTAAGATGGTATCTCAAAGTTGTTTTGATTTGCATTTCCCTGATGGCTAAGGATGTTGAGCACTTTCTTAAGTATCTCTCTGCTATTTTAGCCTCCTCTATTGAGAATTCTCTATTTAGTTCTGTACCCTACCTTTTAATTGGATCCTTTGGTGTTTTGGAGAATTGCTTCTTGAGTTCTTTGTAAATTTTGGAGATTAGCCCTCTGTCAGATGTGGGGTTAGTGAATATATTTTCCCATTCTGTGGACTGCCTTTTTATCTTGTTGCCTGTGTCCTTTGCCTTACAGAAGCTTCTTAGTTTCAGGAGGTCCCATTTGTTAATTGTCGATCTCAGTGTCTGTGCCATTGGTGTTATGTTCAGGAAGTGGTCTCCTGTACCAACTCATTGAAGAGTATCTCCCACTTTCTCTTCTAAGAGTTTTCAGTGTGGTTGGATTTATGTTGAGATCTTTAATCCATTTGGACTTAAGATTTGTACAAGGCGATAGACATGGATCTATCTGCAGTCTTCTGCATACCAATACCCAGTTATGCCAGCACCATTTGTTGAAGATGGTTTCTTTTTTCCATTGTATAATTTTAGCTTCTTTGTCAAAAATCAAGTGTTCATAGGTGTGTGGGTTAAAATCAGGGTTTTCAATTCAATTCCATTGGTCTACCTGTCTATTTTTGTGCCAATACCAAGCTGTTTTCAGGGCTATATTTCTTTAATAGAGCTTGAAGTCAGGTATGGTGATGCCTCCTGAAGTTCCTTTATTATAAAGGGTTGTTTTGGCTATCCTGGGCCTTTTGTTTTTCCATATAAAGTTGATTATTGTTCTTTTAAGATCTGTGAAGAATTGATGGAATTTTGATAGGGATTGCATTGAATCTGTAGACTGCTTTTGGCAAGATTGCCATTTTTATTATGTTGATCCTACCAATCCAAGAGCATGGGAGATCTTTCCATTTTCTGGCATCCTCTTTGATTTCTTTCTTTAATGACTCAAAGTTTTTGATATACAGGTCTTTCACTTCCTTGGTTAACATTATCCCCAGATATTTGATGCTGGTTATGGCTATTGTAAAGGGTGATGTTTCTCTGATTTCTTTCTCAGTCACTTCATCATCTGTATATAATAGGGCCACTGATTGTTTTTGAGTTAATCCTGCTACTTTGCTGAAGGTGTTTATCAGCTCTAGGAGCTCCCTTGCGGAGTTTTTCAGGTCACTTATGTAAACTATCATATCATCTGCAAACAGTGAAAGCTGGACTTCTTCTTTTCCTGTTTGTTTCTCCTTGATTTCCTTTTGTTGTCTTATTGTTGTAGCTAGAACTTCAAGTACAATATTGAAGAGATATGGAGAGAGTGGACAGCCTTGTCTTGTTCCTGATTTTAGAGGAATTGTGTTGAGTTTCTCTCCATTTAGTTTGATGTTAGCTGTTAGTTTACTGCATATTGCTTTTATTATGTTCAAGTATGTTCCTGTTATCCCTGATCTCTCTAGGACCTTTATCATGAAGGGGTGCTGGATTTTGTCAAAGGCTTTTTCAGCATCTAGTGAGATGATCATGTGGTTTTTCTTTCGCAGTTTGTTTATATGGTGGATTACATTGATAGATTTTTTAATGTTGAACCATCCCTGCATTCCTGGGATGAAGCCTACTTGATCATGGTGGATGATTTTTCTGATGTGTTCTTGAATCTGGTTTGCTAGTATTTTATTGAATATTTTTGCATCGATGTTCATGAGGGAAATTGGTCCATCGTTCTCTTTCTTAGTTGTGTTTTTGTGTGGCTTGGGTATCAAGGTAATTGTAGCCTTGTAAAAAGAGTTTGGCAGTGAGCCTCCTGCTTCTATTGTGTGGAATACTTTGAGGAGTATTGGAATTAGCTCTTCTTTGAATTTCTGGTAGAATTCTGCACTGAAGCCATCTGGGCCTGGGCTTTTTTTGGTTGGGAGACTTTTGATGACTTCTTCTATTTCATTAAGGGTTATAGGTCTGTTTAGATTGTTTATCTGTTCTTGATTTAGTTTTGGCAAGTGATATCTATCCAGGAAATTGTCCATTTCCTTTAAATTTTCAAATTTTTGGAGTACAGATTTTCAAAGTATGCCCTGATGATTCTCTGGATTTCAGAGTCCTCAGAGTCCGTTGTTATGTCCCCTTTTTCATTTCTGATTTTGTTAATTAGCATGCTCTCTCTCTCTCTCTCTCTCTCTCTCTCTCTCTCTCTCTCTCTCTCTCTGTCTTTTGGTTAGTTTGGACAGAGGTTTGTCTATTTTGTTGATTTTCTCAAAGAACCAACTCTTTGTTTCATTGATTCTTCTCAATGTTTTCCTGGTTTCTACTTGATTGATTTCAGCCCTCAATTTGATTATTTCCTGGCGTCTGCTCCTCCTGGGTGAGTTTGCTTCTTTTTGTTCTAGAACATTCAGCTGTGCTATTAATTCTCTAGTGTGACTGTTCTCCAGTTTCTTCATGTGGGCACTTAGTGCTATGAACTTTCCTCTCAGCACTGCTTTCAGAGTGTCCCATAAGTTTGAGTATGTTGTGTCTTCATTCTCATTGAATTCCAGGAAGTCTTTTCTTTTTTTATTTCTTCCTTTACCCAGGGATGGTGCAATTGTGCATTGTTCAATTTCCATGAGTTTGTAGGGTTTCTGAGATTTGTGTTATTGTTGAATTCTAATTTTAATGCATGGTGATCTGATAAGATACCGGGGGTTATTCCAATTTTTTTGTATCTGTGGAGATTTGCTATGTTTCCTATTATGTGGTCAATTTTAGAGAAGGTTCCATGTGGTGGTGAGAAGAAGGTATATCCCTTTGTGTTTGGGTGGAATGTTCTATAGATGTCTGTTAAACCCAGTTGGGCCATAACTTCTATTAGTTCTTTTGTTTCTCTGTTAAGTTTCTGTCTGGAGGTCCTGTCTAGCAGTGAGAGCAGAGTGTTGAAGTCTCCTACTACTAGTGTGTGAGATTTTATGTGCCATTTGAGCTTTAGTAATGTTTCTTTCACCAATGTAGGTGCCTTTGTATTTGGGGTATAGATGTTCAAAATTGAGACTTCATCTTGATGGACTTTTCCTTTGATGAATATGAAATGTCCTTCTTCATCTCTTTTGATTGATTTTAATTTGAAGTCTAGTTTGTTTCTTGGGTCCGTTTGATTGGAAAATCTTTTCCCAACCCTTTACTCTGAGGTAAGGTCTGTTTTTGATGTTGAGATGTGTTTCTTGTATGCAGCAGAAGGATGGGTTCTGTCTTCGTATCCATTCTGCTAGTCTGTGTCTTTTTATAGGCAAGTTGAGACCATTGACATTGAGGGATATTAATGACCATTGATGATTCTTGTTTGTGATTGACTTATTGGTAGTGGAGTTATTGTGTGTAGGTTCTCCTTCCTTTTTCTTTTGGGTTTGGTAAAGTGGGATTATCTATTGCCTGTGTCTTTGTGAGTGTAGTTATCTTTGTTGGGTCTAGGTTTTCCTTCTAGTACTTTCTGTAGAGCTGGATTCATGGATACATATTGTTTAAATCTGGCTTTGTCATGGAATATTTTGTTTTCTCCATCTATGGTAATTGAAAGCTTTGCTGGATATAGTAGTCTGGGCTGGCATCCTTGTTCTCTTAGCGTTTGTAGGACATCTGTCCAGGATCTTCTGGCTTTCATAGTTTCCGTTGAGAAGTCAGGTGTAATTCAGATAGATCTGCCTTTATATGTTACTAGGCCTTTTTCTTTAGCTGCTCTTAATATTTTCTCTTTATTCTGTAGGTTTGCTGTTTTGATTATTATGTGGTGAAGCGACTTCTTTTTCTTGTCCAGCCTATTTGGATTTCTGAAAGATTCTTGTATTTTCATAGGCATATCTGTAAAGAGAAGCCTTCCCGCCAGCCTGGTTCCAGAGCCGCATCAGTCCCAAATAAACACACAGGAGGCTATATTAATTATGAAGCTGTTGGCCTTGCTTGTTTCTTACTGGCTATTTCTGACTTAAGTAATTACCCCATAATTGTTAATTTAAGTATTTCTCTTACCGGAGAAGTTTCCGGGTTTCCTACCCCATGGCGTTACATCTTGACTCTCTGTGTTTCTCCTTCCCAGTGTCCTCCTGCACTCCTAGTCCCACCTATCTTGGTTCTCTATTGGCCAACAGTGCTTTATTGACATATACACAGGATATCCCCCATCATCTCCTCTTTACTGTCTAAACAAAAAGAAAGGTCTTAACTTTAACATAGTCAAATTATATATATAACAGAACAGTTATCAAGTAAGAACACAGTTACAATATTTTGTCTATCAACATTCATCAAGATTTAAGGATAATATATAAACACTAGGATTGACAGAGACATCTTACTGCCTGGACAGTCACCCGAAATTCCTCTGTAACGTTGGGGCATCCATCTTCAGCCCATAGGCCACAGTATGTCTGGAACACTTCTCAGCAAAGCAGGAAATTTCAAACTGTCCATCTGCATCAGCAGTCTGTCAGTCATTTTTCTGTGTCCTGCAGAAAGTCTCGTAGACTCTTCCATGAATCAGGAAACCTGAAGAACTATTTGAGTTCAGCAGTCACTTTCCTGTGGGTCCTGCATGTCCAGTTTATACAGCAACAGTCAAGCAGTCCAGACAAGAGCAGTTTCTTGCTCAAATGGCCAATCTTGCCATATTGAAAGCAAACTCCATAACAAGTTTCTTCGATGCCCATCTTCCTCTCAGACGTAATTGGTGCTGCCAGGAGCAGACATTTCTCATTGTCAAGAACAACCTAAAATATTTTAAATGCCATTTTCTGAAGGTCTTTGAAAGGTTTAAAGACTATCTATCTCAAATATATTTCTGTATATCTAGAAAACCTAACTTATCTAACTATAAATTCTGACTATTATAAGTAACTATCCATAGTCTGTATTTAATTATGTATTGTTTTTAAAAGATCAGTATAAGCACAATACTTAATCAAGAGGAGAAATATACACATCACAAAATTGACCTTTTATTTGTATCAATAAATGAAAAACCATACCCATACCATAATTCCCATTTTTTACCATTAAAAAGAGATTGGCTGTGGCCGGGCAGTGGTGGCGCATGCCTTTAATCCCAGCACTCGGGAGGCAGAGGCAGGCGGATCTCTGTGAGTTCGAGGCCGGGCTGGACTGATAGCCTCCAAAACAATACAGAGAAACCCTGTCTCGTAAAAACCAAAAAAAAAAAAAAAAAGAGATTGGCTGTGATCATTAGCCAATTATAAACAACCCCATTTAAATGAAAACAAAGATTTATAAACAAGATGGGCATTAGGACGTTGCTCATTCCAAACTGCTTCATGCTGGAAGGGGGCACTGTTCATACCATGGGGATCATGACAAAACTCAGAAACCTGTATAAGTCCTTAGTTTCAGGGTCTGTAAGACTGCATCATCTTAGCTGTCTCAATTGTTGGAATACCTGGCCCGCTGTTTCCGGGGGTCTTGGTTCATCAAACCACAGAAGCCTGGAAGGAATCCTCAGCTTTTCATTTTCTGTAGAAACATAAGCAAATACTCTTTTCCAAAGTAACATATCCTTATACTTAAATTTTGAAGTCAAGGCATTTTCAAAAGATATAAGTTGAATGAATTCAGCAGCATTTATAATCAAGTGTACTTTAGCAGTTGTTCCTTCCTTAGCAATCAAAAAACTGAAAAACACAGTAGTGTACAGTGTCCAGACTTTCTGTGTATTTTGCATCTTTACATGGCTTATTTATCTATATTATTACTGTATTTTTTTTACTTTTATTTCTTTATTTATTTCTCTGAGACAGGGTTTCTCTTTGGAAATCTGCCTGCCTCTGCCTCTGTAGCAATCCTACCGGCTTGCGCCACCACAGCCGGCTTCTCTATTTATTTACCAGTATGTCGTTTCTTTTTCTCTCTCAATCTTACGTATATTTTTAAACACACTGTAAACCTTTAGAGGTTTTTCTTCATCCAAGTCTGACTTTACTGTAAATCTTTATGTTTTTCTGGCCACGTGTCTTATCTATTAAAACCGCGGCTGTTTAAACTGCTGTTTTTCCAAGATGGCGGGTGTAAGCGTGACTCCAGCTGCCGGCTTGGAGATGTGGTCACTGCCACTTCCAGCTGTGCTTACACACCTTTAAATTGTTAGCAGAGCCTCTTAAAAGAACCTTGCTGGGCTTTTTTTTTTTTTTTTTTTTTTTTTTTGCTTTCTTATCCTGAGTCAGGAAGACTCCCTTAAGCCAATCACATGAGTCTCTGCTTGTCGCTAGCAAAACAGAGCCCACCTGAGAAAATGCTGCTCCCAAGAACCCATGCTTTTCTCTGTTCTTCTGTTTCTAAAATTCCCTGGGGTCAGACGCTGGCCTCTGTACCAGGGGAAGGTCAGTCTCTGGCGCCTGGCACAACAGTCCCACAACACAGGAAGGGCTGCTGCTGGTCTTCATCCTTGGCTGTCATGGATAGCCTCTGGGCAAGCATTTCCCTATCTGTAGCTCAGTGTTAGTTAGACGAGGTCGCAGCCCCTTCCTCCCGGCCTTGGGTCACCAAGGAGACCTCTGTGTTGCTGGCCTGGAACAGTGGAAAAAGGGATCACAGGTGGGATTTCAGGCCCGTGCTGGCCAGCGCTCACACAACGCCTTCTCCTCAGCTGCTCCGCTCACCTTGCTTCTCGGTTTCCACGGCAACTGTTCCAGAAAATGAAACAAAGCAGGAAGGCCAGGCCCAAGCCAGGAGTAGTTTCCAGCGCCTGGGACTACACGCCCACTTCTGTTCCTTTATGTTACTCCGAGTTGTTCCCCACGTCTGCCAAAGGCCCCTTCTCTGACACTGAGGCGCCACGCAAAGGTGTTGTCAGCACCCTGCTCTCGGATGTCTCCTGCTGAGTGAGTGGTCTGCCCGTGGCCTGCAAATGGGTTCTTCACTCTGACAGCCAAGGCATAGCTTGGGGTGGGCATGCGACCAGCAGGGACGTCCCGAGTCCGCGTGGGGGCATGGCCCCTGTGTTTACAGTATTTCATAGCTAGTCTAGGGGACCCCGGCATGGTTACCAAGAGGTGGGTGTAGAGTGGCCTTGGCCTTGTCTACACCACCTCAGCCCTGCCCAGTCTGCTGATGCCATTTCCAGGTAAACCAGCCAGTGTGCACCTCTGCCGTGATGGGATGGACCGTCTTTCTGAATCTCCCGTTCTGTTTTAGGGCAGGGAGAAGGCTGGAAAGCAAGGAGCAGCGTGGGTGTACGTGGCCATACGCTGAGGGGCTGCTGGGAACTGCGTGCTGTAGGTGCCAGGCTCTTTCAGCCGAGTCCCCAGACACTTCCAAAGCATCCAGGTATAAGGGGATTCATGTCTTAGTCAGGGTTTCTGTTTGCTGTGAAGAGACACCATGACCACAGCAACTCTTACAAAAGGAAAACATGTGACTGGGGGCAGCTTTCAGTTCAGAGGCTTACTCTGTTACCATCGCGGTGGCATATGGTGGCGTGCAGGCAGGCATGGCGCTGGCGAGGTAGCTGGGAGTTCTGTGTCTTGCGCAGACAACAGGAAGTGAACTGAGACACTGGGTGTGGCTTGAGCATATATGAGACCTCAAAGCTTACTCCTCCACAGTGGCATACTTTCTCCAACAAGGCTGTGCCTACTCCACCAAAGCCACGCCTCCTACTAGTGCTTATGGGGGCCAATTACATTCAGATCACCACAGGCCATTTCTTCTTCTTTTTTTTTAGATTTATTTATTTATTTATTTTGGTTTTACGAGACAGGGTTTCTCTGTGTTGTTTTGGAGGCTGTCGGACCAGCCAGGCCTCGAACTCACAGAGATCCACCTGCCTCTGCCTCCCGAGTGCTGGGATTAAAGGCGTGCGCCACCACCGCCCGGCGATTTATTTATTTTTTTATGAATACAACATCCTGCCTCCATGTCTGTCTGCAAGCCAGAAGAGGACCAGATCTCATTACAGATGGCTGTGAGCCACCCATGTGGTTGCTGGGAATTGAACTCAGGACCTCTGGAAGAGCAGTCCGTGCTCTTAACCTCTGAGCCATCTCTCCAGCCCCCAGGCCATTTCTTCAAAGCTATTTCTGTGGTGTTTTTTTCAGAAATGTGGGTACTGAGACACAACAGTAAAGAGGTTTAAAGGATTGGTCTCTTTTTTAAAATATATATATATATATATTAATTTTTGTTTTCTTATTTTATCTTTTTTTTAAACTTTAAAACAACCTTTTCTCATTTTAAATACCAATCCCAGTTCCCACTCCCTCCACTCCTCAGAGAGGGCATGCTTCCCATGGGGAGTCAACAAAATGTGGCACATCACTTTGAGGCAGGACCAAGGTCCTCCCCACTATTTAAAATGTATTTAAAAAAATTTCTGCCGGGCAGTGGTGGCGCACGCCTTTAATCCCAGCACTCGGGAGGCAGAGGCAGGCGGATCTCTGTGAGTTCGAGGCCGGGGTGGACTGATAGCTTCCAAAACAATACAGAGAAACCGTGTCTTGTAAAAACCAAAAAAAAAAAAAAATTCAGCCAGGTGGTGGTTTCATACACCTTTGACTCCAGCAATCAGAGGCAAAAGGCAGATGGATCTATGGGTTCAAGGACAGTCTGGTCTACAGAGTATGTTCCAGGACAGCCAGAGCTACACAGAGAAACTATGTCTTGAATGCCTCTCCCCCCAAGTATGTGCATGGGTGTTTTGTCTGTGTACCACATGTGTGTAGTGCCTGTGGAGACCAGAAGGGGGCGTCAGATCCCTTGGACCTAGAGTTACAGATGGTTGTGGGCTATCATGTGGATACTGGGGCTTGAACCCTGGTCCTCTGCAAGAGAAACAAGTGCCTTCACTGCTAAGCTATCTCCCTAGTCCCTGACCCACCTAACCTTCGAGCCATCTATCTCTCCAGGTCCCCAAGGATTGATCGTTAAGATCTCAATTTGTAATGTTCAAAATATAGAGTGGAAATTTTGTTCATCAGGGACTCTGGAAGGTCTCCCGCAGAGGACTGACTCTGTGTGACTGAGGCCCACATGGATTTCTTGGGCATGGCTGGGTCCTGCAAGGACAGGCTGCTCAGATGGAGACCCAGGTGTAGCAGGAAGTTTCTGTCCAGTCTGGTCCTAAGCCCTTTGGTTGCAAATAAACACATAGAAGCTTATATTAATTATAAACTGCTTGGCCAATGGCTCAGGTTTATTACTAACAAACTCTTACAGCTTAAATTAACCCATAATTCTTATCTGTGTTTAGCCACGTGGTTTGGTACTTTTTCTCAGTAAGTCATTCTCATCTTGCTTCCTCTGTGACTGGCTGTTGACTCCATCTCTGCTAGTCTGGTAGTCCTGCCTATAATTCCTGCCTGGCTACTGGCTAATCAGCATTTTATTAAACCAATATGAGTGACAAATCTTTACAGTGAACAAGAGCATTATCCCACATCATTCTGGTGCCTCCCTCTCTCTTCTCAGCCAGAGAAAACCTCAAACAAGCTGGGTGGTGGTGGCGGCAGTGGCGATGGCGGAGTGCGCCTTTAATCCCACTCGGGAGGCAGAGGCAGGTGGATCTCTGTGACTTTGAGGTTAGCCTGGTCTACAGAGTGAGTTCCAGGACAGCCTCCAAAGCTACAGAGAAACACTGTCTCGAAAAAACCAAGATACATATATACATACATACATACATACATACATACATACATACATACATATATATAGAGAGAGAATACCTCAAACAGTGCCTGACAAGCTGTGATAGGCTGGCTGAGTAGGGCAGAGTGTGTGCATACGTGTGTACTCTTGTGCACAGCAGCGGGTGTGCATACGTGTGTACTCTTGTGCACGGCAGCGGGTGTGCATACGTGTGTACTCTTGTGCATGGCAGTGGGTGTGCATACGTGTGTACTCTTGTGCACGGCAGCAGGTGTGCATACGTGTGTACTCTTGTGCATGGCAGTGGGTGTGCAGTCCCTGAAGGTGCCTGGACCAGGCCTCCATCACGTAGGCTGCCTCTGAAGTCGATACCAGTCAGGTGGCTGTGCCAGTGCAGGCCTGTGAAGTGGTGGCTCTGGGTCTCCCACACCCGTAGCAGAAGAGGACAGAAACTTCTTTCTCTCTGGGCTTCTAGAAAAAGGCCTAAGCTGGACTTTTCATGTTGTTTTCCCAGATCCTGCCTCTAGGCCAATGCTTCCCCTGCCTTGGAGCTGGATGGGGGAATCCTCAGCAGACCACCCTGCCCCCAACCCAGCTCCATCTGTATCCTGCAGCTGCACCCCGTGAGGCTGGTTGTAGGAGTGTGCCCCCACTGCCTTTCCAAGCTAGAGCACTTGTGAGTGTCATTAGCTGCTCAGCACCCTCAAAAGGAACACATAGCCAATAGCTCCTGCAATTATCAGCTGCACCATAATTAACTGTGTGAGTGATTTTTTTGTTATGCATGCATGCCATTGTGAATGCAAGCTTGTATCCAAGCAAAGACGTGCACACTCTCTCTCTCTCTCTCTGTCTCTCTTTGTCTCTGTCTCTGTGTGTGTGTGAGAGAGAGAGAGAGAGAGAGAGAGAGAGAGAGAGAGAGAGAGAGAGAGAAGAGAGAGAGAGTGAGAGAGAGGGAGGTGTTGCCTGCTGGTTGTCCAGGTCTGAGCTCTCTGCCCTAGAAGGAGACTAGAATGAACCACTTTTCAAGGAAGGGTCTGGGGTGTCACTGCCCAGCAGCTGGTCCTGATGGGGCAAGGTTCTCGGACTCTCTGAGCTCTCTCTCTAGCCGGGGCCTATCCTCTGTGGGTTCCTGTGGCAAGGCACAGGTGTGCGGCTATGAAGGTGTGAGCTGCTGTGTGGGGACTTGGGTCAGCAGGGAGAGAGCACGTGACTGGGGCGCTTGGAAAGCTCGAGCAACCCGAAGTCAGTTATGGTTCCCACTGTGGGACTCAGAGGCATTGCCCACATAGCGTGGGAGAGAGGAGCAGGTGAGCCCGAACTCTGGGACACCCTGAGTTTACAGACCTCCGTGTGCTTCTAGGAACCGGGCTTTAGGTTACCACCCTGAGACAAGCGCCTGCTGGTCCCGCTGTGGCCAGTGCTCACCGTGAGCCTCTGGGAAAGATACATGCGCCTCTCTCATCAGAGATGCTCAGTGGGCTCCCGGGGGGTGGGGCAGGGTCATCTTGTCCTTGTCTGCTCCTGGGGGGTGGGGCAGGGTAGTCTTGTCCTTGTCTTTGGAGTGTCTCACGCTCCATCTTGAGTGTTAGGCGAGGTCCAGATGGCAGGCAGGATACTGTGGAGGTACTCTAGCTGGGAAGGCTGGGGTGTTGGTGGCCTGGGGACGGAAGAGAGCCACCCATGGGCAACAGGCAATTCCTCTGTAGGAACGTGTGGCGCATGTCCTGGTCGGGGTCTTACAGTTATCCAGCTGCTGCCAAGGGCCTGGCTCTACTGGTCAGGTGGCGGTTGCTGTGGCCGAACCCTGACTTACCAGCCCAGGAGGACCTGGAGTGGGGGTGGGGGGAGGCTGTGCCCTGCCAAGACTCCAGCCAAGATCAGGCCCAGGACTACAGGCCTTTCCCTGGTATTGTTGGGAGACTCTGAAGTTTGATGCACACAGGAAGCTGGGGCCACAGCATGAGCTCATATCCAAGCAGATTATTCTTGGGAAACCCCCGGTCCAGCCCACAATGCCCTTCACCCTTGGGTGCAGCAGCCACTGGTGGCCCATGGGCATCTGGTGACCAAGACTATGTAGCCATGTCACTTAGGTAGCCAAGAAGGCATCTTGTCTCCAGGGACCTGGGACACTTGGCTTGTTCCTGGGAGGGAGGGCTATTTGCTGATGTCTGTCTCAAGGAGACAGGCTTGGGCATGAATATGTCTGTAGGGGGGGGGGGAGAGGTCCTTACGGGGACAAAGAAACACCAAACCAAGGACACACAGAGGTTGGCCACTTAGCTCCGTGCTTAGCAGAGAAGCAGGCAGACAGGGAGAAGAGCAAGAGAGGAGAAAGAACCCCTCAGAGTGCCGATAGAGGGCTGCCAGCCATGGGCTGGAACAAGCAGCAGTCACACTAGGCGACGTCTTCCACGATGGGTCAGGCACCTGGCTCCCCGGCTGGTTTTGAGGAGGAAGGAGGTGAGATGCTGAGCAAGGGCCCCCACTTCTGTTATGACGCCCTCATAGCGCCCTGGCTGCAGGCTGGTGAGTGCAGACGGTTGCCTGGTCTGCTGTGCTGGGTGTCTTTATAGCGCTATAACAAACATGCCTGCAACCAACTTCTCACAGTTCTGCTGGTCGCTGCTTCCAAGAGCAGGCCTGGAAGGCTGGCGTCTGCCTGACAGCGTCACTGTCTGCTTCCACATCGGTTCCTGCTGTGTCCCCTGGTGTGACACTGTGTCCTGCTAGTGGAAGCGGGGAGGGGGGTGACCAGCGCATGAAGTATGCTTGGTAAAAGCCTCTGTGCTGTGTGGGACCGGACCCCAAGCTTGTGGCTCCAGCGAACCCTGTGGGTGCCACTTGGAGCTTGGAAAGCCGTCAGGGACTTCTGTTGTCTCGACCCTTGCCTGGCCGCCAAGGGGCCTCAGGGAGGACACATGCTTCTCTTCCTCTCTCAGCCTCTTACCTCCAATGGCTGGTTCCGAGGGACTAGCAGAGGAGCCTGAGATGGCTGGACTCCTGATCTGTGGAGTAGGGAAGCATCTAGGGCCCTTGGATGGGTCTGGAGTCTGTCAAGATGGTTAGAGCATTCTCAGTCACAGAGCATTGTGCCAGAAGGCTCTGGACGCTATGGAGAACAAAGCCAGGACATGGTTCCCTTTGTTGTCCTCCAGGGACCAAGAGTGACAGCCCCAGCTGGTAGGAAGCTGGCTGGAGCTGACCATTTGCCTGCGGGGAGTAGAGCACGCCAGTCATCTAGGTCCCACTAATAGGAGATACTGACGTGATGTGTGAGCGTCACCTGCTGTCCCCAGTATTGGGAAGACTCCAGTTCTAGTGGTGGTCAAAGCTCTGCCTGGGGACATGGATCCTGTCGTACCCTTGCCTGGGACAAGGCAGGGACAGGAAGAAGGAAGAGAAGGAAGGTAGGAAGATGTGGAGGAAGAAAAGTGAGGGTAGATAAACCTGAGGGGGAGAGGAGGGCCCAGAAGCAGGCGTGGAGGAGTAAGGTAGCGGAGGGAGCACTCAGGTGCAAGGTGAGCGCATGCTTGCAAGCGTGCATGTACACACCTACACATGCATGTGAGTATGCATGTGTTATGCACATGTGCGCATGTTTGCATATAGGCATGTGTACGTGTGTGAGCACACGTGTGTACATACAAGTTTGTGTGTGTGTGCGTACACACATACACGCTCTAGGACAGGTTTGACTGTGTCCCATGACATTGGAATGAATCCATTGTACACTGGGACCATGCAGTCACTCCTTTAGTCCACTGTGGGTCCCAGGCCCCTGGCGCTCATCACGGATTACCTTCAGCCTGCGAAGACAGCCTGCCTTTGGTTTTCCCCAAAGACACCTTAGTTCTTCCTTCCTTCCTTCCTTCCTTCCTTCCTTCCTTCCTTCCTTCCTTTCTTTCTTTCCTTTTTAATTAAAAAAAATTTTTTTACTGGGTACCAGTGACAGAGAGAGAGGAGTGATGAGCAAATGGGCTAAGAATGGGCTGGCAAAACCAGCAGAGAAACAGCTGACCTGAACAAGGGGAGAGCTCTTGGACCCCAGACTGACAGCTGGGAGGCCAGCATGGGACTGATCCAGACTCCCTGAGTGTGAGAGTCAGTGAGGAGGCCTGGGCAACCTATGGGGCCCTGGGCAGTGGATCAGTGTTTATCCCTGGCATACAAACAGACATCGTGTGTCCATAACACAAAGAGGCATGCTCTCTCAGCCTGGACTCTTGAGGGAGGGTCTGGACCCTGCCCTGAGAGAAATGACAGACTCTAGAGATCCCCTATGTGGAAGGAAGTGGCAATAGGGTGGGAGGCTGCAGGGGGATGGTGGTGGGGGGTGTGTGAGTAGGGGAGGGAGAGGAAGCTGGGATTGACATGTGAAGCAAGCTCTTTTCTAAAAAAATGTAATAAAAAATAATGAAAGGAATTTTTTTTTTTACAAAGTGGACCTGTCCAAAGCTCCAAGGGACTTGGGGGGGCAGGCATTCTTAGGCAAAGAGGCCACATGCAGACTAGAGTCCATGTACGCATCAGGGTAGGAAGGCGGGGTGGTGGGTAGGCCATGGGCCTCAGCCAGTTCACTCTTGCACGCCACATGTTGGCTGTGAGGATTCTAAATTTAGGGCACGGGATATGGGTCAGTGGCGGAGCACTTGCCTAGCGTATGGGAGGCCATGGATTTGATCCTCAGCACCATAAATACAAACAGAGCCAGAAAACTGCTCTCAGCCTAAACCTGCCATTCTGCAGTGTCGCAGGTTGTGCTCACTGATTTGCATACTTTAACTATATACTCGATTTATAACCTAAAAGTTTCAAATATGCATATGTCATGATGTTTTGTTTGTGATCTAACAAATAAAGCTTTCCTGAAGATTGGAGTGCAGAGTTAGCCACGCTGGTTAGCCACGGAGGCCAGGTGGTGGTGGCACACATATCTTTAGTCCCAGCACTCAGGAGACAGAGGCAGATGGATCTCTGTGAGTTCAAGGCCAGCCTGGGCTACACGAGAGAGAAACCAGCGCTCACACAAGGTGATCCCAGCACTTGGGATCCCACGCCTTTAATCCCGGCAATAATGAGGTAGAGACAGGAGCGATATGGCTGGGTGGAGAGGAATATAAGGAGGGAGGAGACACGAGAGAGAGAGAGAGAGAGAGAGAGAGAGAGAGAGAGAGAGAGAGAGAGAGAGAGAGAGAGAGAGAGAGAGAGAGAGAGAGACAGACGCAGTCTGAGGACAGGGTCGTCCCTTTAGTCTGAGCTTTGCTTCTCTGGTCTTCAGCATTAGCTCCAGTATTGGACTCTGAATTTTTATTGTTAGGAACAATTAGAATTCTTGCTACACGCATAGGAAATGTGGGCCTCAGATGTGTGCGGAATGGGCCAGATTTCGCTTCTTTTCCGGAGCCTGGACCGGTGCCCAAGCTATAACACAGCAGGTCCCCAAGAAGCCACTGTGTGTGATGAGGGCTCACTGCTGCCACCAGCCGCCCTCAGGTCCTGCCCACTGTCCTCAATTTGTGTCAGATCCTGAAATAAGAACAGAAACAAGTCGGAGGCCAACTACTTAAAAGGGGACTTTATTTACTCCTTTGGAGCAGCGTGCTAACGCCCGACTCCTCTCCAGGACATGACAATTCCGCAAAGCTCCTGTTCCCTTCGGAACCAAGACCACCTGGCACTAAAAACACATTGAAAACATTGATTCTCTTCCCTTTTTTTTTCCTTTTTGTTTTTCGGTACAAAATGATACAAACGACAATACAAAATATTTGTGCTGTTGACGATTACAAAAAAGTCGGAACATCTGTCTCACCGCACGATGCTCAGAGCTGCAGTGTGAACACATCATACTCCGGTATCTTTCCCAAAACAACCACAGTCATGCGGGCTGCTACACATTTGTCCATTTTCAAAAATAAACATGCAAAAAAAATCATAATGAAAAAAAAGAGGAAGAAAAAAGCAAGATGCGTCCCAGGTGTATATGGAGGTGGTTGGTTTCCACCGGCTGGCTGGTGTGGCAGAGCCTACTCGGTATTCGGTGTGAATTACCGCACCTGGCGCTCTATGCAGGGCAATTCTGCTTTGAGTTTTTTGGTTTTGTCTTTCAGCTTGGGTGGAAGTGCAAACTTCCCTTCCCCCCGTTGACCTTGGAGAGCACAGAGGTGGTGTCATTGTCAATGGACCGCGTACTCACTCTGGGGGAAACTGAGGCATCTCTGAGGGCCTTGACCACTGGCCGTTACTCTGACACTTCGGTGGCAGGGGGCCCAGTGTTTTGGACGCGCTGAAAGACACGAGGGAGAAGCTGCTGGCTGGGGGTCAGGTATGACTGAGGTTGACCATGGCCAGGTGGTCTTCCAAGCCGCTCAGCAGTGTAGGTTTCTCCCTGAAGGAACTGACAACACCCTTGTGCCCCACAGAGCTGGCCACCAGCCTAGTTTGGCTGGGCCCTGACACGTTGTATCTACAAGCTACAGAAGAGAAACATTTGACGCTGACTGTATGCTTCGCTAATGCTAACTTGTTGGCCTTGGAACAGAGTTCCAAGATGGGGATGCGTGGAACCCTGTCTTTCTCGCTGATTGGGGTGTTGGGTGAAAGGGGCAAGCCGTCCAGCTTTTAGGGAACCCCATGAACATTCCTGCAGGGGCCTGGCAGTGACAGAGGTCTGGGGTAGGGTGGGGTCAGGGGAAGGCGGAGGCAGGTGAGACGGTCCTCCAGATAGCTGATAGATTTGGTCCCTCCCATCCCAGGGTTCCAAGAAAGTCTTGGGATTTCAGAGGCGAGTTCAGGACTACCGTGTTCCCATATTCATATGTGCACTTCCAATAGAGCATTCACAGTTCTCGGGTTTTCCAAAATCAAACCCAGAAAAGTCTTCTCATTCCCCCAGCCCTGACCCACAACAATCCCACCAGTGGCCATGCCAAGCTCGGTACCACCCTCCCTGGTTGCGGACCCCGAGCATTTTGCATAGGAGAGCTTATCTCCCCCCACCCACCCCAGCCCCGGTCCCTACCCCTGACCTTTTCGTGAGCTCTGCTGGTCTGGCTGGGTGTAAGAAAGCGGACTCTCAGGAAGCTACAGAGACCGCCTAGGACATATGCGGGCGTGAGGAGTAAGAACGGACACAGTTGAACTCACAGCAAGCTCAAGTCCAGGAGTTCAGAGTGGGGACAGGTTTGGTTTGGGGAAGAACCCTGACATCCAATGGGCCATACCCACAAGTTTGGCGCCCACGAGTTGACTCAGGTGCATCTTTGAGGCCAAAGCAGTCTGGAAAAGGAGACAAACCTAGCCATGGGTCAGGGCAGAGGCCACGAGGAGCCATGAGTTAGAGACCTCTGGCTGGGAGTGTGCTATCTCCCGGGTACACCAAGCCCTTTGGCAGCCATCCTGGCCCCAGTAGTAGGTATAGGCTGGGGATCTGGGACAAACTTATTTTTTCATCAATGCTGGGATTTCTGTTCTCTCCCCAAGGAGACATCTTTCTTGGGGAGTGTGTCGTACTACCTGGGGTAAGCCAGGAAGCTGACTCAGCCCAGGGAGCTCCTCCAGTGCCTTCCTTTCAGCCCCATCCCAAGGCTCCTTTGGGCCCAGACACGCGAATGTCCTAGGTCTGTTTTCCCGTCTAATGAGAAGGGCGGCTTTGCCATCTCCCACAGGTCCTATTCACTGTCCTACAGAGGTGGTCACTCGGCCCAGTTTGCCCTGTATCAAGCTACCCATGCAAAGAACAATGCCAGATCCAGAGAACCAGAGCATATGTGGTCACACAGACACCTAAGAGAACCTCACGGGCCACTTGGAATAGGCCCTGACATCCACAGCAGTTCACAGGGTCAGGAAGGAGCTTGGGCTAGATGGGCCCAGGGAAGCCAGGCAGCTGCCACAGTCTGACTAGGCTCTGCCCCCTGCCCTCTGCAGAGCCTGGGGAGTGCATTGAGGGCATTCGGGGGTTCCGTTGAGGGTGCTTGCGATTGCTACGCCTTCAGCAGGATCCCTCAGGGGCTCTCCCTGAAGAGCAGAGGGCGGTGCCAGTGTCCATCAGGGTGCTGTGGCTTCTTAGACAACACGCTGTCCTGGACCAAAGCGAAAGGGGGCCTCGGTGCTATTGGGGGTGACAGCTGGTCCAGAGAGGCTTTCTGGTGGACATGTCATTGGCCAAGCGGAGAGACAAGGACCGCTTGGGGTGGTCTCTCGGCACCCCACGCCTGCCCCAGCAATTTACAGTATCTCTGGGGGGTGGAGGGGGAGGACACGCAAGTTCAGGTGAAAGCCGAATCCACGCAGAAGTATCTCTGCTGACGGAGTTGGGCTAGCCCACTGCCTTTTGGCACCGGAAAAGTCCGATCCTCACTTAGCAGCCTTGGGGAGCCCAAAGGGCCCAGGAGACACCGACCGTGCCCAACAAAAGCCGTGGAGATCTGGACCCCATACAATTTTCGCAAATAAGCCATCCCCCTTCTTTTTCTCAATAAAAGACTTTAAAAAAAAAAGAAAAGACATATTCTCTTCCACTCTTTGCTTGTTGCTCTTTAGAAGGGACCAGATGGGGTCAGGGGCTGTAGGTGGGGATAGACAGAGGTGGGGCCTCGGGCTGTCGCCTCTTTCAGTCACTCCTGAGTTAGGGAATCTGTCACGTGTACCAAAAGGCACTTTTGTTTGTTTGTTTGTCTTAACAGTGCTTCTGTTGTAAGAAATTCAAGTTAGGGCTGTGCCTCTGGCTCTCCCTTCTCGGCACATGGCTACTGAGGTGCCTGCAGTGGTGGTGGGTGCCCTGTGGGTGGCCTGTGTCCGTACTGCGCAGCTCCACTCGGGGGTGGGGGATGGCAGTGGGGAGGGGCCTCTTGACACCGGGAGGACTCCCGTGCCTTGGCTCAGTCCCGCTGCTCGGCCTCGAGTGCCCTTCTCGTGTCAGCGGGAGAGGTGAGGTTGGCTAGTCCTCCTCGCCACCCCCATACATGTCCGCCAGTTTCTTGAACCGGGGCCCCCAGTCATTCAAGTAGTCATAATCTTGATCCCCAGAGCTGGAGGAGTTCAGGGAGCTGACGGAGCCTGCGGTGGAACCACTGCCCTCGTAGTCGAAGACCAGCAGAGAGTCGTAGGGGGGTGCCGTGGGGTCGTTGTCAGCGGCTCGGAGTCCCTGGGGAGGTCATCCAGACAAGGGGTTAGGGTGGGGTGTGTGCTGTCAGCCCACTGATCTGACAGGGGAGGACCCACACTAGGGAGTGGGAGGAGGGCGGGGTCTTATGCACAGTAGGTACACAGTAACTGCTGCATGCGTTTGTCTGCGGCGTGTTTCCAAGGGCCAGATGAGGGAGCATGTTTACACAAGAGCAGACACAGGGGCTGGAGAGACGGCTGAGTGCTTGTCGCTCTTCTGGTGCCCACATGGCAGCTCACAGCCGTCTGCTACTCTAGTTCCAGGGGAATTGCCCCGTCTTCTGACCTCTGTGGGCACTGTACACACTTGGTGCACAGACATAAACGCAGGCAGAGTACTCATGCACATAAAATAAAATATGTAAATCAGCCGGGCGTTAGTGGTGGCACACACCTTTAACCCCAGCACTCGGGAGGCGGAGGCAGGAGGATCTCTGTGAGTACAAGGTCAGCCTGGTCTGCAGAGCGAGTTCCAGGACAATCTCCAAAACAATACAGAGAAACCCTGTCTCAAAAAACCAATATGTATATTTTGTTAATTTGCATATATATAACAAAATCAGGAATGAAAAGGGGGACATAATAATGGACACTGAGGAAATCCAGAGAATCTTCAGGTCATACTTTGAAAACCTGTGATCCACAAAATTTGAAAATTTAAAAAAAATGGACAATTTTCTGGATAGATATCACTTACCAAAATTAAATCAAGAACAGATAAGCAATTTAAACAGACGTATAACCCCTAACTAAATAGAAGCAGTCACTGAAAGTCTCCCAACCAAAAAAAAGCCCAGGCCCAGATGGCTTCAGTGCAGAATTCTACCAGAAATTCAATGAAGAGCTAATTCCAATACTCCTCAAAGTGTTCCATACAATAGAAGCAGAAGGTTCATTGCCAAACTCTTTTTATGAGGCTACAATTACCTTGGTACCCAAGTCACACAAAGAAACAACTAAGAAAGAGAACTACAGACCAATATCCCTCATGAACATTGATGCAAAAATACTCAATAAAATACTAGCAAATCGGATCCAAGAACACATCAGAAAAATCATCCACCAAGATCAAGTAGGCTTCAACCTAGGGATGCAGGGAAGGTTCAACATATGAAAATCTATCAATGTAATTCACCATATAAACAAACTGCGAAAGAAAGTGATCATCTCACTTGATGCTGAAAAAGCTTTTGACAAACCAACACTCCTTCATGATAAAGGTCCTGGGGAGATCAGTGATAATAGGAACACACCTGAACATAATAAAAGCAATATACAGTAAACCAACAGTCAACATCAAACTAAATGGAGAGAAATTCAATGCAATTCCTCTAAAATCAGGAACAAAACAGGGTTGTCCACTCTCTCCATATCTCTTCAATATTGTACTTGAAGTTCTAGCTAGAGCAATAAGACAACAAAAGGAGATCAAGAGGATACAAATTAGAAAGGAAGAGGTCAAACTTTCACATTTGCAAATGATAGTTTACATAAGGGACCCGAAAACTCTACACAGGAACTCCTAGAGCTGATAAACACCTTCAGCAAAGTCACAGGATACAGGATTAACTCGAAAAAATCAGTAGCCCTATTATATACAGATGATAAATGGGCTGAGAAAGAAATCAGAGTAACATCACCCTTTACAATAGCCACAAACAACATAAAATATCTTGGAATAATGCTAACCATACAAGTGGAAGACTTGTATAGCAAGAACTTTGAATCTTTAAAGAAAGAAATTAAAGAAAGTATCAGAAAATGGAAAGATCTCCCATGCTCTTGGATAGGCAGGATCAACATAGTAAAAATGGCAATCTTGCCAAAAAGCAATCTACACATTCAATGCAATCCCCATCAAAATTCAAGCACAATTCTTCACAGATCTTAAAAGAACAATAATCAACTTTATATGGAAAAACAAAAGACCCAGGATAGCCAAAACAACCTTGTATAATAAAGGAACTTCCGGAGGCATCACCCTCCCTGACTTCAAGCTCTATTACAGAGCTGTAGTCCTGAAAACAGCTTGGTGCTGGCACAAAAATAGACAGGTAGACTAATGGAATCAAATTGAAAACCCTGATATTAACCCACACACCTATGAACACTTGATTTTTGACAAAGAAACTAAAATTATACAATGGAAAAAAGAAAGCATCTTCAACAAATGGTACTGGCTTAACTGGATGCTGGTATGTAGGAGACTGAAGATAGATCTATCGCCATGCATAAAACTTAAGGCCAAATGTATCAAAGTCCTCAACATAAATCCAGCCACACTGAACCTCCTAGAAGAGAAAGTGGGAGGTACCCTTGAACGAATTGATACAGGAGACCGCTTCTTGAACATAACACCAGTAGCACAGACACTGAGATCGACAATTAATAAATGGAACCTTCTGAAACTGAGAAGAGTCTGTAAGGCAAAGGACACAGTCAACAAGACAAAAAGGCAGTCCACAGAATGGGAAAAGATATTCACTAACCCTACATCTGACAGAGGGTTCATCTCCAAAATTTACAAAGAACTCAAGAAGCAATCCTCCAAAACACCAAATGATCCAATTAAAAAGTGGGGTACAGAACTAAATAGAGAATTCCCAATAGAGGAGTCTAAAATGTCTGAGAGACACTTAAGAAAGTGCTCAACATTCTTAGTTATTAGGAAAATGCAAATCAAAACAACTCTGAGATGCCATCTCACTCCTGTCATTATGGCTAGAATCAAAAACACCAAAGACAGTTTATGTTTGAGAGGATGTGGAGAGAGGGGAACACTCCTCCACTGCTGGTGGGAGTGCCAACTCGTACAGCCACTTTGCAAATCAGTATGGAGCTTCCTCAGGAAAATGGGAATCAGTCAACCACAAGACCCAGCAATTCCACTCTTAGGCATATACCCAAAAGATGCTCATTTATACAATAAGGATATCTGTTCCACTATGTTCTTAGCAGCATTATTTGTAATAGTCAGAACCTGGAAGCAACCTAGATGCCCCTCAACTGAAGAGTGGATAGAGAAAATGTGGTACATTTGCACAATGGAGTACTACTCAGTGGAAAAAAAACCAATGGAATCTTGAAATTTGCAGGCAAATGGATGGCACTAGAAGAAACCATCCTGCATGAGGTAACCCAATCACAAAAGAACAAACATGGTGTGTACTCACTCATATGTGGTTTTTAGACATGAAGCAGGGGAGTGCCAGGCTACAATCCCACCACCAGAGAGTCTGGGAAACAGGGAGGACCCTAAGAGAGATATGCACGGTACCCAGAGAAGGGGAATGGGACAGGATCTCCTGAGTGGACTGGGAGCATAGGGGGGAGCTGGGGAAAAGTGAGGGGGAGAAGAGAAGGGGAGAGGAGGACATAGGGGAGGAGGAAGGTTGAGTCGAGGAAAGAATAGAGGAGAGCGTGATGAGAGATACCATAATAGAGAGAGCCATTATAGGTTTGAGGAGAGATACAGCACTAGTGAGGTTTCCAGAGATCTACAAGGATGACACCAACTGGCAATCTAAGCAATAGTGGAAAGGCTACCTTAAATGCCCTTCCCCGATAATGAGATTGATGACTACCTTATATGTCATCCTAGAGCCTTCATCCAGTGGCTGATGGAAGCAGAGGCAGACACCCACAGCTAAACACTGAACTGAAATCCTGGAAACCAGTTGCAAGGAGGGAGGAGTGATGAGCAAAGGGGTCAAGACCAGGCTGGTGAAACCCACAGAGGCAGCTGACCTGAACAAGGGGGAAACTCATGGACCCCAGACTGTTGACTGAGAGGCCAGCATGGGACTGATCCAGACCCCCTAAATTTGGGTGTCAGTTAGGAGGCCTCAGCAATCTTTGGGGCCTCAGGTACTAGATCAGTATTTATCCGTGGCATTCGAATGGACTTTGGGAGCCATTCCACATGGAGGGATGCTCTCTCAGCCTGGACACATAGGGGAGGACCTAGGCCCTGCCGCAGATGATATGACAGACTTTGGAGATCCCCCATGAAGGGTCTCACCCTCTCTGGAGAGTGGAGTGGGGATTGGGTGGGAGGTTGGGAGGGCTGGTGGAGGCAGGGGAGGAGGGGAGGGAGAGGGAACTGGGATTGACATGTGAAGCAAACTTGTTTCTAATAAAAAACATTAATATTGAAAGTCTCATAGCATTATCTCTATATATTTATATAATTATAAATAAATATTCTGATGTTCAATTTAAAAAATACATAAAAATAAGATATGGAATGTAGGGGCAGGAATCTCAAAGCTACAGGCAGCTACATCAAGAATGATGCTGGGCACAAATAGCACAAAATATCTTGGGGTAACTCTAGCCAAGCAAGAGAAAGGCCTGTATAACAAGAACTTCAAGTCTTTAAAGAAAGAAATTAAAGAAAATATCAGAAAATGGAAAGATCTCCCATGCTCTTGGATAGGTGGGATCAACATAGTAAAAATGGTAATCCTATCAAAAGTAATCTACAGATTCAATGCAATCCCCATCACATAATACCAGCACAATTCTTCATGGACCTTGAAAGAACAATACTCAACTCTATGTGGAAAAACAAACAAACAAAAAACCTTAGGATAGCCAAAAGTGTCCTGTACAATAAAGGATCATTTGGGGGCATCACCATCCCTGACTTCAAACTCTATTATAGAGCTACAGTAATGAAAACAGCTTGGTATTGGCATAAAAACCGACAGGTGGACCAATGGAATCGAATTGAAGACTCTGATATCAACCCACACACCTCTCAGCACCTAATTTTTGACAAAGAAGCTAAAAACATAAAATAAAAAAGAAAACATATTCAACAAATGGTGCTGGTATAAAACTGGCTGTCAACATGTAGAAGAATTAAAATAGATCCATATCTATTGCCATGCACAACACTCAAGTCAAAATAGATCAAAGACCTCAGTATAAATCCAGCCACACTGAACCTCACAGAAGAGAAAGTGGGAAATACACTTGAACACATAGGCACAGGAGACCACTTCCTGAACACAGCACCAGTAGCACAGACACTGAGAACAACAATTAATAAAGGGAACCTGAAACTGAGAAGCTTCTGTAAAGCAAAGAACATGGTCAACAAGACAAAACAGCTTGGGAAAAGAATGGGAAAAGATCTTTGCCAACCCCACATCTGACAGAGGGCTGATCTCCAAAATATACAAAGAACTCAAGAAACTAGACATCAAACTGCCAAATAATCCAATTAAAACAGAGAATTCTCAACAGAAGAAACTAAACACTTACGGAAATGCTCAACATTCTTAGTCATCAGGGAAATGCAAATCAAAACCACTCTAAGATTCCATCTTAAACTGATCTGAATGGCTAAGATCAAAAACACCAACGACAGCTTATGCTGGAGAGGATATGGAGGAAGGGGAACACTCCTCTATTGCTGGTGGGAGTGCAAACTTGTACAGCCACTGTGGAAATCAGTTTGATGATTTCTCAGAAAATTAGGGATCAACCTACCTCAAGACCCTGTGATACCACTGTTGGGCATACACCCAAAGGAGGCACATTCATACCACAAGGACATTTGCTCAACTATGTTCACAGCAACATTAGTCATAATAGCCAGATCTTGGAAACAATCTAGATGCTCCTCAATGGAAGAATGGATAAAGAAAATGTGATACAATACACAATGGGGTACTACTCAGCGGTAAGAAACAATGACATCCTAAAATTTGCAGGCAAATGGACAGAACTAGAAAAATCCACCCTGAGTGAGGTAACCAAACATCAGAAAGACAAATATAGCATTATTCATAAGTGGATACCAGATATAAAGCAAAAGATACCCAGCCTACAATCCACAACCCCAGAGAAGCTAGAACCCTCTTCCAGAATCATATGGAAGCAGATGCAGAAATTCACAACTAACCAATGGGCCAACCTCCTGGAGTACAATTGAAGTGAGGGAGGAGCAAAAATATGAACAAAGGAGCCAAAACCGTGATAGGAAAACCCACAGAATCAGCTGACTCGAGGTAGTGAGAGATCAGTGACTCATGTCTGACATATGGAGAACCTGCATAAGACCAAACTAGACTCTCTTCATATGAGTGACAATGGTGCGGCTGGAACAATATATGAGGCCACTGGCAGTGGGAACAAGACCTAACTCTAATGCACAGACTGACTCAGTGGAGCCCATTCTATATGGAGAGATACCTTGCCCAGCCAGGACACAGGGGTGTGGGGGGTGGAGAGGGTGCCTTGGTCCTGCCTCAACGAGATGATGGGACAGACTTAGTAGACTTCCTAGGGGAGGCCTTACCCTCTAGAGTGAGGAGCAGATGGGAGGTAGGGAGGGTTTAGTGAGGGGAGCAGAAGGAGAGAAGGGAGGGGGAACTAGGATTGGAATGTAAAAAATAAATTAATAATAAAAAAGAATATGGGCTGGGTCATATATAGCGTGCTGCCCCACCAAGGGTTAGAGCTGGAACAGGGTTAGGTGCAGGGTTAAATTCAGGGCTAGAACTAGGGCCAGGGCTAGGCTAAGTTTAGGGTTAGGGCTATTATTAGTGTTAAGGTAGGGTTACAGCTATTCTAGGGTTTGCATTAGGGTTAGGGTTCAGGTTAGGATTAATGTCAGGGCTCAAAGTGAGTCTTAGGTTAATGCTAAGAATAGGCTAGAAAAGTTAGGTTTAGGATTAGAGTCACAGCTCGTCTACGGTTAGTATGGGGATAGCTATGGTTCGGCCTGATGCTAGGGCCAGGGTTGGGGTTAGGATTAGGAGTAGATTTCATTCAAAGCCTAAGTTTCAGGGTTAGGGTTAGGGTCAGGGTTAGGGTTAGGGTTAGGGTCAGGGTTAGGGTTAGGGTTAGGGTTAGGGTTAGGTTAGGGTTAGGGTTAGGGTTAGGGTTAGGGTTAGGGTTAGGGACAGTGTTAAGTCATGTTAGTATCAGGGATAGGGCAAGGTTGGGTTAGGGTTATACTAGGGTTATGGCTAGTATTATGATTTGTGCTAGGGGCATTATTAGGCTTTGAGACATGGCTAGGGTTACAGTATTGGTTATGATTATGGTTAGGGGCTTGCCATTGTCAAGGATAGGGCAAAATTGGGTTAGAGTTAAGTTGTAGATATGGGTCAGGCGAGATGAGGGACAGAACTGTGTGTTCTGTTTCTTCCTTGCTAATTTTTTTTTAATGGTCTCCCTTCAGACCAGGCCTGGATCTCACTGTGTGGTTCAGATGTCTAAATCACCACGTTCAGTTCTCTGCAGAGCTGGGGAAATCAAACTTAGAGCGTTGTGCTGCGGGGCCAGCACTCTGCCCCTGGGTCAGGCCCTCAGCCTTCACGCTCTTAATCCTTTCTCTCTTTATGATATTTATCTTATTTTAAAAATTTTAAAATTTGTTTTAATTCCTCCTCCCACTGTTTCCTTCTCCAGTTGGGAGTTTTGTTCTTTTGTATTCACTCGTTCTAACTCTCCATTAGTGAACGCTTTTTATCGTCTGGGGGCTGCTTTGGCCCAGCTCTGCCCTGGGAAGGGAATGCTATTCTCATAACCTATACCTTTACTTTCTGTCTGTAATTTCTTCTGAGTGACTTAAAAACAGGCAGTGCCCTGGAAGTCGGGGAGCTGGTGGGACGTGCTGTCTGAGTGTCAGTGGCTGCGGCAGTTTGAATGTAATGGGCCTCCATAATCTCATAGGGAGTGGCACTGTTGGGAGGTGTGGTTTGTTGGAGTGGGTGTGGCTTTGTTAGAGGAAGTGTGTCACCGTGGGGGGCGGGCTTTGTGGTTCCCTATGCTCAGGATACTACACTCAGTCAACTTCCTGTTGCCTGCAAGATGCAGGACTCTCGGCTAACTCTCCAGTATCATGTCTTCCTCCTGTGCGCTGCCATGCTCCCTGCCCCGGTGACAAGGGACTGAACCTCTGAAACTGTAAGCGAGCCACCCCAATTAAATGTTTTCTTTATAGGAGTTGTTGTAGTCATGGTGTCTTTTCACATCGATAGAAACCCTAACTAAGACAGTGGCTGTCAGGTAACTTCAGGACTTGGTGACATTTCCTATGAGTGTTGTGAGGAAACTTCTGGACGTTTGCTGACCCACAGCCTGGGTTATCCTGTAAGAGAATCTGCCGGGGGCTGAGGTGTACAGTGTCACTGACCCCATTTCAAATACAATGAGTCTCGAGGACCTGGTGGTATAGCCACAACCAACCCCTCCCACCTCCATGCGGGTGGGTAGGCGGGGTCACACATGGGACCCGGAGGAGACTGCTTTCACCGTTTCCGTATGGTTTACAGAGGGGACCCCCGGGGAAGGTGCTATCACTGTTTCTGTTTACTGCCCAAGAAGGCAGACAGAGGTGTTAGCCAGGGACACGTTTGGTTGAGCAATGACATTTCCTGACACAAACGTCGTTTGCTTTCCAGAACTGTACAGTAACTGGTTTTTCTAGATCCTTCACTCCCAGTGTTATTGCTCTCAACTATGGCTGACCTTGAGAGCTCACCTGACATTTTTAAACTCATGGTTCCCTGGTTACTCCTAGCAATAGCTAACCGTGTGCCCCCAAAGGGAACTCCTCATTCCCTTTCCCACCCTATGGCTACTGCAGCCTGTAAGCAGACGGTGAGTTTTCTTGTTTATTGAACCAAAGATCTCTCTCTGCAGACCCCTGCCCCCACCCGCCAAATCAAACCGTGCTGCCATACAGCCCTTGTTTCCTTTTCGAAGACTTTATAAGAGACAGGGAGTGGTGTGACCAGCAGCCCGAGCCTTTCCTGGCTCAGCTGTGAGAGACCTAGCTTTCTTGTAAGGTGTGGAGGTCTTGCTGTCTGGTCTTAATACAGCCACAGGCTGAAGGCCAGAGAGGGCTCTGTGGGGTGGATTCCCACCTTTGTACTGTACAGGGGTCAGAGACATGCAGGTCAGTTTCCTTGGGTTCCAGGGTTCCAGTGTGGGCAGAAAGGGCATTCCCAGCTGCCCAAGAGCTACGTTGCTGCCTTTGCCATCTCTCCTGAGACAAATTCTTCCCACCGTTATCCTACTGCAGGCACAGGGTCCCAATTGATCCCATTTACCCCTGAGCATCTGGTGAGGGCTAATCTCCAAAGCCAGGAACCTTAGGCCTCCTCCTTAGAGGTGCCAAGTCGGCAGCTAAAGTGCCCAAGGCTACACAGGGCAGGAGGTCAGGCCTGGCCTCAAGTCTGGGTCTAGCCCCCTTTGACCCCGTAGAGCTCTGTGTGTATGTGTGAATGGGATTTTACGTTTACAGGGGACTCCTTGCTCAGGTCCTGCCAAGGTTCATACCTCATTGATGAAGTCTCCGATGTCACCTGGGTGGGGCACCACAGGCCTGACCGGGTACTGGGGCTCGGCACCTACTGGCCGTTCATCCACTCGACGCACACCAGGAGCCTTGCTCAACACATGCTCCATGGCTTCCGGCTGTTGTAGCTGGCTGAGGTCGTAGTCCTGGGGATGGAGGCCAAGTGGGTCAGGGGAACCGGAGAATCCCGAGCACATCCCTGTGCTCCGAGGGTGCCTCTGTATCAGTCTCCAGGCACACTGTAACTGTCCTACTCCATCCCCCCAGGCCTGTCCGGTCCACACTCTCCACCACCGTTTTTCCGCCTGACCTCCAGGTAGCCATGGGGTCTATGTCTGCTAGCTAGCTGCCTTACCAAAGCCTGGGGCTCCCTCCCAGCAAGCGACCCTCCCCGCCTACAGCTCAGCAGCCCTGGACTGCCACCTTGCACTGGTAGGAAAGGGCTGGGTCCTCCTTGCCGCTACTAGATGGCTCTGTGTAGCCCACCCACCCACGTCAGAGAGCCACAACCCCCTCCCCGAATGTCCAGGAGACTCTGTCCTGTTTCCTCCAGGACACAGAACAGTAATGGGTGGGGGCTGGGGGGCTGGAGAGGGAGGAGCATGGGAGGAGGACAGGTCTGATGAGAAGATGTAGACGGAGCCTTGCATGGCCGGTCCAGGCCGGAGCACGCACGGGAGAGGCTGCAGCCTGTGCCCGGGATCTGTGCCTCTGCAAAGTAGTGCACGATACCTTCCCGTAAGAAAGAGGACCAGGACGTGTAAGGGAAAAGCCCAGAGTGCTGAGCCCTGCTGAGCCCCTGGGATGTGGCAGGGAGGCTGAGCCCTGGGGGCTCACCTGGTCCTCCTCGCCACCGCCTTCCTCGTCGTACTTTAGGATGTTGTCGCGCACGTCGTCCTCGGGGTCGATGAGCAGCTGCTTTGTGTGACGCTCCTTCTCCCTCCGCTTCATCCACACCACGAACAGCAGGACCATGGCTGGGAGAGGAGGGGGCCGCACTGTGAGCAGCGCATGCACGCACGGGCATACGTCTGTGCGCACGCGTGCACGGGTGTGGACGCGTGTGCATGCACGGCCTTTTGTGCCTGCAAACGTGCATGCCTGGGCATAGCGTGAACGTACGATGGTTGGGTGCGTGTGCATTCTGTGTTCATCTACATAAGCAGATAGATCTGTGCACAGCTATGCCCTGTCCTTACAGCACACAGTGGGGTTACAGGTATGTGCACATCTATACCCGTCCTTCTGCCACACAGTGGGGTTACAGTGTGGCATGTGCACAGCTATGCCCTGTCCTTACACCACACAGTGGGGTTACAGTGTGGCATGTGCACAGCTATGCCTGTCCTTACACCACACAGTGGGGTTGCAGGCATGTGCACAGCTATGCCCTGTCCTTACACCACACAGTGGGGTTGCAGGCATGTGCACAGCTATACCTGTCCTTACACCACACAGTGGGGTTACAGGTATGTGCACAGCTATGCCCTGTCCTTACACCACACAGTGGGGTTGCAGGCATGTGCACAGCTATGCCCAGGCATTCTAGGAATCTGGACTCAAGCCCTTATGCTTTTGCAGTAATTGCTCTTACTACTGGATCATCTTTCCACCCCCTGCCATGCAATTCGTTTTGTGGGTGTTTTATCTGCGATTGATCTCACATACAGATGTGGAACCCAAGGGTGCAGATGGCCCACTGGATTCATTTCCTCCTTCGTGGAGGCGGCTGACTGAGCACAGATGTCACTACGAGGGACCATTATTCTTCAGAGCTATGGGAAGGTGAGGCTTTGTGTCCAGAAGGCAAAGGGAAGGGTTTCAGGGTACTATGTCTAGGCAGGAGCCATGGCACAGTGGTGCCCCATGGCAGAACGAGACTGGGAGGAGGGAACCCAGAAAGAGCCTCCAGCAGGTAAGCCAGGGGTGAGCAGAAGCATCTCCTGCACCTCCAGAGGCCCCGGGCCACTCCTGCGGAACACACTGGGATAAGGGGTAGCTTATCCAGGAAGGAAGGCTGTCTGGGGAGCAATAAGGACTCGGGTGCATCGTGGGAAATTATGTCCCCTCCCTGTCACATGTGGGTGTGCTGGCTTTGCCACTGGCCTTGGCTCCTTGTGCTGTGGCACTCTGCTTATCTCTGGACCCCTGGGAGTCTCAGCTTTTGCATGCTCCTCCCTGCGGGGCCTTTGCTCCTGTCTGGCTTCTGAGGGCAGGGCTCCTGTGAACACACAGGGGAAAGGGACACCCGGACCCTCACGAAGGTCTGCAGATGTGCTTCTGTCAGCCTCCTGTCACCTCCCCGCTGTCACACATTCGAGGAGGTACCAGGCAAGCTCTCCAGGGTGTGGGGTGGGGAGGGGGAGCGCCAACAGGAACCCCATGCAGAGGGACGCAGGGGTGGCCACCTTGACCAAGTGGTTTGATTGAGTGCTGTGATAAGAAAGATGGCAGCTACCAGGCGGTGGTGGCGCACGCCTTTAATCCCAGCACCCGGGAGGCAGAGGCAGGCGGATCTCTGTGAGTTTGAGGCCGGGCTGGACCCCCGACAGCCTCCAAAACAATACAGAGAAACCCTGTCTCGTAAAACCAAAAAAAAAAAAAAAAAAAAAAAAAAAAAAAAGAAAGAAAGAAAGAAAGAAAGAAAGAAAGATGGCAGCTAGCTCAGAGGCCAGAACCTTGCGAGCAACAGGCAGTATTTCTTTCAAACATAGGGCCAGGGGACTTCTTGATGTGGACAGGGAACTGGAGACAGCAGGGGCGGGGGAGCCTCCTACCTCTGAGAATTTAAGCAGAAACCAGAAGCCTCGAGCTACTCTCCACCAGATCAGGTGGCCAGAGAGCCAGCTGTACAGCCGGTATCTCAGATAGGTCACCGGAGGAGGCGTGTGGAGGGAGCTTGGGGGAGAAGGGATGTGCCCCTCCATGCCTAACTCTCTGAGAGGGCGACAAGGCTGTCTGTACTCGGATCCCTGGCTTAGTACACTCAAGAGGCTGGAGAGGGAGGGGCCCAGGCTCCTTCTCTGGATGCTAGGTCTGCTCTCACATGGGTCCTGCCTACTGTTGTGTTCTCCGTCCCTGTCTCTTGTGTCTTCAGAGGAGAGGGCAGGCCTCAACCTTGCCCAAGAGCCACCTCCTCCACAGTAGGGCTATTTCTGATCCCACATAAAGAAGATACCCCACTGACTGTCTGATCGAAGGGCTTGGCCAGATGTAGTTAGAGGAAGCCCTGGTCTTGGGTGTGGCTCGTTCTCATCCAAGTGTTGGACCTGATGCCTGATCCTTAGGCCTTTCCTGTGCATGGTGGAGGCCCTTTAGCTCAGTGTAATTAGGAGAGGGGCTGTTGACCCTCTGCCACGACTGCTATGTGGTCTCTGGGCTACTGTGGACCAGGGCAACTGTCCAGGTGGGGGATGGGTACATCAGCATCGTTTCTAAGCATCCTTCTTTTTCCCTATTGCCCTTAATTCTGAGCAGGGAGTCTCACGGCTCTTGGAAATGCAAGAAGCCACTGGAGCATGTGACACCACCAGAGCCAATGAGCATACTCCATTCCCAGATAGAGACTGGTCCTGAGACACACGTAGGTGCTGGGGGCTTGGGTGGGATGTTGACAGACTGACAGACGGGAACTGTCATTCCCTCAGTGTTTACTACTGGAGAGTGACCTGCACATATTGGGGACCGGGAGAAGGTCAGTCTGGGGGCCCAGGGGCCCTTGGGAAGCAGAGTCCGATGATGACCAGACCTGGGTAGTGACAAGGTGGGAGATCTTCCTTTCTTATCCCGTATGGGACTGGTTTGGTAGGACCTCTGGGAGGTTCCCAGTAGACGGGAAGCTGCTGAAGGAAGTGGCCGCGGAGCTAGGGTCTCACTCCCACATGGCTGTCTGTGGGACACGGGACGCCTGTACCCGTGAAGCCCATACTCACTCAGCAGGATCACGATGCAAATGAGGATAGCCACAATGGCGCCCGTGCCCAGGCCAGCTGCAGCCACTGCGCCTATGGCGGTGCAGTCACCATTCTCATCACACGGGCACACCTTGACTTTTATGATGGACGTGTTGGACAGGGGAGGGTTGCCGGAGTCTGTGACGATGATGGGGACATCGTACACCCCTGCCTCCAGGTACAGAATGCGCAAACTCAGCTGGGCGTAGTCACCTGGAATGAGGAACGGCAACGTTGGGCCAGTGGTCAGTTCTCCTTCCCAAGGAAGACTTCCACAGGTAGCCACTGAGTCTGACAGCGCGAAAATCTCTCCCTCACACACATGTTCATGCACATAGATCATGCACACATATGTACACAGAGCATGCGCACACTCTCACAAGCGCACACCTGTGTATGCACACACATCATGCACACATATTTACTCTCCCACTCATGTACACGCGCAAACACACACACACCAAACTATTAAGTTAAGCACACTGAGTTGGGGAGATGGTTCCATTGGTGAAGATCTTGCCGCACAAGCACAAGGGTCTGAGTTTTTGGCCCCCAGGACTCATGTAGAAAACCTGGAACAGAGAGTGCATACTTAATAGTCCCGGAGCTGGCCGGGCGTTGGTGGCACACACCTTTAATTCTAGCTCTAGGGAGACAGAGGCAGGTGGATCTCTGTGAGTTCGAGGCCAGCCTGGTCTACAGAGCGAGTTCCAGGACAGCTTCCAAAACAATACAGAGAAATCCTGTCTCTAAAAACCAAAAAAAAAAAAAAAAAAAAAAAAGTCCCGAGCTGCCCACAGAAGCAGGCAGAATTTTGGAGCTTGCTGGCCAGCCAGAGGGGACCTGCCTGAACCATCAAGGTGGACAGCTCTCAAGGCACCACAGTGGAGTTTGCCTGTGACCTCCTGTGTACACACACATACATGCATCTGCACATGTGTACCTGCACACACACACACTGACACACAAGGCCAAATCACTGACCATATCAAGAGAGAGAGTCAGCATGAAAGAAGAAGAGATGATTTCCTGGATGTATAGAGTTTTATGAAATTGATTAGGGGGGAAACAAACCCTCCCAAAGAGAAAAGGCAAAGGTGTTAAGCAGGAACCCAAACCTCTATGTGTGTGAATGCTCCCCCCCACCCGGGGAGCCCAGAGACGGAAGAGAGCAGTGGCTTTGCGGCTTTGCTTCCTGAAGAAACGCCCTGGTCACGTCGGCAAGGGCGTGACCCGTCGGTAGTTTTGCTGGTGGAAGCATAAATGGGCGCTGTATCTCTAGGAAATTGTAATGATCCTAAGGCTGGTCACACCTGAGAATAAGGTCACCCTGTCATCCTATCTCCTAAGAGGATGCAGCCTTCAGGGGCCAGCCAACCCACAGTGGCTGCCAGCATGGTCCAAGCTAGGCCCTTTCTAGAACATCAAGGCACTAGGAGCAAATGAATGGCTTTGTGGTGGAGACATGGGGTAAACACGGCCATATGCCCCAGCCTTGTGTGAACTGTCTGGGAGGGCTAGGGCCGTCTCTCGTCTATGGGGCACACTGGTCTTTGGTGATGGATCCTGGACTACATCCTAGATCCCGGCTCTACCTGTCCGGGGCTCTGCTCGGGGTGGGCTCACCGTTTAGACGGGTGATGGTCCAATTTTTCCTCACTGTGGTGGGGATGAAGGGCAACTCGAAGACATAGGGGCCGATGTTGGGGTCCATGTCAGCGTCGGCGGCGGTGATGTTGATGGCGTTGAGGCCTGGCCGCTCGCAGATCTGTGCCTCCTTGGGCAGCAGCTGTGGTGCGTTGTCGTTGATGTCAATGAGGTAGATCTGCAGGGTCCCAGTGCCGCTGGCTGGGGGGATCCCTGCAGGACAGATAGGGGGTGAACACACAGGGCCCTACGTAGGGATGGCACACAGCCACATGCTGGCTAGAGTCCATTTGCCATCTCGTACTCTGCTGTAGGGAAGGACAGGATACTCTTTCCTCCTCAGGGGCTCTCTGTGCGGACAACTAAAAAAAACTTTTCTTTGAGAATTTTTTTTGTTTGTTTTATGTGTTTGCTTTCTGCCTGCACGTGTCTCTGCACCGCAATTGCGTAATGCTCACAGAAGCCTAAGAGGAACTGGAGTTACAGGTGGTTGTGAGCAGCCATGTGGGTGCTGGGAATTGAACCTGGGTCCTCTGGAAGAGCTGTCAGCCTCTCTTAATTCTTGAGCCATCTCTCTGGTGCCCGTACAGCCAACTTTGTGGACCACGAGGACCGTGGGGCCTGGGGGGAGCCAGTCGGGTTAGGGTTAGAGTTTCTCTGGCTACCACTTGCCATGGGACCAGCTTTGAGGTCACAGCAGTGTTTGCTCTTGAAGCTCCAGCTTCCCAGTTCTAAGAACCCAGTACTGCATTCCTGCCCCGGGGCCTTTGCCCATGCCCACCAGGGTCATACTGCCCCGGGGCCTTTGCCCATGCCCACCAGGGTCATACTGCCCCGGGGCCTTTGCCCATGCCCACCAGGGTCTTACTGCCCCGGGGCCTTTGCCCATGCCCACCAGGGTCTTACTGCCCCGGGGCCTTTGCCCATGCCCACCAGGGTCATACTGCCCCGGGGCCTTTGCCCATGCTCACCAGGGTCATACTGCCCTGGGGCCTTTGCCCATGCCCACCAGGGTCTTACTGCCCTGGGGCCTTTGCCCATGTTCTTCCCAGCAGAGGAAGGTTCCTCTCTTCCCCTCCTTCTTCCATGGCTTTTCCCACCACCTTTATTTCCTCCCAGCTTCTCTCGCTACTAAAATGGCCCTGTCAGCTTGCCCCACCCCAATCTCTGTGGGGGCAGAGACTGTTGTGTTTACCACTGTCCACTGGGGGGTTATATTTCCAACTAAGATGTGATCCTAAGTTCTGGTCTTCACTCTGAGTGGAGGCCTGGTGTGTGGCGCTTCCTCGAAGTCCCCAGGAGAGCTTGGGCACGCACGGCACTCTTCCTGGTTCTCCTTCTGTTTGCCAGGCTGTGGTGACGATGCCGGGGGTGGGGGGAGGGAGGGGGGAGCGTCCATTCTTGACCACGCCGTGGTGCAGCATGGCCACGGAGTGAGTGGCGTGGGCATGGCTGTCAAATCTTACCCTGTCTAGCAGCCTTCAGATTTCTCCACCTAAGTTGCTGGTGTGGCTTTGGACGTGTTCTGTAACCCAGGCTGACCTGGAGATTGTGATCCCCCTGCCTCAGGCTCTTGAGTAACTGGGATTACAGGTATGCGTCACCAGACCCCGGGTGAACGTCTCCCCTCCTCTCCCCTCCCCTACCCCTTTGCGGTGCAGAGCCTCACACATGCCAGGCAAGTGGTCTATCACTGAGCTATATACCTCCAGCCCTAGCACTCCTTAATGTGAGAGAAAACCCCTTTCGGTCTTGTTGGAGTTACTGCTATCTCATCAGAAGCCACCTCCACTGGGAAACAGTCTCTGCCAGGCAGGGGCTTGGTTTCTTCTACTCTCTGATAGGCACCTGGCCCTCAATGAGTTCTCCCAGGCAAGGCTTCTGAGTCTGTGCAGATGCTTGGCCTTCGATGGGCTCTCAGTGAGTGAGATGGCGGCGGTGGTCAGAGCCATGTGGAACACTGACCTCTGGCTCACTCACAGGCCTGTCGTCACCCATGAGGGAATGAGGTTTTCAAGAGATAGGAGCCGGGTGTTGGTGGCGCACGCCTTTAATCCCAGCACTCGGGAGGCAGAAGCAGTTCGAGGCCAGCCTGGTCTACAGAGCAAGTTCCAGGACAGCCTCCAAAGCAATACAGAGAAACCCTGTCTTGGAAAACCGAGAGAGAGAGAGAGAGAGAGAGAGAGAGAGAGAGAGAGAGAGAGAGAGAGAGAGAGAGAGAGAGAGAGAGAGAGAGAGAGAGAGAGAGAGAGAGAGAGAGAGAGAGAGAGAGAGAGAGAGAGAGAGAGAGAGAGAGAGAGAGAGAGAGAGAGAGAGAGAGAGAGAGAGAGAGAGAGAGAGAGGAGGGTTCTCCCATTCTGCTAAGGAGAACGTGGAGGCCCAGAGAGGCCAGGGCTCTTCCCAGGAGCAACACTGTTTTATACACTGTAAAGTTGTATCACTCTGAACGGTTTAATAAAAAGCTGAATGGCCAATAGCTAGGCAGAATTTCTTTGCAGAGAGGATGCTGGGAAGAAGAAGGCAGAGACCCAGGGAGATGTGGAGCCGGCAGGAGAGGTAGTATGGAGACAAGGCAATAAAGTCACGAGGAGGAAAGTAACTGAACAGAAACTGGGTTGATTTAAGTTGTAAGACCTAGTTAGAGACAAGCCTAAGCTAAGGGTGAGCTTTTATAATTAACATAGGTCTCCATGCCATTTGAGAGCTGGTCGCCCCTCCAAAAAAATCCATCAACAGATGGCATCCAATATGGGAGCTTAAATATCCAAACGTAGGGTCTGAGAGAGCTGAGGAAAGTTCTGGAGAAGGAGCCGGAGGTGGCTTTCTAGACCTGCAGTGTCTCAGGAGGGCCAGTGCTCAGTGTCCAGGGGTTCTGTTACCTGCAGGCTGGACCCAGCTGCCAGGGTCATGTGCCAATGCTGTGTTCTCCGCTAAGCTGTGCCTACAACCGACATAGCAGTTTAAGATTTGTCTCTTGTGATCCGACACAATGCCCACATTCATTCCCAAGAGGTGGAGTGGGTGGTTTTTGGTCATTCGGTGGGTTAAGGATATTTGTCATCACTTAGGGGTCATCCCTTGGTTACAAATTATTACTGGTCATAGCCGGGGGGGGGGGAGGAACAAAGGATGTTAGATTTAGGGATCTCTTTCTGAAGGGAAAAAGGGGGATATAGTATAGAAATGATGGGATAAAGGGGTAGATTGTCGAATCTACTTTTAAACAACCACTAATCTCGGATATTTTACATTGGTATGGATTTTGTATATTGATAAAAATTAAGATTATTTTTGTTATACCGTATGCATGTTTCTACTCTTATTTAAGATTTTGTACTTTATGCAGCTCGTTTTTTAAGGCTATGCAAAGCTTTTAGTCTTTGAGATATATTTAGGATATTAAATAAACACAGGTTAGTAGCTAGTCCACTGTAACAAACTATAGTAATGTTAAGAATGTTTTCAAGGTCGAACAGAGATATATTTTGAATAGATAGATGGTTTTTGAACACTTCAAAGACCTACAGAATATGACACTTAGACTGTTTTAGTAATGTGAGACTTTTCGTAACAGTGAGACATGTCTGCTCCTGGCAATACCAAAAAGATGATGGGCATCAAAGAACCTCCACAAGTTGTTTGTTTCCTTTGTGGCAAAAGTTAGTCATTGGGCAAGAAACTGCCCTTGCCTTGACTGACTGCTGACAGTATACCATCAAAATTGGCTAACGAGGACACAAAGAAAGTGTCTGCCAAACTTTGCCAAGACAGGGTAGGATAGCCCTTCAAAATTCCTGTTTCACAGAGAAGTCTGCCAGATATTCTAGGCCTGTAGGTCAAAAATGGATGCCCCAATGTTACAGAGGAACCTTGGGTGACTGTCCAGGAAGCCATCTTTCTGTCATTTCTCTTAGTTTTGGAAGTTGCCTGTTCTGTGTTTCCTGTTATACCCTTCTTGGGTCTTTGATGGCGTGGAAGACTAGATAGTTATAGTTACAGTTTTCCTTAGTATTGATAGAAAGTAAATTAGGTACAAACTTTTCATTTGTTAACATTAATACCTTTCCTTTCTATTTAAGGCAATACCTGATAACTGTTGTTATTATAGATAGTTTCACTATGTTAGAGTTAAAACCTTTCCTTTTTATTTGGACAAAAGGAGGAAACATTGTGGAATAATATTTTTGTACACTGTGAAGCTGTGCCACTCTGACTGGTTTAATAAAAAGCTGAACGACCAATAACTAGGCAGGATTTCTGGGCAGAGAGGACTCTGGGAGGAAGATGGAGATGCCAGGAGACACAGAGCAATCAGAATGGGCAATATGAATGAGGTAATAAAGCCACAAGGTAGAAAAATTAATAGAAATGGGTTAATTTAAGTTATTAGAGCTAGTTAGGAGCAAGCCCAAGCTAAGGCCAAGCTTTCATAATTAATAACAAGCCTCCGTGTTGTTGTTTGTGAGCTGGCGGCCCAGAGAAAAATCCATCTACAAGAACCTGCACTGATTTCCTCATCATGACCCATCATCCTTCCTGCTCCATTCCTCATGCTCTTTCTCTGTGCTGCCTGCCCAGCACCTGCCCAGTACCTGCTCATGCCCAACACCTGCCCATGGCCAACACCTGCCAAACACCTGCCCATGCCCAACACCTGCCCAACACTTGCCCAACACCTGAGCAGCACCTGCTCATGCCCAACACCTGCCCATGGCCAACACCTGCCCAGCACCTGCCCATGCCCAACACCTGCCCATGCCCAACACCTGCCCAGCACCTGCCCAGCACCTGCCCATGCCGAACACCTGCCCATGCCCATCACCTGCCCATCACCTGCCCAACACCTGCCCATCACCTGCCCAACACCTGCCCATGCCCAACACCTGCCCAACACCTGCCCAGCACCTGCCCATGGCCAACACCTGCCAAGCACCTGCCCATGGCCAACACCTGCCCATCACCTGCCCAACACCTGCCCAGCACCTGCCCATGCCCAACACCTGCCAAGCACCTGCCCATGCCCAACACCTGCCCAGCATCTGCCCAGCACCTGCCCAACACCTGTCCAGCATCTGCCCAGCACCTGGCCAGTGCCTGACAAATGCCTGCCAAGCATCTGCCCAGCACCTGCCCAGTGCCTTCCCAGAGTCTGCCCAGCGCCTACCCAAAACCTGCCCAGTGCCTGCCCAGAGCCCTCCCTTTCTCCCAGGGCTATCAGGCCTTCCCTGACTCAGAGTCCCAGGGTTAGGGTGGACACAGGCCTTCCTGCCTTTCCTAGCTAGGGTGGCAGCTAACAGTGTTGGAGAATGGCAGATCTGTTGTCACCACCCAGTTATATGTGGGGAAGCTGAGAAGCCAGGGCAGTCACCTGCCACTACATTTCCTGGTTCCTGACTACCCTGGACGCATGAGTGTATGATGGGCAGTGGGGACACTGTGTGGGAGCATGGTCAAAGGAGTAAGCGGGTTTTTAGGTGAGTAAGTTTGGATGATAGGAGGGGGCAGGATGGGAGCAGTGTTGTGCGACAAAGCCGCAAGTTCATGGCTGCCTGCAGAGACTTCCCTCTGGGTACCACTGGTCCCCCTCGCCAGCACCTGCACCCCCCCCACAACCCCAGGACATGGGACACAGCTATGACAGTGCCTTCCTGGAGTGGGACACACCATTGTCAGCAGCCAGGAAGGTGGCCTCATATACATTGTTCTTCGTGTAGAGTGACTCTCGGTCCAGGACTGCAGCCGTGGTGATCTGCCCATTGGATGTATTGATGTGCAGCCAGTTGGCGGGATCAGACAGCTTCGAGTACCTGTGGACAGGAAGTCGGAGGCAAGGTGAGGGCCCGGTGCTCTTCACCCAGGCAACCCTGCAGTATCCTAGGGGGCCACGGCGTCAGCATCCTGGACCATAGCACAACGGCATTGCTGTCCCCTCAGGGTGCGTGGAGATTCCGCACACCTCTGTGTCCCTCCGGCCACAGCAGTGGCTTAGGTCCTGTGGTAGGTGGTCTAGATTCTGTAGGACTCAAGGAGGCTGTGCTCTCATCAGCTACATTTTGCAGGTGGCTATTCTAAGGTACAGAGAAGGTAAGGGGCTTGCTTAGGCCACACGCCACTGTCAGAGGAACCCTGGTTCCATAGTCTCGCATCTTCCTTGTCAGCCCGGACATGGTGACGGTGCTTATCTGTGCCCAAGGCTGTCCTGTTAAGCGACTCCCCAGGGTGGGCTGCCTCTAGATTGAGCCAATGCCTCAGGTCTGGACAGGGTACCTCTTGTCCTTCCTCTTTGTACTGGGATTCCTGGTTTTTAGGCTACTTTGACACTGTGGGACTCTTTTGTGCGGTGAAGAGAGGGTCGGACAAGGCCAGGCCACACTAAGCACTCACCTCACGGCTTGCTGCATGAACCGGTCGGGGTCCACTGCAGAAAAAGTGGTGAGCGCCGTGCCGGTAGGCACGCCCTCCTCCAGACGGATCAGTTTGTGGTTGGAGGGGAAGTAGGGGGCCTCGTTGACATCAGTGACGGAGATGGTCACCCCTGCTGTGGACTGGAAAGACATCTGGATCCCACTGGCCAGGGGTGCCTGGTTGGACACCATGACAGTCAGCATGAAGGCGCGGTTGAGCTCGTAGTCCACTGCCTGGAAGAGGGGACAGGTGAACTGGGGGGCTTCCTATAGCGGGTGTGGGTTGGCCATCCCGCACTGGCGGGTGACTCTCCCTGCCTTGCTTTGTCTGATCACCACTGTCCCTCTACATCAGACCCTTGTTTCTGATGTCTTCTGGCCAACCCAAGGAGAGAGGGGTTGGAATAAAACTCTAGCCAGCAGCTCCCCATGCCTTGACGAGGAAGAGGCTGGGCTTCTGGGGCATGGATCTTTCGGCCTTAGCTTCCCAAGTGTTGGGATTTGCAGGTGTGTATCTCCATGCCTGGCTTCATGATCGCTCAGTAGCAATTCCTTAATTACTGTGTGGGCGGAGCAATGGCCTCCAAGATACCCAGGGACAAATGTGCTGAGGCTCTTGAGAGTCACTGCAGCCACCGGAAGCTCAGAAAATGCAACCAAGAGCCAGGAGTAATGATGGCCAAAGGTTGACCTTGGTTTCAGGGTGGGTAAGATGGATCGGTGAATAAAGACAGCTGCCGCCGTGTCCGAGGATGTAGAACCCACGTGGTTGGAGCAGAGAACCAGCTCCTGCAAGTTGTCCTCTTGCAGGGGTAGCACATGTGTCTCCCCCGGCCCCACACTAAATAAAATAAAAGTTTGAAAAGTACGTTTTTTGGGGCTGGAGAGATGGCTCAGTGGTTAAGAGCACTGGTTGCTCTCCAAAGGACCTGGGTTCAAAACCCAGCACCCACATGGCGGCTCACAACAGTCTATAATGAGATCTGATGCCCTTGTCTGGCCTGCAGGCATGCATGCAGACAGAACACTGTATACATAATCAATAAATAAATCTTTAAAAATAAAGAAAAGTAAGTTTTTTCAGGACACAGCAGTGCATGCCTGCTACCCTGCACTCAGGGGTCCGAGGCAGGAGGACTGCAAGCTCGAGGTTGGCCTGGAAGACATAGGGAAAATGTCTCAAAACCCCAGACCAAGCCCAGCCAAGCAACGACATCTAAGCCTTTTGCTGACCTAGCTTTTCCTTGGGCTTGGTGCCAGCTTTGTGTTCCCAGTTGGAGACTTAGGGTCATACGAACGTAGTTCCGGGGTCGGAAATAAAATGTGTGTCCCTGGGCTAGAGTCCAGCAGCGGGGCCGGTTCCTTCCAGAGACTCTCACACATTTCCACTCTGGAGAGTGGGGTCCTGCGGCTCTTCAGAGCCGGCTGTGGCTGCCTGCCTCCAACCTCTTCTGACTCCTGCCTCTGTCTTCACATTCCCTCTTTGTGCTGGTTAGTTTAGGTCAACACAAGCTAGTGTCCATTTATTTATTTGTTTGTTTGTTTGTTTATTTATTTTGTTTTTTCAAGGCAGGGTTTCTCTGTGGCTTTGGAGGCTGTCCTGGAACTAGCTCTTGTAGACCAGGCTGGTTTTGCACTCACAGAGACCCGCCTGCCTCTGCCTCCTGAGTGCTGGGATTAAAGGCGTGCGCCACCAACGCCCGGCTGCATCCTTTTAAAGGAGGGTACCTCAGTTGAAACAAGCTGCTACCAAGTTGGCCTGTGATAAATGGATGATGTGGGAGGACCCAGCCCCCTGTGGGTGGGGCCACCCCTGAGCAGGTACTGGGAGAAAGCAGCTGAGCAAGCTATGGGGGACAATCTAGGAAGCCACACTCCTCCACGGCTCTGCATCAGCTCCTGTCTCCGGGTTCCTGCCCTGGTTGAGTTCCTGCCCTGACTCCCCTCAATGATAGACTGTGCATGGGACACGTGAGCAGAAATAAACCCTCTCCTCCCCCCCCCGCAAGTTACTTTTGGTCATGATGCTTATCACTGTAATAGAGACCCCAACTAAGACACGCCCTGACCTTTCTGCTCCCCCTCTCAGAGACCTCTGAGGTTGCACTGGGCCGACCCAGATGGTCCAGGCTTTCCTCAAACCTTAAGACCCTCAACACTGTTACATCTACAAAGACCCTGCTGCCATCTGGGACAGCCACAGATTCTAGAAAACAGGCACAGGGTCCTGGGGGAAACAGCACTGAAGACGTTTCCAGGCCCCTGCTTTTGAGAAAGGCTTCTGCATCCGGTCGGAACTCAGGAAAGTGCTGGACGAGGGGATGCTGAGAGCGGCCCATGTGAGGAATAGACCGGAACCCTGAATTACGTCAGCAGATGGACGGTGCAGAGCTTGCTCGGTGCACTACCCTGCAGCCTGCTGTCACTTTATGGGAGGGTCTGTCTGTCACCACCCGAGTCCACAGGCCATATCTTGATGGCCTTAAGCAAGACAGCCATAGACCACAGCTCCCTAGCTCCCAGCCTCTCCCTGAAGGACCCTTCCTGGCTAACTCTTTCTTCAAAGGAGGCTCGAGAGAACATGGCTAGGGCACTTGCTCAGATGACGTCAGGCGTCCAAAGTCACCTGACTCAGGGCAAAGGTAGGTAGGATATGAAGCCTGACAGTTACGGGTTACGGGGGATTCACGTGGCAGGCCACATGGCTCCCTGTCTCTTACTGTAGGCCTGCCTGGGTCGTCATGAGCTCTGTTTGGGGAAGGGCTTTGCTGGGGGGGCCGGCTTCCCACTTCCGTCTGTGTTCTACCTTCAGGTGCCAACCCTTGTGCTGGGCCTGACTCCCGAGTCTGTGGCTAAGTGGATCTGAACCCAGCCCTTCTCTGGATACCTATCCTTGGAGCCCCGGATTGCGGTGTCCTAGTATGCTACTATGTGAGGAATTAAAAACTAGGTCATCAATAGTGCCGCTGGGCACGGGAAGGAAATATAGGGACTGGTGTCTAGAAGTATCCAGAGGGGGTGCCAGAGAGGCCGCTCCCTGATGGCGACCTTGGTGAGCCCTCACTTTACCCAAGCCCTGAGTATGATCTCATCGCTCCGTGGTATTTATTTACTATGCCCACCTGTCATTGCCCCCAGGACCTGGAGCATGGCCGGGCCTGTGCTCTGCCTCCTTAGGCTCAGGTATTGCTGGCGAGGTCAATGTACAAGTGGGAATGGGCTGGTCCCTCCTTGCCCTATCTCTGCCCAGTTTGTACTGTGTGGTTGGATGCCATACAGGTACAGATATCTATAGGGCCTGTGCCTACGGGGTCACTTGGTTTGGACCCACGACCACCCCGGCTGGCTGCAAGTCTGACATGGTATCCAGGGTAGAGTAGCCTGTGCCTTCTCTTGAAAGGTCTCACAGGGGCTTTTAGACCTAGTCCTGGTTCCTCTGTCCTTAAACCCCAGGTGCCGCCAAGCTCCCAGAACTGGTACTGCACTGTGACAAGGTCTTCCCCAATGACTGCCAATGCCCAGAGCCCCTCCTGGAAGCCCCAGGCAGAGGTCAAGCCAATTTGCTCTAACAGGCTGCTTCATAAGACTGTGGAAAGAACTTTCTCTTTGTGCTTATCAGTCCTTCCAGAAAGACTATGGCTAATCAAATCCACAGACAGGTAAAATAAAAACACACCTGTAATGTGGAAGCCGATAGAAAATTTGTTCTGACAGTTTCATACTCACTAAGGTGACACCCACCCCCAAAGACTCTTGGCTCAAAAGGGAGGCCCGAGCGCAGCCTGGAGAGGTGCGCCCCAGCATCAAGCCAGAGAGCAGGGACCTAACACATCCTCCTGCCTCTGAGAGCTGTGCCACCGGGCGTGTGTGTGGCCTCATCAGAAGCAGAATCTTGTTCAGAAGAAAATGCCAGTGAGGACATGAAGGCCCGAATCTGAACCATTTCTTCTTTCCCAGTGGAAAATGGTGGGTGAGCGGTGGAGCCAGGAGGTTCAGGAGTTTAAGGTCAGCTTTGGCTGCACAAGTTTATAAGAGACCCTGTGGAGGTTGTCTCCAAAGGGTTTGGCCCTCTGCCCTAGGTGGCTGATGGACATGCATGCTCCTGGAGCGGGGAATGTGCTGGTAACAGTCACCCACCTTCACCACGGTGACCATGCCCTCATTGGTGACGGGGTCTGTGCGGACAGTGAAGTGCCCCGAGGGGTCCCCACTGATGATTCGGTAGACCGCGTTCCAGTTGGGTGAGTGGGGCTGATCTCGATCCATTACTGTGAGGTTGGCTACTACTGTCTCCACACGGTTTTCGGGGACCTCTCCTGCAAACTGCAGAATGGAAGAAAGAGTATTAGGACCTCATATAGAGCCCTGGGGGCCAGCCTTGCTGGACCCGACCGACACTGGGGAGCGGTAGGGTCACACTGCTCTGGAGAAGACGCCCTAGGGGGATGGGACAGCTGGTGTTCACCGTGATGACAGAGTGCCCGGGCTCCTCAAGCTGAGGACCGGTAGCACCCAAGGCTCCCATCTGCTCCCATCTCCCAGAAAAAGCCTCACCTGTGCAGTGAGGGCTTGCACAGGCTCCCCTCCTACACTGAAGCTCTTCTCGTGTGCGTGGAGGATCAGAGGCAAGCGGCCAGGAGGGGTACATGGTGGAGAGCAGGGGTGGGGTGGGGGGAGCAGGACTCTAACAGTGGCAGCCGGAGGACGCTTCTGAGGGTAGCATGTCCTGGCTCCTGCCGCCATCAGGCCACTGCTCCAGGTAGCTTGGGATCGGCCACTGTGGCCGGTGACCAAACAGTACAGCGAGGTTGCAGTGTGTACCTGCGAAGGCTCCGGGGCCTCACTTGGAGTGGAGAGGAATGTGTCTGCTTTAGGAACCTGTGTCCCCCGTGTCCACCGCCAGCTGTGGCCCACTGCTGGGGCTGGCTTCTAGATTCTGTTCTCAGCCAGAAGCTCTGAGCTCACGGGCTCTGCTGTCTTGAAATTAGCAAGATACACACCTGTCTTGTCAATTCAGGATCAGATGGGAGCCTCCGTGCGTATCCTAAAGGATGTCCCCACAGTGTCCCCCAGGGCTGCTCCAGAACCTGCCTCTCCCAGTCTCCCGCTGGAGACTTCATGTGATTTTCAGGCTGTGGTCGTCCGAGGCCTGAGGCTACAGAGGGTCCCTTAGGAGGCGCCAGGAGAGTAAGGGAAGCAGGTGGACACAGCCCGCTTCCAGAGGGTCCTACTTTCAAACCTCCCCCTTTGCCAGATAGCACAGAGGGTGCATGAATCAGTCTCAGAGAGGACAGCAGACCTGAGTTGTGGGCATACATGGCCAGGGTCTGGCTTCCTCACTGGGCCCCCGGGCGCCTCTGTGTGTCTGGGTGAGGCTGCTGTTGCTGGTGGCCTCCATAGTGAGTCTCCCCTGCCCCCTGTCACTGACATTCTGAGGCAGCAATAGGGTTGCCACACTGTCTGAGTGTCCCCACACCACGATACGGGGCGCTTTCCTTGGAGGGAGGCCACGGGGGCTTAGGGGCACGCTGTGTTGCAGGCTGTGTCATGTCCTCCAAGTTCACATGTTGAGGCCCTTAGCTCCAGCACCTCAGCCTGTAACCGAGTCTCAAGAGGTGTCAGCATGAGTCTGGGAGTTGTCCTAACCCAGCCCGTGTGGCACCCTTGTGACAGACAGTCCCCAGTGGCACCTGTATTAGGGTGTATTAGTTATATGTTACACCCAGGCTATTGGGGTGGGTGCCTCTAGGAGGACCTTAAAACCTTGGCGCCTGTGGGCACAGATCCTTGACTGTTAAAGTTCAGTGGACGCCTGTGGGCACAGATCTTTGACTCTTAAAGTTCAGCGGACCCCTGCCCCTGGGGAAGCAAATTTCAGGCCTGGCAAATGAGCCATCTGCCCGTGACTGCCGCCTGCCTGCTCCGGTTTGGATAAGAGTCCCAGGTGTTGAAGATTTGGTCTCTAGACCGAGGCAGTGCTGGGAACAGGGTAGAAAGTATGGAAGTAGACGTGGGTTAGTGGGAGGGAGTCAGGTGAGGGGGTGGGGTTGTGCTCTTGAGGGGGTTACGGGGACCCCGACCCCTTTGTGTCTGTCTTGGCTTCCTGGCGACTAAGTGAGCAGTTTCGTCTGCTTCATGCTCCCACTCCCCATGCTTTGGGGTCTCAGCTCAGGTCCACAGTGACCACGGATGGGAACCTCGGAGGACACGCGCGGAAACAGGCTTCTCCTCACTGAACACCAGCGATCTCACTGTCACAGTTCAGAGATCCGATACCAGGTGCGCCACACAGCCTGGCCCAGTGCCCTCCAGATGGGCACTGCCCTTTATCCTGCTGGGAGGTGGCCTGTGGGAACACCGTGACCTTCTTCCGCCTCTCAGTCATTTAACTTAGTGTCACTCGCACCTGTGAGGGGACAGGCCATCTTGCACAGGCAAACAGCAAACGCCCCTGTGGTTGGGCTGCATAGGCTGGGCCTGCATGGCTCTCCCCCTCTGTCTTTAAAAGCGGAGGGACGGTGTGGAAAGCCTTGGGGATTGCTCCTGCCTTTTCACTGCTAAAGGCTGAGCTGGGCTAGGGCTGCCCCGTCTGTAGGTAAAGCCTGTGTATTGTTCAGGCGCAAGCTTCCTAGAACAATGCCCCAAACCCATCAACCACACACTAACGTAAAATGTAGACAAGCTTTCTGGGCTCAGAGAGGTCTGGGCATCAGCCGTGGCCACACAGCAAGAACAGATGAACAGTAGCTCAGGAGTGGCTGTGTGTGGGTGGGAGGGGCGGGACTTAGAGGAAGGACCCAGCTGCTGGGTCTCAGGGTTCCCCTGTCCCCATTGGGATCTGTGCATGGGGCAGGCTGGAGGCTCCGGGGACATGGTGTGAAGGTTGTTTTCCACCCCAGCCTGTCCTGCATCACTCTGGAGGGGAGTGCTGCTGGCAGGGATGCCCTGGGTGAGCTGTGGACTCTGCCCTCCAGGGGGCACTGCAGCTGCCTAGGAGCAGGAAGGAAATAACTTTAAATTAACACTTAAGGATAGAAATCGGAGCTGGCAAGTCCCTGCATCTCTTTAGCTTTGCCTGATTGTTCTTGATTAAGCTTCACAAAAATAGCCCATGTGTGGTGTGTGCCCAACCTGCCCGCACAACACCCCCACTGTGAAGCAAAGATGGGGTCCCGGGGCACCTGCCTGCCACTCATCTGGATGGGGCCTGGTAAGGGCCACCTGCAGCCCACGCATGTGCAGATGTCTGTGGAGGGCATGCTGAAGAAGAGGAGGCGTGAGGCTTGGCTTGGAAAAGTGTCCTGTACTCATGGAATTTCAGACGGCCGCCTGCTGGTCCCTCCTTGCCCTCCATGCCCCAGGGAAGCAGGAGTTCCCACCATCCCTCCTGGGTTTCACGGACCAACCTCTGGGAAGAGCTTGTGTGCCATTGTGTTCCAGCTGCTGTGACCCTCCAGATGTGACCCTCCAGTCTGGAATGGGCACAGGGGTGTGTTCTTGGGAGCACAGGTGGCCCTGATTTAGCAGAGGGTCTGAGCTCCATGTGATTATCCTGGGGTCCCACAGCACTGATGCCTGGCTTAGTAGTGCTGGCCTTGTAGGGAAAAAGGGCCAGCCAAAGAAACACACCCTGAGCAGAGCCAAAGAAACACATTTTGTCTCCGGAATCAGAGAAATACACCCTGGCCCTAACATTAGAGCCAAAGGCTAACAAGGACCTGAGCAGAAACCCAACCAATCCCTGAGCAGGAGATCTAGCCAATCTGAGCTCAGGGATTGAAATCTGGAAATCTCCCTGGAAAAACTCCACCCCTAAGAAGCTCTATATAAACCCTGTGCCTGTTCAGTTTGTGGCTTTCAGGCTGTCCAGCTGTCCTCTGTACCATGGCAGAGGCAGCCACTCTCTTGGATTCTTCCCTCCCAGTAAATCTCTCTCTCTCTCTCTCTCTCTCTCTCTCTCTCTCTCTCTCTCTCTCTCTCTCTCTCTTTTCATTTTTTAAGACAGGGTTTCTCTGTATTGTTTTGGAGGTTGTCCTGGAACTCGCTCTGTAGACCAGGCTGGCTTTGAACGCACAGAGATCTGCCTGCCTCTGCCTCCTGAGTGCTGGGATTAAAGGCGTGTGCCACCAACGCCCAGACCAGTAAATCTCTTGAATGAAGTTTGGGTGAGAACTTCCTTTGCTGGAGACAGACCAGAGAGGAGTGGAACAGGGCTGTAACACTTTCTCTGGTGAAACCTTCCCCTGGCTAAGCAGAGTTTAGGAGTTGTTACATTCCACTCCAGGGGACCTGAGCTGAACTGTAACAACTTTGCTGGGGAAGCCCTCCCCTGCTGGAGCAGAGTTGATACACTGGGGAAGCCTTTCCCTGGAGCAGGGCTCTAAGTTGCTACACTTACTGTGACCTGTGGTATTCCTTGACTCCCGATTGCCATCTGAGCTGCAATACTCAACATTCTTTGGTTTCTGAGTGCCAGAACCCCTTTCCATCTGAGCTGTAACACTCAGTATTCTGTGACTCCTGAGTGCCAGGATCCCTTTCCATCTGAGCTGTAACACTCAGTATTCTGTGACTCCTGAGTGCCAGGATCCCTTTCCATCTGAGCTGTAACACTCAGTATTCTGTGACTCCTGAGTGCCAGGATCCCTTTCCATCTGAGTTGCTGAAATGCTTACAGTCCTGATCCCCACCCCAACCAAACACAACCTAGAGTTATTTGGAAGAAGAACCTTATTTGAGAAAAATTCCTTCATCATATTACCTGCAGGCAAATCTGTAGGCAACTTTCTTGATTGACATCTGACGTGGGAGCACCTGGCTGGTGGTGGTCCTGGGTGCTATAAGAAAGCAGGCTGAGCAGGCCATGAGGAGTGAGCCAGTGAGCGGCACTCCTCCATGGTCTCTGCTTCAGCTCCTACCTCAAGGTTCCTGCCCCGGGTTTCTGCCCTGAGTTTGTTTCCTGGGGCTGAAACTATGGATCTGCTATCAGAATGCCCGAGCTAAATTAACCCTTTCCTCCCCAGGTTGCATCTGGTGATGACGTTTTATCGCAGCGGCAGAAACCCGATGAAGACAAGCGGGTTCGTGTCTGAGAGTGGCACCGGCTTCTGCTCCTAACAAGGTCACCGCGGGTGCCTTCCCTGCCCTCCTGCAACGGCTGGGGCAAAGCACGGTCTAGACCAGGAGTGGCCTCAGTGTGGGCACCAACTAACCGTCTCCACCAGCTGCCAGCCGGGAGTCCCTGCACTGTCACGGAATATGGTTGCCAGGCCGAGCACTGCCCACCAAGCTCTTCAGAGGCCTGTCCCTCCAGGCCCAGGCAGAAGGATGGCTGTGCCAGGGGTGTCGCTTACAGGTCTAGGGTCAGTGACTGCTTCACCGGAGTCTGGCCCTGGCCTTTCTTCCTCTTGTCTGATAGAGGGAGAGCAAGCCGACTGAATCCAGAGACAGGCCCCTTCGGCTTTCTCAAGGCCTCTTTTGATAGCGCACAAGCGCTTCTCCAGGGCGAGCAGCCTGGCCAAACCCTCTACCCCTCCTCCTTCCTGCTCCTGATGCTTGCCTTAAGGGACAGGACAGCGCTTGTTGTTGGCCATCTATTTGGCCACTAGATGGTGCTGTGGTCCAAGAGACCGGGAAGGTGGGGGCATGTTCATGTTCCTGCCTGGGCTCCATCCAGCCTTCTAGGCAGGCACCTTGACCTTAGGCAGACTGGCGTCCCCTCTCTTCCATCTCCACATGGCAGTCACTTTCAGGGTTCAGTACCAGCTGTTTCCCGTGGGCTGTGTGCCTGGAGCCCCACATCCTGGCCCATTACCGGGGGAGGGCCAGACTCTGATAGGGCAGACTGGTTGGGGCCTGATGGGAGAGTGTCCTCCCGTGTGTCTGTCTGACAAAGTACTCGTTACTGTTATGGACGCACGCCCCTCTTCTCTCTGCCTCTGACCTCCCGACCTCCTGACCTCCTGACGTCCCCCTCTGCATACCCTGGCCAGACACCTGCAGTCTGCCGTCTGTTCAGGGCTGGGCTGCACCATGTGTTCACAGGGGTGCATGCAGGAACCACTCTGGTCACAGCCCCGTTCACCCATCCATGGACTTGGGCGCCATGGAGGCGGATGCTAGCAAGCAGAGAGATGTCTGAGGCCAGGATGCTGGGAGGCCCGAAAGTGGTTATCACGTCTGCTGGCCACCAAGAGAGCCTAAGGGTCTCATAGACAGGGACCCTCTCCGCAGCATGGCTGCTCCGTGTGGGAGTCCAGGGGAGATGGGGGTCATGTGACTTACAGTTCTGTCTCCAGAACCTTCTCTCCCAGGGTGGGGTGGAGTATGTTCCTCTGACCCATGGCTAGAGGCTCACAGTGGACTTTCCGTACCGTAGTTGGGAGGGTACAAGAATGTTCAGCAAGATCCCTTGGCTTCTAGGGCCCCAGTGTCCAGTGTCTGCCCAGTCTTTACCAATTTCCTTGTCTGGGGATGGGAACCGCATGGGGGACAGCCACTGTCTACTGAGGACCAAGGTAGAGAGGGGACCCTTGCTTCAAGGACACACATGCCCATGGCCAAGGCTCAGCTGGGCATCTGGCAAGCAAGTCACACAAGCCTGCCCCAATATATCATAGCCTGATCGGTCACCTTCCCCAGACTTTACACACATCTCAGCAAGGTATCAGCCAATCACTTAATAGTGGGGAGCACCAGGCCCTTGGGGCTACCTCTCCACAAGAGTGTCTAGGCCCGTTCTTTCCCATTAGGGACGGCTGGCATGGTGTCCCTCTCTGTCGGTCGCCTATGCCTCAGTATTCGTTACTCACAATCCATTCAGCTCTTCTTCCCCTACTGAGAGGGACGTGCCAGCTCGGGGCGGCATCGCTGTGAGGATGTGAGGTACTCACCGTGCTGGTGGTGAATTCTGGAGGGTTGTCATTTACGTCTGTCACCGTGATGATGGCTGTGGCTGTGTTCGAGAGACCATAGTTAAGGTTTCCTTCCATGTCAGTGGCCTGGACGATGACTGTGTACTGCTGGACTTTCTGGAGGGGACAAAGACAATGGGTCGGTTTGGGCTCGGAAGATGGGAGATGCCGGCTTCCTCAGCGGGGTTCATCTTTGGCACAGGCTGCCTGGGACTTCCTGGGTCTGCGGCACCTGCTGTAGCCTTGTGGCGGGTGGCTGGGGCAGGAGGCCAACGTGCCCTTCAGCGGGTACAGGGGGGCAGAGCAGCGGGGTTCAGAGGGACCTGCGCCGTCTTCAGAGTGGGGTAGCAGGGAGGACAGTCTGCAGGGTGAAGGGGCAGGCTCAGGGCTGTCACTGTTGGAGTAAAGCTGAACTGGAGGCTAGGACTGGAGTCGGGGAAGGAATGACAGGCCAGCAAATGGTGAGACACAGCAGTGTGGCTCGCGAGCTCCCCAGGGAAGGAGAAAGCATCTGGACGCAGGCGTGCTCCTTGGAAGGCAGCAAGGGGTGAGGATATGCTGTGTCGGGCAACCAGGGAGTCACGTGACCCCTCCCCTGCTCACTGCCTGCAGGGAGAGGTGGAAACGCTGGGATCAAGCATCTCCCCTGACCAGAGGTGGCAGCGCTGGCCAGCCTGGGGGTCAGCTCTGTGGGGACCCTGGCCCTTCGCACTGGCACCACTGGGGACAGGGTAAACTCAGCACTGCCACCCGTGTGGCACTGGGAAAAAAGATAAACAGAAATAAAGAGGCACGTGCTTCTTATGGTTGAGTACATGTGCCTGCGTGTGTGTGTGTGTGTGTGTGTGTGTGTGTGTGCACGAATGCTTGTGGGCACGTAGGGTTGCGTGTAACCTGCATGCATGTGTGTGTGCATATTCATGTGTGTGTACACACCTGTAGGTCTCTGTGCTTATGTTTACAGTGTGCATGTCTGTGTGTGTCTGTGTGTGTGTACAGCAGCCTGCCACCAGAGGGCGAGCTGGGCTTGCTTTTGGACAGCAGGATCCTGGGAGGGAAGCTAGTCCAGCAAGACAGGAGAAATACTGCAGGGCCTCAGAAGAAGCAGGCCAGTCAGGCTCTAGAGTCTACTGCCTGCCTCTGAGCCCATGTGGGGGCTCAGTTGGGCAGCCTCTGCCCCTGTATTATCCCTCCAGGGAGATAGGACACATTTTCAGGAGGTGCTGTGTTCAGAGTCACCCCTACTGGTCACCTGCTTTCAAACCATGGAACCCCTTCCCCTGCTCCCATTCAGTACAGAGAACAGGGCAGGTGCCCCTGGAGCTGGTCCTGGTGAAGCTGCAGTGAATTCATTACAAAGCTATTTAACCATTTTCAAGTTTGAGAACAGGAAGCAGACATTCCTAGGGCTTTCACTCACCTCCTTCAGCCCAGCATGCAAACTCTGCAGAACACCCATCAATAATGCATCAGTCAGTATGCCCCAGATAGTACACGAGCTTCCTCAGCCTGTGCTCATATGCAACATCCCCAGCCTGTCCCTGTATGCAACATCCCCAGCCTGTCCCTGTATGCAACATCCCCAGCCTGTCCCTGTATGCAACATCCCCAGCCTGCCCCTGTATGCAACATCCCCAGCCTGCCCCTGTATGCAACATCCCCAGCCTGTCCCTGTATGCAACATCCCCAGCCTGTCCCTGTATGCAACATCCCCAGCCTGTCCCTGTATGCAACATCCCCAGCCTGCCCCTGTATGCAACATCCCCAGCCTGCCCTTGTATGCAACATCCCCAGCCTGTCCCTGTATGTAACATCCCCAGCCTGTCCCTGTATGCAACATCCCCAGCCTGTCCCTGTGTGCAACATCCCCAGCCTGCCCCTGTATGCAACATCCCCAGCCTGTCCCTGTATGCAACATCCCCAGCCTGTCCCTGTATGCAACATCCCCAGCCTGCCCCTGTATGCAACATCCCCAGCCTGTCCCTGTATGCAACATCCCCAGCCTGTCCCTGTATGCAACATCCCCAGCCTGTCCCTGTATGCAACATCCCCAGCCTGTCCCTGTATGTAACATCCCTTGCTAGCCTGGACTGTTGTCCAGCTAGCTGTGTTCTCTAGGTCAGCCTGAGTCCATATCTGGGAGCTCCCGACTTCCCCTCAGACGCTGCCCCCAGTGAGTTTTGAGACTGTCTTACCCACCAGGATGCAAGCAAGTCTCCTACTCATTCTGGGTTCTCTGACCCTAGCAGGTGGTCATATGGGGGTATAAATTGTAGGACCCCCCAAATCCCTTCATTCTCCATTGAGGCCGAAGCCATCGCTGGCCACTCTGCTCTGTTCAGGGCCGTTCGATCCCAGCTTCCCATGGTTCCCAGGGGTCGCTCCTCTTGGGCTTTCCCATCGGTCACCGATGGAACCTTTGTCTCCTCAGACCCTGGGAAGTGGAGCAGCTGAGGCCGCCCTCTTGTTGCTCAGCATCTAGAGACTGCTCTGTGCCCAAGAGCCCAATGAGGTGGTTGGCAGGGTAAGCACTGTGGAAACAGTGGAAAGCTGTACTTCAGGTCGGCACACGGCCTAGAACCCCACTCCTGGGTGTGGATCCAAGAGCTCAAAATAGTGTTCACACAAATGGTGTGCACCAGTGTGCACACCACACCATCCATCCACACAAATGGTATGTACCAATGTGCATACTGTACCGTACACACAAAAGGTATACACCAATGTGCATACTGCACCACCCACACAATGGTGAACACCAGTGTGCACACGGTACCGACCACACAAATGGTGTACACCAGCGTGCACACGGCACCATCCACAAAGGCCAGCCAGTCCATGATGGTTACTCAAAACATGGTATGTCCACACGATGGAGTATTGCTCAGCCACAAAAGGGAAAAGCCTTTGGACACCTGCTACGCCCAGATGAACCCCAAAGCCCTTGTGTCAGGTGACAGCAGCCAGTCCCACAAGCCACACGGGTGTCCCCATTAAGGAGAAGTGTTGACATGGGGCAAGTCCACAGAAGGCAGGGGGATGACACCAGCACTGTGGGGCTTCTTTTAGGGGCGACGGGAGAATGCCCAGGAGCTCTGCAGAAGTGATGGATGTGCAGCCCTGTGTGAGCGAACTGAGAGGCTGAATTCCACGGCATGCAAATTACAGCTCAAGCCGCTGGAGCCAGGCCTAAGGAGAAACCCAATTCTTCTCAGTGGGGTGCACCTAGCTCTTCCTTCCCACTGCTGCTGCCTGTGGGGGACCCAATGCAGGCCGTAAGCCTTGGGCTTGGAACATGCTGTGGGTGGCACGGCCCTGCGCTCATCAGCCGCCCAGTCTCTTGGGACCCGAGGGGACTCCGTTCACTATCCTCCATGGTTGCTGGGGGGATGCTGTTGGGGGTCTCACGCTTCCATACAACCCCAGGGTGACCCTTCCAGCAGGCTGAGCCCTGCCATGGAGCGGTCCTGCCCCTCTGCAGGCTGCTCAACCTATTCTCCTGCATCCCAGAGCCAGGGGGAGACAATTCCTGTGTGGATGGACCGTCGGGGTCACATGTGTCTACAGTGGCCCTGGGTCCCAGCATGGGGGGGAGGGTGTCTGCAGTGTGGGAGAGTCTTTCTTGCTCAGGGGTGGAGTGGGGAAGCTGCTTGCACATCTCACAGTGTGCCCAGGTTGACTCTTGGTGACAGCTCGGCACCAAGAAGTTGCCTAAGTGCAGAGCCAAGGCCACCAGCAGGGGCTCCTTGCAAGGGTGGCCCCCAGAATGGCTGATGTCTTGGGCAAACATTTCAGGGACCGTTGCAGTCTCTAGAGTCCGGGCTTCCCTAGCCTCCTCTCCTCACTCTAGGATATGAGTAAAAACCAGGTTCTGGGTCTGGAGAGATGGCTCAGTGGTTAGGAGCACGTACTGCTCTTGTTGCGGGGACCTGAGTCTGAGTCTGTGTCTCACTCCAGCTCTTCTGGGGGATTGAACTCCTCTCTCTCTCTCTCTCTCTCTCTCTCTCTCTCTCTCTCTCTCTCTCTCTCACACACACACACACACACCGTGTAATTAAAAATAATAATCACAAATCTTTAGAACAACCCCCACTCCCCAGTCCTGCGTGAGCCTCTAGCTGCTGAGTCAAAGTTTCTTGCTCACTGCAGCCTGGGGTGGAGGTGGTGGTGGAGGTGGAGGTGGAGGTGGAGGTGGTGGTGGTGGTGGTGGTGGTGGTGGTGGTGGTGGAGGTGGAGGTGGTGGAGGTGGAGGTGGAGGTGGTGGTGGTGGAGGTGGTGGTGGAGGTGGAGGTGGAGGTGGAGGTGGTGGTGGTGGTGGTGGTGGAGGTGGAGGTGGAGGTGGAGGTGGAGGTGGTGGTGGTGGTGGTGGTGGAGGTGGAGGTGGAGGTGGAGGTGGAGGTGGTGGTGGTGGTGGTGGTGGAGGTGGAGGTGGAGGTGGAGGTGGTGGTGGTGGTGGTGGTGGGGGTGGTGGTGGTGGTGGTGGTGGTGACTCTCTGCTACACCCCCTGGCCAGGGTGTGTGTGTGTGCTACAGAACCACCCAGGGGCTCCTGTCTGCCTTGTCCTGCCATCAACTCCTGGCACTGCCTGTATGACTCCCGAGGGGGCTCCCCTCCTCTTCCCTTCCAGCCAGCAGCTCTTTCTGCAGCATCAAAAGCAGAGAAAACGCAACTCTTCTCAGTGGGGTGCACACAGCCCCCTCCTCCCCCACTGCCGCTGCCGCCGGTGGGGAGCCAACAGCCTAGCAAGCCTCAGGCTGGAACATGATGGAGTCAGCTGTACTGCTCGCTTGCTCGCTGGCTGGGCTCTCGCCAGTCACTTGGTCCCTCCCCCCCCCTCTCTTCTCCGCTGGGCACCGCCCATGACAACTGAGGGCTTGTGGAGGCCCCCCCCCCTGCAAGGAAGGGAACCAGGCTGAGGCTGGAGTGGCAGGAGTGTCCCTGCTTCAAATCCTGAGGGCTGAGGGATCTAGGTACCTTCTCAGCCCTTCTTGGCAACCCCCTCCAGCTCTCAGGTGCCCCCTCCAGGCTGCTGACTGAAATTGCAGGCGGAACACTGCCCTCTTTTCTCTTTCCCTTTCTTTCTCCTTGAGGGTGTGGACTTGCCCACCCTTTGGGCTCCTGTCTTTCCAAGGCTCTTTCCAAATGAGGGCTCTTTGTTGCCGGTGTCTCCTGTTCTATGGGGGTGCTAGACAGTATCAGTGGACTCTGCCCGTGGGGCTTTTAGGAGTCAGTCACAGACATCAGCCATGCAGTAATGTCCCAAGGGGGACATTGTTTGAGAAGCAGGGCTCCAAGGAAGGAGGCAGGCAGTAAGTAAGGGAGAATGATCACTCCAGATAATGGCAAGGGCTGTGCAACCATGGGCAGTGGATGGCGGGCATGGGGTGCTAATTGAATTAACCACCACCTCTGGTTATAATACACTTGGGGAGGACTCTCGTGAGCAACGGGAATGGTTTCTGCTATGGCCCTGGGGGAGGTGGGGTGTGTGTGTGCGTGCGTGTGTGTGTGTGTGTGTGTGTGTGTGTGTGTGTGCACTCCAGGAAGTTTGGCCTGTGCAGTCTTGAGGGTATAGAGGTCATCAAAAGCAGAGTCTAGAGTTATTCAGAACGAGACAGGAAACCACGGGAAGGTTAGAGGTGACGAGCACAGGAGGCTTGAGGGACCGCAGAGCAAGGGCAGATGGAAATGGGAGCAGTCTAAGCTCAACTGGGCTCAGAGAGCAGCCGAGCGGGTGTCACCTGTCTGTGTGGCTTTGAGCCAGTGTGGGGTCTGGGGTGAGACCTGGGAAAGAAGAGAACTTCCCGTAGGGTGAGCTCGTCTGAGTGGATGGGCAAGTGGGACCCAGGGAGTCTGCTGCCTGGACACGCATCGCCGAAGGGACACCTGTTCTGCTCCAGTCTGGACTCTTGCCCTTCCCTACTAGTTGGGGTTGCTCCTGGAAGCCAACAGCAGCATGCACTCGAGGTCACGTGAGCTAGCCCGAGGCTGGTGCCCCAGTCCCTCTGGAGAAGCGTGGTCTAAGATGAGCCTCAGCCGCTGAAGGGATCCAGAGGATGTGTGTACAAAGCCTTTTGCTTAAACACTGGCAAAGTTCAGAGATAACGAATAGATACAGCATCCATCTGTGGCTGCATCTGTCTCTGACTGCCTGTCTGAGACCTCAGATCGGAGCAATGAGGGCTTCGAAGCCTCTGCGTGGAAGGAGGAGACCCCGTTGCAACAAGTGTGGTGGTCCTGGTGCTGGCCACACAGCACCTATGGTGATGGCCAAGGGGGAAAGTCAAGGAAAGGTCTTAGTATCTGGATTGATGGAGAAACAGTGATGGGTACGGGGGTGGGGGTGGGGTTGGGTGGGGGCTGTGGCTATGTGCCAATACGACTTACTTTCAAAGCAGGTGCAGGTTGGACCTGGCATGTGGGCTGTGATGGAATGATCCTGGGCTAAGCTATGCTCTGTCCTGCCTCTTGTCTTTGGAAGCTAGGAAGACCCTGAGCTGGGGACTGAGACCAACCTGTCTGGATCTGTCACCATCCTTTCCAAGCAGGGGTTAATGAAGGTCACACCATGGGTTTTTCTCTACCTTTTCCATTGGCTTCCATTGTGGTGATTGGTCATCTATGATTTATTAGAGCTTGCCTGGGGGTTCAGAATGCAAAGCTAGCCACAAGCCATAGAGGCTAGGCAGTGGCGGTACAACGCCTTTAATCCCAGCAGCCATACTAGCAAGCCATAAAGCCAGGCAGTGATGGCACACAACTTTAATTCCAGGACTCAGGGAACAAACAGATGGATCTCTCTGAGTTCAAAGCCACCCTTGAGTGAAGAGTAACAGAGTTCATGTCTTTGATCTCAGAACTTGGAATCACACGGTTTTAATCCCAGCCCTAGGGAGGTGGAGACAGGAGTGATACGGCTGGGCAGAGAAAGGAGTATAAGGATGAGGAGGCAGGAACTGAGAGCCTTTTGCCCCCAATGATTTATGGAGATGGGACTGCCATTTCAGCTGGGTAGAGGTAAGACCTACTTACTGGTTTGGCTGGTTTGCTTCTCTGGTTTTCAGCTTGGAGCTTGAACTCCAATTCTGTCTCTGGGTTTTTACTATTGGTGTTACACTCCACGGTGATCTCTCCGACCCCATGCCCCTTGCCCCTGGTGGCCCTTGAAGGAAGTCAGAGGTGGGGAAATAGGCTAGAGCAGAAAGCATGGGACTCTCCCAAGCAAGCAGCACGGTGGATAGCTTGTCAGAGAGCTCTGGGAGTGGAGGCAGCCCAGAGGGTCCTGTAGGGCTCCTGCCTCAAGAAGGGGCACTGCTTTGTTATTCTGGTGTTCTATCCCAGCTTCCACCAGCCCCCCCCACCCCCAGCTGAAACCTGCCCCTGGTTCTCCAGGGTTCCTTGTCAGCCTGGCCTGAACAACATGTCCCCTCAGCAAGTCATGAGCAGGATCAGTGCGGTCTCCTTGGTGCTCAGGCCTCTTCCTCACTGCAGGCTGTGTCTCAGGGCTCAGGCTCTAAGGGTGGGGCGTGGCTGGACATCAGCGTTGGCTGGAAAGAACAATGGTAGGGACTAGTGCATGTTAGAGCGGCTGGGTCCCCAGGGTTTGGTTGGTGGCTATGAGGATGTCTGATGAATTTGTCTTGTGTGGAGTTGGGGAGACATCTGAGACGGGCTCTGTGGTTTTGTTTCCATCTTTGGAAAGGGACGGACAGTGCCCAGCTTTCCCTGGCCTCGTTTCTTCTGAGTTGCTGCCAAGTGGAGGTTGTAGGGAGATGGTGTCTGGAAACACTGTGAAAGGGTGCCTAAAAATCCCCACGCACGTGTCCCTGCCAATGACACGTCACACATTTCTGAATGTGTCCGTACATTTTCGGACACGTCTGGATGCCATTGGGTTTTCTTGGGCATGCCTGAGTATTTGTGGATAATTTTGGATGTTTCTGGGCTTGCTGGGGGTGGCGTCTTGCAGGCAGCCTCACTCCTGAGGGTGCGTGCATCACCGTATCCTGGTCTGCCTCTGGGGTCAGCTCCAGAACTGCAAAAAGTCCACAGAGTAAGCAGCCTCCCTCTTTCCCAAGGATGGCCTGAGGGAGGCTCTTCCATTCCTACAGTGCTCTGCAGAGCTTCCTCTCAGGCCCCACATGGCAACTGATGCCTTTACTATGGGCAAATTGTCCTGCCTCTCCCTTGTCTTGACTGAAGGCCTTACATGGCCATTGCAGGGCCAACACACACACACACACACACACACACACACACACACACACGCACGCACACACACATGCATGCAAGCACACACATGCATGCACATATACGTGCACACACATGCACACACACATGCATGCACACGCATGCACACACACCCATACATACACACATGCGCGCGCGCACACACACACACACACAGAAACACATATAGAGTGTGGCCATGGCAGAGCCAACACACACACATATGCACACACACTCACACACACACACACGCACGCACACACACATGCATGCAAGCACACACATGCATGCACATATACGCGCATACACATGCACACACACATGCATGCACACGCATGCACACACACCCATACATACACACATGCGCGCGCGCACACACACACAGAAACACATATAGAGTGTGGCCATGGCAGAGCCAACACACACACATATGCACACACACTCACACACACACATGCACATACACACACATGCACGTGCACACACACATAGAATGTGGCCATGGCTAGTAACTGCTTGGAGTGTGACTCTCCTGTGCCTTTCATGTCCCCAAGTCAGACTCACCTAAGGAAACCCCAGCCCTGCTTCCTGCAAGGCCAGCTCTGGTAGGTCTTCTGGGAAGAATCAAAAAAGCACAGAAAAGCCCCCACACTGGCAGGTCAGATGCCAGAGATAGGACCCTGGCCTCAGACCCTGGGTTGGCCGTCCCCTCTGACTTCTGGCCCCTGTCTTCTGGCTGGGCATTGCGTTGCCTGCTCTGGGCCCTCAGAGACCAGACAGCTGTGAGGGCTGTGACTCTCCCACAGCTGCAGGCTTCAGAGCTGTGGTGCTTGGCATATGTGAGAACCGCAGGCTGTGGTCACGGCAGTGAGCCTGTTCACAGGGAGGTGATGCCCAGATGGTTTCAGCCCGTCACGGTGGCCCGTACTCTGACCGGCAGCTGGCCTGGCTCAGGTGGTGACCCTCCACCCATCATCACGCTGAGCGTGTTTGTGGAGTGTCCTTGAGGGATGCTCACACTCGCAAGGGGCCACAAGAAGGGACGGCTATGTTTCCTTAGTGTTGACTTTCGCATGTGGCACCAGAGGAGGGCACAATGAGTGGCCAAAGAGCCATGGACGGTGTCTCTGTGGCACAGAGCTGACCAGGCCTGGGGGCTTCTCGTTCTTGGACCCTGAAGGTTGCCTGCCCTGTCTATCTATGCATTAGGAGTTCCATGGCGTCAGTTAACACGCCCCCCTCTGACATCCGTGCTGTCCGTTGACACCGATGGAAGGGACGCAGGGGACAGGCGAGCACACGAGGCTCAGGGAGGGCCACGGCCTGCTTCAGAGCACGCCTTCCTCACCGCACGGTGAGACGGAGGCCTCCTAGCTCCTTCTTGGGCCTGACTTCTTTTCCGCCAAAGAGAAGTAGCTTTTGTGATAAGAAAAAAAATCAATAGATGTTACCATGGAAAGAGCTTGTTTCTGCGTGGATCCGATAGCGCAGTGTGACTGGGACCTGGGAGCTGAACTCCGTGAGGCCTGGGGGGACAAGGACTCATGGCTGCCGTGCACCCCACACTTGAGTCAGGAGACGTTTGGCAGGTGGGAAGTAGAGACCCGGAAGGCTGACAGCACCAGCGAGGGGCTCGCTCTGTGCTGTCTTCTTCCACTCTTTTGTTTCTGTTTTTTTGAGGGAACGGAGAGAGCTCTTTCAACTGACACGAGTGTTGCAGGGCTTTCCTCGGGATCTGTTCCAACCCTGGTGTAACTAACCTGGCCCACCACGTCGTGGAGAAATTTGAGACCGAGGAAGGTGACCCGCTGATGGTCACCAGATGGTGGGCCCTGAATTGGGTGGTGCCCATGACAGTGAAACCAGCCTCGTGGCATGGCGTGGGCATGTGAGCATGGCATGGGTGTGTGAGCGTGGCATGTGTGTGTGAGCATGGCATGTGTGTGTGAGCATGGCATGGGCATGTGAGCATGGCATGTGCGTGGCATGTGCGAGGCATGTGCATGTAAGCATGGCGTGGGCATGTGAGTGTGGCAGGGGTGTGTGAGCATGGCATGTGTGTGTGAGCATGGCATGTGTGTGTGAGCATGGCATGGGCATGTGAGCGTGGCATGTGCGAGGCATGTGCGAGGCATGTGCGAGGCATGTGCGTGTAAGCATGGCATGGGCATGTGAGCGTGGCATGGGCATGTGAGCGTGGCATGTGCGAGGCATGTGCGAGGCATGTGCGAGGCATGTGCGTGTAAGCATGGCATGGGCATGTGAGCGTGGCATGGGTGTGTGAACGTGGCATGGGTGTGTGAGCGTGGCATGTGTGTGTGAGCATGGCATGGGCATGTGAGCATGGCATGTGCGTGGCATGTGCGAGGCATGTGCATGTAAGCATGGCGTGGGCATGTGAGTGTGGCAGGGGTGTGTGAGCATGGCATGTGTGTGTGAGCATGGCATGTGTGTGTGAGCATGGCATGGGCATGTGAGCGTGGCATGTGTGAGGCATGTGCGAGGCATGTGCGAGGCATGTGCGTGTAAGCATGGCATGGGCATGTGAACGTGGCATGGGTGTGTGAACGTGGCATGGGTGTGTGAGCATGGCATGTGTGTGGCATGTGTGTGTGAGCATGGCATGGGTATGTGAGCCTGGCATGGGTGTGGCATGTGTGTGTGAGCGTGGCACGTGTGTGTGAGCGTGGCGCGGTTAGATGCTAATTATGAAGTCCAGCAATCAAGCCCTCTGCCGCCTCCCAAGCATGGCTCTCACCTTCAGAGCATCCAAGAGTGGCGCTCAATCTTCTTATTGGGCCGTAAGTATTCTAATTAGGGGTTAGCAGGTGGGGCAGGGACCGGAGAGGCACTTGAGCCCTTCGTACCTCGCCTGAGTTTCTCCTGACATTTAATCATGCAGAAGTGCTCACTTCATACAGCTCTCCTAATTAGACGCATGGCAATCATGCTGGTGGGTTTCCCACTTGGTAAGGATGGTTCACTGCCTTGAGCAGGGTGAGGGGGCCAGGAGGGACCTGTCCATGGTACTCTCCTCAAAGACTGCCTGTTGTGTGGTGGTAGACAGGAGTCCTTACGAGAGAGAGAGAGAGAGAGAGAGAGAGAGAGAGAGAGAGAGAGAGAGAGAGACAGAGACAGAGACAGAGACAGAGACAGAGACAGAGAGGGACACAGAGAGAGACAGAGAGAGGCAGAGAGAGGCAGAGAGAGAGACAGAGAGAGAGAAAGAGAGAGACACAGAGAGAGAAAGAGAGAGGCAGAGAGAGGCAGAGAGAGAGACAGAGAGAGAAAGAGAGAGACAGAGAGAGACAGAGAGAGAGACAGAGAGAGACAGGGAGAGAGAGAGACAGAGAGAGAGAGATATTCAGATTTGGCTGTGTTCATGTCTACTTGGAGCATGGGTGGTTGTGGTGGAGAAATGGCCCTCTAAGACCTGCCACACAGCCCGAAGCTTCTGTGGAGACAGACGGCTTCTTGGGCCGGGCAATGCCTTGGCTCTGGCAGGGTTCTGTGCTGACAATTGCCAGTGCCCCCTTCTCCAGTTCACAAACCTGGTGGGGGGGCAGTTAACCAAATGTGCCATGAGGTGTCATGTGTGAGGCTAGTGTACCACAGAGGCCTTCGCTAGAAGCCAGCAGGTAGCACCTCCAGGTAGCCAGCCTGCAGGGCCAGGCCCTCAGAGCACAGGGCGCACACCTGCATCAGAGAAGTGTGTCATCGAGACTATGCTCACCAGTGGCCTGTGCCTGAGAGACCTCCCTCCCACCAGCAGCCCCACCCAGGAGGCCGAGAACTTGAGCAAAGACATTCCGGAGGCTTCCCATCACCAGGGAGCTCCCTTCCACTGGGAAGAAGGAATGAGGAGGAGGGAAAGCAGGGAGAGGTGGGAGGAGGGAAGGGGGAAGAGGGAGGACAGGAAGTAGAGAAGGGGAGGGAAGAGTAGGAGGAAGGGGCACGGGAGAGATCAAGAAGGAACGGGCTAGCCGGGCGTTAGTGGCGCATGCCTTTAATCCCAGCACTCGGGAGACAGAGGCAGGTAGATCTCTGTGAGTTCGAGACCAGCCTGGTCTACAGAGTGAGTTCCAGGACAGCCTCTAAAGCCACAGAGAAACCCTGTCTCGAAAAACCAAAAAAAAAAAAAAAAAGAAGGAACGGGCTGAGTACCACTGAGCCCTCTAGCAGCCATGGCCATAACCCCCATGTACCAAGGGCACAAAGCCTGTTTCCTCTCTCCCAGATACCACACCCTCACCAGGTGGGGGTGGCTAAGAGACATCTCAGTGTCCTGGGGCCAAGACTTCGAGCCCTCAGCCCGGTGAGGACTTGGTGCTGGCACACAGCGACGGTTTCTTCAAGGGGAGAGACTGGGTTACATGAAATGGAAGAATTTTGTGTGGCCCATGAGGTGTTCCGGGGCACAGGCTCTACCTCCAGTTCTCAAAGGCAGCCAACCAGGCCCCAGTATCCATGGGACCATTGGCACAGATGCCCGTGTTCTGGACCTTGCTTGAGAGGACCAAGTGTGGCCAGAGGTAGGCCCAGGAGTCTAAGCGCCTGTGGCCGTCTCACTGCAACTGGGGGTAGTCACAGGTATGACTTTCTGTGCCTGGACCCTGGGGACCAGTTGCCGGGAGAGGGCAGCCCAGAGGGGACCGTCTAGGGGCCCTGCTGTGTCTCTGACTCCTCTCAGGCACTGCTCCCAAGGTACACACAGTTTACTGCTTCCCTCCTAGAACAACACACGGAGCCAGGGCCTGACTCTGTATGTTGCCTGGGCAGCAGCACAGGACATAGAGACAGGTTCAGCACTCACAATGGGACGTGCTCTGTGTGGTCCTTTCCCCCTGTAGAATATGCTCAGAGCTCACAATGGGGCATGCTCCGTGTCACCCTCTCCCTGTGTGGAAGATGCTCAGAGCTCACAATGGGTCATGCTCCGTGTCACCCTCTCCCCCTGTAGAAGATACTCAGTGCTGACCATAGGGCATGCTCTGGGTGGTCCTCTCCCCCTGTAGGAGATGCTCAGAACTCACAATGGGGCATGCTCCGTGTCACCCTCTTCCCTGAATTACAGGCTTTCCTTGGAGTCCTGTTGTCTTTTTTGTGACAATGTCTACTGATGTGCCCACAGGAGCCTCCTTCTCTAACCCCCATACCTGGATGGGTCTCCTCTATGCCAACCCTGGTCCTCCTTTTGGGCCTTGTCATGATCACCCTTTCTGCTCTCTCTCTCTGGATGTAAGGAAGGCCAGGTCCTCCTATCTAAAGACAGCATGCTAAATGCAATCATTTTTGTTTGGAATTTTTTATAATAATTTTTTATTTAACTTCTTATACATGTTACTCCCAGTTCCCTCTCCATCCCTTCCTTCCCCGGCCCCCCAACCCCTCCAACCTCCTGCCCCACTGCATCCCCCCCTCTGCTCCCCCCAGGGTGGAATTTAATTCAATGTTTACCCCCAGCTCCCACACCTCACGAACATAACAGTTACGCACGTTGCATCCTTTAGACAACAGGCCCCTAGTTCATCCCTGCTCAGCTACTGTGCTCACTGGTCCTATCCACTAACTTGGTTCTGTTTCTTGAGGATGAGATACAAATGGTAGAGAAGAGAATTTTGCTGGAATTGAATATTAGCAATTGAAGCCATTAGGAAGATAGGGGAAAGCAGGTCACCACAGCATCCCCAACCAATACCAGAGGAGGAGAAGGAGGGTGAGGAGGAGGAACATACCCATGCCAAGGCATGTTCCACCATGCCCACCCATGCTGGGCTCAGCTTCTCCTTGGAGAAGCATTGGGACAGATTGGATGTCTAAGGCAAGCTCAGCCACGTACCCCAACTGCCAGCCTCAGCAGCATATAACATGAGAACACCTCCTAATGTTTCTGTCTTCATGAAACACACACACACACATGCATGCGTGCACACACACACAGACACAGACATGCACACACATACACACGTACACACATACACAGACACACAGACACACATGCACATATGCATGCATATGCGCGTGCGTGCATACACACACACACACACACACACACCTTTGCAGAAGAAGGTGTCGCGACTAGCTCAATGCTCCCGTACAGCCAGTGAAGGCCACACCTCAGCTGTTTCCATTATCCCTCCTTCTACACCACACAGCTACAAAGGGTCACTGTCCGAGTACCACCCTGTGCACTGCCTCTTACAACTTAGATGGTCAGGGGTAGTTTGAATTTTCCAGAGGACTCTGAGTTTTAGAGCCAAGATGGGGATTGGAGGCCTCAGGTGCCCCACAGCCCTCAAACCTGCCAGATTCCCCTGGTGTGAGTATTCCTAGGGAGGAGATCTGCCACTTTCTTGCCAGCTTATTCCCGTATCCTGTCACCAGGAGCCCCTAGTCACAGCTGAGCAGCCCCGGCTTGTCATGAAGTCCCTGCAGACCCAGAGCATGAGGCTGTGGAGCTTCCAGAAGCATGAAGAGGGGACATCTGGGCCACCAGCACAGAGCACTGCTGGCAAGCGGCAGCCACACTTCTACAAAGGAACCCCAGGGTTGTGGGTGCCTCTGTGCTCAGCAGGACTCTCCCTCCTGGTCCCCAGTGAGTATTTTACGTCTGTAGTGTGGCCGGCCTCTGGGGTCACAGGATGCAAAGAAAGCCAGACTGTGGTGAGGGCAGACAGCACTGTCCTGACGCTGCTGGCTGGGGACTGTCAATTAGGGGCTGGCTATACATCTTCCTGAAAGTGGGCTGGACAGGAACAGGTGGTTAGTTCTACTATTTCTGGTGGGTTCCAACCGGCCTGCCTTCCCTCACACACATCCCAGGTCATAAAACCGTGTCTGTGTAAATGACCATCTGCCTGATGATCCAGGCAGGGCTTGGTGCCCAGGAACACCCTCTTGTGCCTGTTACGTCCCAGAGGGCACACAGCTATTCTCTTGTGGTGGTTGAGTATGTCTAGGCCAGCTCGGGGCGGGGAGTAGGGTTCCAAGGACCCCAGACCTGGAGTACAGCGGTGACAGGGACCTGAGAACCTGGGGGCTCACCCTGGCTTTTCTGAGTCCCCGTTGTGCGGTGTGACTCTGAGGATTTCACAGGGTTGTGGGCTGGTGGCTTGCCCTAAGCAGTGAGGTGAGCGCTGCGTTCCGTCTGTCTCCTGCCAGCCCAGGCAGGAGTCAGTGCTGAATGTCACCTGGATCCCCGACTTCCTAACCCTACGTTTGATTCATGGCACTGGCTGTTCCCATGTGACCCACCCCCTCAGCCCATCTCACCTCCCGGTCCAGGCCTGCTGCCACCGTCACGATGTCCCCCGTTTCACTGTTGATGGTGAACATGTTCTGGGACGGGCTCTGGGGTGTCTGGGTGACGATCCGGTACCGCACCATGCCGTTGGCTGTGGTGACGTCATCGGCGTCGTTGGCTGTGACGGTCATGACATATGTACCTGGAACAGACATCAGGTCAGATGGGGACAGCTTGCTCCCTCCAGACACCCAGGGGAGACATCTCCAGTCAGTCCCAGGGCTCTGGACACAGTAGCGTATGCCTGCAGCATCTTTCTCGACGGAGAGGTCTGAGGTAGCTCGAGAGAGCAAACTCCCCCACCCGTCCCTGAGAGGGTCAGCCTAAGCTCTCGGTTCCCTAACTTTTTTTTTGTTGTTTTGTTTTTACGAGACAGGGTTTCTCTGTATTGTTTTGGAGGCTGCTATCGGTCCAGCCCGGCCTCAAAGTCACAGAGATCTGCCTGCCTCTGCCTCCCGAGTGCTGGGATTAAAGGCATGCGCCACCACCGCCCGGCTCCCCTGACTTTTGTGCTGGGCTGTTCCCTGGTCTGCAGAGGGCAGGGCAGACCTGGAAGAGGAAGTGGTTTTCCACTTCTGGGGGGGAGCTGGCAGCAGACTAGGCCTGAGTCAGGACAGCCCTGGCCACAGGGCCTGAGGCTGGTGAAGAGTGAGTCCCCAATGCAAGGCTGCTTGCCGAGGACCAGCTGACCCGGTGTGACGCCTTGCTGCTGGGGTACAAATGGAGGGACCCCATAAAGATGCTGCCATTGAAACATAAATCACACACGCATAGAGCTTGCCCTCGGAAAGAACAAGCCCAAGGGTTTGGTATCCTCACGACACCAAACACAACTGTCTCCGCAACCTAACTGTAGAAGGCAATCCTCACCCTAGAGGGAAAGTGACCTGTCCCTCTGTCCTTTCTCCCAGCCGCCTGTCCCTCTGTCCTTTCTCCCAGCTGCCTGTCCCTCTGTCCTTTCTCCCAGCCGCCCCAGCCTCCTGTGTGCTTTCTGTTTCCCCAGATTTCCTATTGCAGGAATGTCATGTAAATGGCGTTACACAATCCGTGGCCTTTCGTGTCTGGCTTCTTTCTCTGAACCTAGAGCTTTTGGACCCTCCCCCCCTTTTATAACTGGATACCTCTCCACCGAGTGCCTGATAAGAACCACTCTACACATATTGACCGAACACTTCCGGCACGCCAGGTACCACGCCATATGTGCTTAGTTTTGTGGATGAGGTCAGCCAGGAAAAACGTCAACCCCCCCCCCCCCGCCCCTTTCACTATTACCGAGAAAGGAAACACAGACAGGCAGAGGCGCTGAGCCGAAAATTATCAGTGTTTCCTAGAGAAGAAGGGAGGCCGTCCTCATGAAGACACATGGATTAATGGAGCGAGAAGGTGGACTGCGCCCATTCCCAGTGGCACACTCCTGAGACCTCAGCACCCAGGAGGCTGAGGCTGGAGGGTTGCCACAAATCAGAGACTGGCCAGGTCCTAGGCAAGCCTGGGCTGCCACAGTAAGACTCTATCTCACAAAACAAAATGGCAGAAAATGTGGTCTGCAGAGGAGGCAGGAAAGGCCTCTCCGAGAGAGAGAGGAGGAATAGGAGAGGATGTGGGCCCAGGGGGAGAGTCCTACCTGTGAGAGATACAGGGTGGGGTAGATCATCTGATGGGCTGGGCATAAATCAGCAACAATCTCAAAGTAAAAGTTAGCTGGCAAACGTGCCCTCAAGTCATGAAGCTCACATCCAGGAGGGCAGGGGAAGGAGTCTGCTTAATAAATTCACAACAGAGCACTGATTTACATAAACTAGGGCACATGCCTGCGATGATCAGAAAAGCCCAGAGACGCTGGCAGCAGAGCTCTCAGGACACCCGTGAGTTCCATGATGTATGGCAAGATGGAAACCAAGTTTCCACACTGAGTCCACGGAGGCCGGCTCTGGACTTTAAACATAACAGCACGTGACATACAGGAGAGAGACTGATACCCGTGACCGCACCACCCGTGTGACTGCTTCAGGTCATGCTACACAAGATCTGCTGGTTTTCTTTATTCCTTCTAAGAGTGAAGGAATGTCACTTGGGCATCGGGAGACAAAGTGTGTGTGTGAGGGGTGGGGAGAAGGGGAGGAAGGACTGGAGGGAGGGAGAGAGATGGGGGGAAGGGGAGGGGTAGAGAGTGGGAGGGAGGAGGGGGGAGGCCAGCAGGGGCAGGGTGTGGGCACTGAAGTGCTGAGAAAGACAGGGGGTTTCTAGAGTTTGGAAGCCGTGAGACCTGGCTGTGTTCACGGCCAGCCCTTAGGGTGAGGTGCAAATGCTCCAGGCCTGAACGCTTAGAGCCAGAAGGAAGAAGCAGGTCCGGGGGTTGCCATGGAAACGACCCAGGAACATTCCCAGCCCCAGAGCAGAGCAAGGGCTCAGCAGTTTTAGTTTCTCTTTCTTCTGAAAGGTGCAGAGAGAAGAGGGAGGAGGAGAATGGCCTCCCTTCTGAAGCCTGGAAAGCAGCCCTGGCTGGGGATGTGGCCTCAGCTGTGTTGCCAAGGGATGTCCTAGACCCCAGAGGCCCCTGTATTGTCCACTCAGCAGGCTCTTGAGGGTGCCTGCTAGTCTGAGGGGCAGCCTCTTAGGCAGCCTTGCCACTACTTACCCCACGTGAGCCTTGGTTTACTCCTCATGCTTGAGAGGTGGTCGCCCCGTCTAGCTCTCCCTTCTTGGCTCCCTGGCTCTTTCCTCCCAGTGCGCCACCATAGGAGAGTTTTCTCCCTCAGAGATGAAGGCCGTACCATCTCACACCCTGGTCCAGCACCTGCATCTCTGTTGCTCTCCTGGTCACTTGAACCCGCTGCCATTCAGACTTCATGTGACTTCTGGGCCTCTACTCTGGTCCCTTTGCTCCCTCCTGAGATCTGGGACTTCCTCCCTCCCTCTGACCGATGCTATCCACTATTTTCTGGGTCTTCTGCCCAGGTTCAGAACTCTGTGCTGGGGCGGGGGGGGGTGTCTCTTCTGCTTCTGGTCTACTGGACCGTTTAATGGCCCCTCTCCCCTGCCTCTGCCTTCCACAGCTGTGTTGGGAGCCCCAACACAACTGTCTTGCATTCCTCACCGTACCTAGGGCTGGCGTACCCGTGAGCTCAGGTTGCGTCCATCCACCCAAACCCTAAGGAGCAGGGTGAAAAGGAGTAAAAGTGTTGGTTGCAGGGCGTAACGAGCAGTCAGACAGGAGGACAGTGGGCGAGCCAAGCTCGCTTGAGAGGGTAACCACCTCTCAGGTCCCCTCTGGGGATTGTGGAAGGTGTGGTGGCAGAGGCCAGGAGGGAAACTGTAATCATCTGAGAACCCCAGAGCCCAGGGCCATGCAGAAAAGTCACATGCAGTCAGCCAGAAGGTGGAGGGGAAAGGGACTTAGGCAGAGAGGGTCAGGGCACAGGCTGGGCATTGACTGTGGGGGGCAGGGGACAGAGATACCTTTTCACCCCAGGAGGCTGGCCCCATGGCTAGGCTGTGAGCCTAACTTGTGTGCAGAGACCCATGTCTGTCACCAACAAAGGTAGAGAAGCAGGCTCAACAGGCCTTACACAGGGCTTTGCAAACAAGCTTTCACTTGTGAACATCCAAAGGTAGACACTGCTAGTACCCCCATTCACACAGCACAGGGAGAGGTCCACAAATCCTGGAAGCAGCAACTGGTTGCATTAGCATCTCAATGATGGCGTCTCTCCAGGCACCCATAGGACCTCATTGCCACCAGGGGGGCTTAGTTTTGGGATATGGAGTGCCTGGTGACTTAGCCCAGAAAAGGGCTTGCTGCCAGGTTGCCTATGGTTACACTCATGTCTCCAGTGAGTGACTGAGCCCACATAACAAAGTCTCCAGAATCTTGAGGCTGGAGTATGAATGTCACGATGACCCTTCACAGAGGGGCGTTTTCTTGCTTCCCCAGCGGAGCGTGGTTGAGTTCCGCACAACTGCATTACGGAGCATGCAGTGGGGTGGATTTATTGGTCTCAGCAGGGAAGTGGGTGAATTTATTGCTGTGCAGGACCCTTGAATCCCACAGACAGATGCACGGCCTTGGCGTGTGCTGGGAGGCCGTGTCCTGAGTTATGGCTGCTGCCAGTGGCCTGGGGAGGACCACAGGTAGGACACATTTTTCTCCAGACTCTTGACTTCTGCTTGCATTTGTTTGCAGGCCGAGGGCTGAGTACGGGGCCTGGATCCCGTAAGGGAGGGAGGGTGCCTGGATCTTACTCAGCCGGCGGAGGCGTGTGAGAGATGTCTCACATTCATCTGCACTCCTCTGCCATTCTTGCTAAGGGACCAGTTTTGTCCCCTGTGGTTGGGGACAGGGCCAGTGGTCAGCTGGTGTCATCAACAGGGCTCCAGATTCCTGGCACTGGTTTGTCTTATCCTGTAATTTTTTTTTAAACTGGAGTGTCTCCACTGGGTCCAGGAAACCGTGTGATTCGGAGTGCTTTGCCTAGTGACACAAAAGCAACAAGGGTAGGAACTGGAGGGACGAGGAGTCCAGGCTGACCGGCCACACCCACAGCGGAGCACACCTAACCCGCTGGGGACCTTCCTACCCTCTGAGTTTGCCAACTGTGTCCTGGGACACAGAGCCTGGAGATGCTCGGATGGAGGTCTGTTGCTTGGAAGGTTCCAGAGGAGGAGGGGGGAGCATTGCATTTCCAGTACTTTCCCAGGAAGGGTCTCTGCTTGTCTCTTAGGATCACTGCAGCAAAGTGTCCCTGACGGGGGCGGGGAGGGGGTGTTCCACGGGTGTTTACTGCGTGTTTACTGCCACAGGCCGAGCCCATCCAGTGTTATGGGATGGGCGAACAGTTCGCTCTTCTTTCTGAGGCTCCAGAAGTTTTTCAGTTGCTGGAGATGGTGGCCAGGCCCAGGGGTCCTTGGCTGGTGGCCACACCTCTCCAAACTCTGCCTGTCCTTACTGGTGTCTTGTGTCTGTTTCCCCTTCCCGTGTTGGATTTGCCCTGACTGGTAATGTCTGCAGAGCCGACATGCTCTGAGGTTCTGTGGGGACCTGATTCTGGGGGTCCAACCTTGCACCCATCCTTTACAGGGGCTGCATGGTAGATGGGGCAGGCATGATATCAACCGCAGGGACAGATCACAGGAGGCTATGGCCACTGTGTGACACGTGTCTGGATGGCCTGGACGACTTCAGAAGCCAGGCTGGGCTAGGAGCTCTGAAGGGCCATTCCCGGGCCTAGATCTGAACCTGGTCGCGCCCTCCCTTGACTTGCTGCTGTAGTGTTGATTCTTGCAGTTCCAAGTTCCTCTTCTAGAAGCAGAGGGTGCCTCGTGTCTTGGTCTGCAGAAGGTTGAGCCGGGGTTCTGTGTTCCAGTGGATACCACAGGGCCGGCGAAGCCACGCCTCCCTCTTGTGTTGTGAGCAGGTGAGATGGTGCCCAGTGTGCCCTGCTGACCCTTCCTTCTCTCACTGGGTAGAGTCTGAGGCCACGTGGATGTCTGTGGTCTCAGTCCCTTCTAAGTTTCTGTATCACTGCAGAGCCAGACCACCTGCGGAGCGGCAGGGCTGGCGGCCACCGGGCCATGCGCTGTGTGGGGAGCACCTTCCCGAGCCGCTTCTGTGCAGACCTGGGTGCCAGGCAGAGAATGGGAAGGGAGCCGCTTTTCCAGAGCTTTCCTTGGAGGCCTCCACAGCCCCCCTCCTTGAGAAAGATGCCGCTCTTTCGGGTGAGCAGAGCCAAGGGGGCGGAACCGGCCATCTTTTCTCTGGGCTCAGGGGTGGCCCTGCCTCTCACCTGGAGGCGATGACATCTCTCCCCTTAACTGGCAAGCCGTGGGAGAGCGCCGAGGACTCCCGGCTCTGCTCTTCCTTGGAACCCATGTACCACGCTGCCACACGCCTTAAAGGATTAATTTCACAAGCCTTAAATTGCGGTTTAATTTGAAAACTAATTCAGCCCCATAATTGGCTTTCTGCTCAAATCACTGAGGCTAAAGATTTAAATTCTTAATATTCAGATGACTTTCAAGTATCTGGTGCCATCTGTGCATCAGGCCATGGCATTAATCTAGGGGGACTTCCACCGGCGCAGAAATGAAATAAATAAATACAGGGGCTTGCTAACAGAACAATCTATTCTAGCCAGAGCCCTGCCTTCTGCAGACGAGTGTTTCTTCCCACTGCACTCCCGACTTGCAGACTCTTCTGCTGTTTAATATTTTTTTAAGTGACACCCATGTCAGAATTTATAGCATGGGTCTCCGCACTGACACGAGGAGGGTCAGGGTGTGGCCGAGAGGTCAAGGGACATCTTTGCTTGGGCAGTCTGAGAAAGGATGCTTCAAGTTGGCTGTGGGGTTTCTGGCCAGAAGCACGGCAGCCATTCTGTGGCGAACCTGGGGATGCTCCAGAAGGGACACTGAGGCTGGAGAGATGGAGCAGAGGGCGGAGAGAGTCCAGAGTTTGGATCCCCAGGTCTACGTGGAAGTCAGAAGCAGTCACATTTGTAACCCCAGTGCCCCCACGGGGAGACGGAAGTGGAGACAGGAGGGTGAATCCCCGTGTCACGGCACAGCTAACCCGGTGAACACAGAGGGAAGGCGCTGCTTTGGGAAGGCAGACGGCGAGGACTGGCGACTGAGGTTGTCCTCTGATTGCCAGTCATGCTTTAACATGTACACTTCTGCACACATGTGCAGGAACACGCAAACACACGCATATGATCACACACATATTGCACATACCCAGGTAATCTTAAAGAAAGGAAAGGACATGGGTGTGTGGCGGGGTGATTCTGGGGAAAGTGGCTCAGTTAACAGGGGCCTGTCCCGGGTGAGACCCTGGGCCCCGGTGTGGGATCTGTCATGGTGTGAGTGTGAGCTGCTCCCCACAGTCCCTGGTGAGACCCTGGCCATAGTGTGTGATCTGTCATGGTATGTGAACTGCTCCCCACAGTCCTGGGTAATCTTTAAGACTGTGGCAATCAGAGGGAAGGGGAGAAAACTCAGGTACTATCCACCCCAACATCCGCAACTACACCTGTCACAATTGCAGGGCCAATGGGACAGATACAAAAGAAGGACGGAGCAGCATGGGAACTCAGTGACAACTCCCCACCCACGTGACAGCCGACACATGAGCTATGGGTTTTGGATTTTGGATTTTGGATTTTGGATTTTGGATTTTGGACAGGCAGTGCTGGGAGCAATGAACGAAACAGCCATGAGCAGAAACAGAAAGGAACATAGACGTAAACTCTCACCTTATATGAAAACTGACTCAGCACGAATCAAGGACCTGGCGTGCAGTGTGAACCAGCAAAGCTCTTACAGGACAGCACGGGGAGAGAGAGCTTCAGGAGCCACAGCTCAGGGAGACATTCTCGCAAAACCAAAGCCCTGTTCTTAAGAGAGAACTCCATCGAGAGTCATGACTCTGCTCACCAAAGAAACAAGACGCAGAGTGGCGGGGGGGGGGTGTGTGTGCCAGCCGCACACAGGCAAAGGACTGTGGGCGGCGTGGGAGAGGGATTCTCAAAGCACCTTTGAGAACAACCTAATTAGGAAGCAGACAGAGACATGCTCGGTCACCGCAGAGGGTGCGCAGATGGCGAGAGACACGGGACAAGATGCCTCATGTCACTTGTCATTAGGGAGATGCTCTTAGACTGTAGTGGATATCACTGTGTACCCGCCCACAGCCGAGCGCAGGGGCTGGTGAGGACACAGAGGTGCCTCGGCGCTCAACAATGGCAGGCTCCTTGGGGAAGGGCATGGAAGTGTCTTAGTGAGCTGCCCACTGCTCACAAAATGCTGTACCTGGATCCGAATGTCCTTGAAAGCCCCTGTGTTAAAGGGCCCGTCCTCAGCACTGTGTGTGTGTGTGTGTGTGTGTGTGTGTGTGTGTGCGCACAGTTGGGATGTAGTGATACCTCACTGTGGTTTGCGGGTCCCCCCAGCAGGCGGATCTGGTCATCGACAGGCCGTCAGATCAGAAAGGTTTTGACCCACCCAGTGGATCCATTCCCTGGCGAGCTCCTCCTGGCTGGAAGGCTTTGTTGTTAGTGTCAGCGGCTGGAACCAGAGGTGGGGTCTGACTGGAGGAAGTATGGCTCTGGGGTGTGCTTGAGGGGTGCATTTTGTTCTTTGCTGCTTCTTCGGCCTGGCCATCTATGAGGTGAGAGTGGCATTCCTCTGCCGTGCTCCCTGACATGACCTTTTGGCTTCACCACAGCCTCGGAGCCAGCCGAGCATCGGCTGAACCCGCTGAAATGGTCTTGAGACGGTGAACCCAAACAAACCTTCCCTCCACACAAGGTGACTGTCTCTCAGGGGTTTCTGTCACTGAGATGGGAGGCCCTGCACTGTCTGAAGTGGAGCTGCATTTATGGACCTTCATCCCAGAGAAATGAAGCCGTGTGGTCTCAAACTTTCTACATATGTGTGATAGGGGATGTCCCTCTGTACGTATGCTTCTCTTATTGGTTGATGAATAAAACACTGTTTGGCCAATAGAGGCAGGAAGATAGGTGGGACTAGGAGACGAGGAGAATTCTGGGAAAGGCAGGCAGAGGGAGACCGCAGAGAGACTGCCATGTAGTTGCTAAAGGAGTAACAAGGTCCGGGCATTCTCCTGTAAGCCAAGACCACGTGGAAATATATAGATTAATAGAAATGGGTTAATAATTAAGAGAGAGCTAGCCAGTAAGAAGCTCTAGTCATCGACCAACACTTCAATAATCAATATAGTGTCTCTATGTGCTTATTTGGGGCTGAAGAGGCTGCGGAACCTGGCAGGACAAGAAACCTCTGCAACACACGTGCTTCCTCTTAGCAGCTTCGTTTGTGATGGCCCCAAACTGGGAATCACCCTGGCGCTTCTCAGAGGGCGGCCAGCTGGCAAACTGCGGCACATCTGTTGCCTATTCCTCTGTCCTGGGACCTCTGTGGTGGCCTGGATGAACCTCCAGAGCCTGGTGCTGAGTGAAAGTGGCAGCCCAGAGACCCTGAGGCTCCACCCATACAGTGTCTTGAAAAGAAAGACAAAGATACAGAGAGACGAACAGGACAGGGCTTGCCAGGGTGAGGGATGGGTGGGCGTGGTGTGGGGACAGGGATGTGTCTGTAAAAGGGCTGTGGAAGGAGTCTGCTGACGGGGTCTGTCAGGAAGAAGAGTCTACTTTAGCTCACATTTGGGGGCGATCGGCATGATGGAAGGACAGGCATGGCAGCAGGGGGCTCTGGGGAGGGAGGAGTGATGCTGGGACTCCTGGCTTCCTTGCATCTTGTTGGAACGGGGAGCAGGGAACAGACAGGAACCGGGACTGGATTATCAAACCTCAAGGCTGGTCCTCAGTGATCCACCTCCTCCCACGGGTTCCACATTCCAAAGGTTCCATGAGCCCGTGGAGGGCAGTTAACATTTACATCATCGTAGGTCTTTCCTGTCACAGAGTCACACGTGTGGCAAAACTGCATAGAAACAGATGCATAGACACAAACTACCTAGACACTCATGCATACACACACACACACACACACACACACACACACACACACGCATAGGCTCACATACAAACATGGACACACACAGATGCACACACACACACACATACCTAGACACAGACAGATGTGCATGCACAGAAACAGCTACACATATGCACAGACAGACGCACAGACACCTAGACACACAGGGGGTTCCAGTGACATGGTTTTGGCTCAAACACCTAGACACAGACAGATATGTGCTCACAGAAACATAGATACACATATGCACAGACAGACGCACAGACACCTAGACACACAGGGAGTTCCAGTGACATGGTTTTGGCTGCACTGACGCCACCTCCTAGGTATGACCCACGTTCTGGCCTGGCCCATTCTACTGCGGGAGCCAGGTGGGGGTGGCCGGCTGCATTACTCTCACTGCCACACATGAATAGATACTTTCCCAACATGCCTGTTATTCAGACAAAAATACATTTCTAGTGAATCCCTACAATTGAGAGCAGATCGGGGTTGTGGAGGAGAAGGGAGGTGAGTGCAGGCTGTACCGGGACCCCAGCCTACTCATGAGTGTCCCCGAATGAACCCTGCCCGTTAATGTCCTCTGACAGCTTAGTCAATATTTAATCTTTCCCCATTTGTTTCCCATTAGGACGCACATCCGAAACCTCTCATTAGCCCATCTTTCCAGAGAATAATGACTAATTTCCGGCAGTAGCTTTCCTTTCTCCTACAAAGACCCTTCCATTATTGTAATTTACTGGTGGAGGAGAAGAAATTGCAGACAATTCCAGGGCCCAGGAACTGTGCGACAGGAAGGGATGCTGCATCCTCTCCCCTGCCTGGGGTCTGGGGAGGAGGGAGATGCCAGGTTAATGGGACATCATCGGGCCTCATCCCATAGTTGGCCTGAACACATGGCATCTCCAGGGACCAGGGACAGATCCTGTAGTCTCAGGCACTCAGGACGTACACACAGTCTTTGGAAAGCTTGCTGTGAGTGAGTGGCTTGAGAGCAGGGTTCAGATCCGTGACGGCTCCCTTTCTCCCCTTGTCTGGTCAGCTCTGGGAATGACCCACTGTCCCGTCTGCAGGCCCCACGACTTATGGGACCTTCTGAGACTTTCTGAGAGGCGGTGTGACAGCATGCTGCTGCTTTTGTTCCCCTAACGAGTCAAGGCCAGCTGCGCACGCTGGTTTCATTACCACTGTCTTTTCTGTGTGCTTTAAAACAAGGTGTGGGAAGCCTGATTTGCTCGAGACAAGAAGAACCTCAGGTCCTTTAGACAAGCCCCAGGTCTTGGGACAACAGCCCTCCTGCCTCTGCGCTAAGGTGAACACACCCCTGCAATGCTCACACCTCCCTCCAACCCTTCCAAGAGGTGCCCTTGACTTCCTTCATTCCTCTTCTCAGGTTTCTTGTAGCTAATTTGCCCGCTCACCGCCTGCCCCTGCCCCTCAAGGGACTGCCTTGGGATGAGCTGCCTAAGGTTCCATAGAAATAATGTTACATCCTGTTCCCTGCGCTCACCAGTGTCTCACCATCATGGAAGACAAACATTCCAAAATGCAATCACCTTGTTGAAACAGCAGTCCCCAGAGACGGAGCAATGACAACCTCCACCAGTGGAGGAGAGTGTGATAAATGTTTGCCCTCCTGCCCTAGCCAGACGAGGCTGACCCTTCATGGGGCCCTCAGAGCCGGGGTGGGAGGGGGACAGGTGGCTTCTTGAAGGACAGCTTGCCCTGACTCTGCTTATACCGGGTTTCCAAGAAGACACTGCCTGTTCTGCCCAGTATTCAGCAGAGCGCCAGGACTGGGAAAAAGTGCAGGACACTAGGTAAATGATGAGGGAAACGTTTCAATGTGTCTGAGATACTCAATGTGGAGTGGTTTTCTGTCTGTCTGAACTTCAAGCTTACAGGTGTCGTGGGTCTTAAACGGCCTGGTAGCTTCTGCGGGCCTCATCCATCCTACCCTTCCCCGGGGCAAAGCTTGTCCAAGGAGGTCCTCTCAGCCCTCAGTGTAGGAGACAGCTCAGTGGGATCACATAAGGAGTTGTTAACCCCTAGGCTGCCATCTCCCGGGGAGACCCAGCTAGCGGGTCTATTAGGTGTGGGGTTGACTAGCAGCACTCTGTACCTCTACAGAGGCCTCCAGCAGGGTTTGGAATGCGGGTACCTGTGTTGTGATCCCCCCCCACATGGCTGCCTGGGCCTAAAGTGATCTCACTGCTAAACTTGTCAGTAGTTGTGAAATACAGAGATGCTATGTCCTACAGGTCTGTGGGAAGACAGGCTCTTGGGTGGGCTCTTAGCAGGACAGAGGGCCTTGGCACGGGGACTCTCACCCTCTGGGCTGGGAGGAGGGTCTGGCCTGTTCGGGGGGCCTTGGTCTCTGGCCTGGTTTCCTGACTCAGGTTGGCACGGCTTCTCCCTTTCCTAGGTTCTCTTCCAACACACGGCCCCCTCTCCTGCGTTTCTGCGCCTCGTCTACGTGTTGCCATAGAAACAAAAGGGCCAAAGGCCAAAGCAAAATCTCCCGCTCTAACAGTCTAAGCCTAACTTCTTGGAGCCTGACCCAGGATACAAACAATTAGAGCCTTACTCCTAGTGACTCCTGGGCTCAGCCCAGATGGCTGGTTTTGTGGAGGACAAGAGGCGTTAAGCAGTTTACAGCCTTAAGGGGAAGGTGGTTCAGCTGCCTGCAAGCACAAGGACCCGTGTCCGACTTCCAGAAGCCGTGCTAAAAAAGCCAGGCGCGGGGGCCTATGCAAAACATCCCAGGGCTGGAGAGGCACAGACAGACGAACCCCGAGGCTTGCTGGCCAGCCAGCCTAGCCCATGCGGAGATTTCCGGATGAGTGAGACCCTGTCACAGAAAGTAGGGTAGATGATAACTTGAAGAACAATACCCCAGGCTAACCCCTGGCCTCCATATATGCACTCTTACATGTGTACTCACACACATGTACCGACGGTCACACTCGCTCCCGAAAACATTTACTACACGACAGTGAACACCCTCCTCTTACCTATTCAGATGCGACCCCATGCAGACGACCTGTGGCCAGGTAGCATTGTAAAATGTCCCCCACTTGTCAGGAGTCTGTCCATTCATCCACTGTCTTTCTGTCCTCAATGCTTATTCTTTCTTAAAACTTTCATGTCAATTCTAGACTGGTAAAACCTTTGATCCCTTGCTTAGGGCCCTTCTTTCCTGGCATGATAGTCACCTCTGTCCTTCTCCTCCTGTACCCAAGGTTTGAGCCCCATCAGGATGCTACAGTGCTCACTCTCTGCAGCCTCTTGGTACCCTAAGGCGTGTGAGGATAGGGGTTATAGAGACTTGGGCAGTGTTGTGTGTTAATAGTGCCAACCCCGGTGTGGGTCCCCGTAGAGTGTGTGGGGTCCCCAAAAAGCAAATGTTGACACACCTGTCAAGCCCTCACCTGGCTTGGAGCCCTCATCCACAGAGCCGTTGTAGACCTGGTTGATGAACTCAGGACGGTTGTCATTCATGTCGATGACATAGATATACAGATCAATAGGATTCTCCACCTTGTTGCCGTTCATGTCCACCGCATGGGCTCGGAGCTGCGGAGAAAACAGACGTGTCAGAGCTGGTAGCCACATTCAGGGGTATGCTGCTCTCTGGTGTGTGTGTGTGTGGGGGGTTCCCCTAGGAACTCACAGAACTGGGGTAGTGCCCCTGGGAAAAGAGGCAAAGGCAACCTGGGTCAGGGCTCAGGCTAGATTGACACGTCTAGAAACTTCTGTGAGCCTTGGGGTCGTGTGAGCAGAAACAGGGCAACACCCTCTGGGCTGCCAAGGTCACCCGGATCCCCTGGGTCTGGCTGATGTCTTCACCTGCCGGGGCTGGAGAGGTGCCCTGCAGACAGGATTTTATGTCTTCTTTCAGTGTTTGCAGCTAGGCCATTTGTGCCAGGTGGAGCAGTGGGGTTTAGGTGCCTCCTTCTGAGGGGTTGACCCGGGGAAGAGCCTGGGAGGGATCTTCATGGGCTACATAGAGAGGCCTGAACAAGTCTTGGGGGAAGATGCTGATTTAGATGTCTACAATGATCCCACAAGCACAAACTCAGGCCTATCTGCTTCTGCTTGGGGCATTGTTGGGCCTTACACAGCGAGGAGAGAGGGGGAGGGAGGGAGAGAGAGACACACACAGAGACAGAGACACAGAGAGAGACAGAGACAGAGAGGTAGAGAGAGACAGAGAGAGACACAGAGATACAGAGAGAGACACACACACACAGAGACAGAGAGAGAGGAGAGAGGGGCTGAGAAGGGGCTCCTGGGAGCTGTGTCAGGACTTGCCCTCCAGATTTATCCACCCTTTTATTCCTTTGGTGCCCACACAGGGTCCACAAAGCAGTAGGTGCGTGCTGGACCTCAGACTGGAGACAGAGCAGACACAGTGCCTTTGATGCCTCTCGTCACAAGTGGGCAGGGACACAGAGCAAGCCAGAGGCAGTCCGTCTGTTGGGGGAGGACAACTTCGTCATGTGAGCCCCCCCAGGGCTCCACCTCATGAGATGAGGTGTTCAGGGAGAAAGGGAACGTGAAATTTCCACCCTCAGTCTGTGACTAGGTCCCTGTCATTTCCAGGCATGAGACCCAGGACAGGCCCCGCCGCTCCTCACTCAGAAGACAGACAGGAAGTGAGGAGGAGAAATCGGTGTGCTGTAAGGCTTGCACCTGGGAGGCACATGCAGGAGTCTCCAGTACCAGCTAGTGAGGCTGAGGTACTACGGAGGCCTTGTTTTGTTTTCGGAGCTGGGATAAAACCCTTGGAGCCTCAGAACCGTGGTCAGAGGCTCAGACACTGTGACCGTGGTGGAGGTCCATGCTGACACCGTCCCCAGTTCTCAGGGATTCCTCCTGCCTGAATGTGGGGTTCTGCACACATCTCTGGGGAAATCCCAGAGGAGGCTCAGCTCCCCTCTAGGGTGAAGAAGGCCTAGGTGAAGGTCCTGGATCCTCGGGGACCCCTGACTCATTCTCTGTTTCTTTTTTTTTTCTTTTCTTTTTCTTTTTTTGTTTTTTTTTTTTGAGACAGGGTTTCTCTGTATTGTTTTGGAGCCTGTCTTGGAACTTGCTCTGTAGACCAGGCTGGCCTTGATCTCACAGAGATCTGCCTGCCTCCACCTCCTGAGTGCTGGGGTTAAAGGCGTGCGTCACCAACGCCTGGCTTCGTTCTCTGTTTCTTGTATCATATCCCGTTCTTATCTCGTCTGTCCGTCTTACTGTCTGTTTCTGTTTATTTCCCTGTGTCTCTCCTGTTTGTCTCTTTACACCTACCTCTCTGTCTCGCCATCTCTCTGCATGTTTCTGCCTGCACCTCCCTGTGTGTCCCTCCCTAAGCGTGTCCTTTCATGTCTCCAGTGGCTCCTAGGGGCACATGCTGTGCCTGGTGGAGAGGTGTGTTGGGTGTGGCCGGAAGCCCATCTTGGGAACCAGCAGCTTTGCTAAGATCCAGTGTGATGTCCTGGGTTCTACGTGTGGACAGTGGTAGTGTGTGGAAGCTTCTGTCCCTGCAGTCAGGACTTCTGCAGCACTGGTCTTCATAGGCTGGAGGGTGTATGAGGCTTCAGAGCTGGTTGTCAGGGAGGGGCGGATGGAGGTCCAAGCTGGCCGGGAAGGACCCTGGGGACCTGCTGTGCTGTCTTTGGACCCAGATGCCTGCTCATCCTCTGGTGAGTTGCCCCTGCTGCCTCTGCCTTCAGTTCTGGGCTTCCACAGAGAGTAGAGGGCAGGCACAAGGTGTCCTGTTGGCTCCAGACTGCTCTGGACACTGAGCGGCTGTGGAGGTGCATGGAGGGAGGGGCCCGTCTTCTGTCCCCTAGGTAACTGAAGTAGCTGTGTTGGGAGCTCTCTGGCTTGGGTGAGAGTGAGGGGTGAGATCCGTGGGCTTTTATATCTGGTTTCTGCAGAAGTGATGTCATCCTGGCCGTAAGTCTCAGACACTCTGCTCCATCGTGTGGCATCTAATTTGCATGATTTGTCTCATTATTTCGAAATCCGCTGTAGTGGCATCTTGCCTTGCCAGGGATATTGTAGTAGGGGCCACACCCTTTGAGCGTGGTTTCGGGGGCAGACGAGACCCTTTTAAGGTAGAGGAGCTGCTGTGTGCTCTCGGATCGCGGAGAGCATTGGAAGGGCAGAGATTGTATCTTCTGGATTTTGGACCAGAGGGGCAGGGGGCAGCGGAGTGAGCTGCACACTGATCTGAAAACTTTGAGCCCCTGACTCTTCCAGTAGGAAGATTATTGAAGAAGCAGAGGAAGGGAGCCCAAGAAGGGCCCATCCCTAAGCTGCTTCCTTCCTGGGACAGCCTGCCAACAGCTGCTACGTCCCAGAAGGCTGAAAGCAATTTTGGGTATGTCCTGAAGCACAGGGCAGATAGAATGTTCTAGTGGGAAATCAGAGGACTTGATAGGGGCCCTCAAGTCAAGGCCTCAGGGAGGAGAGGAAGCAGCAAGCAGAAACTCCTCAGCCCAGGGGCTTTCTCTTAGAGACCGTGATAATTAAAAGTGAATCTGTCTAATCTTGGGAGAAGTGGGTTTAATCAGCGAGTGGCTTCCTTCCTCAGCCCACGAGGAAGTGATGTGCTGACTCCAGGTCGTCCGCCACCCAGGGAAAGAGACAGGGAGAGTGGGGCGGGCTCTGTCTTTCTCCCTCCCAACCTTCAGTTCCACATCTTGTCGAGACCCTCTCTAGCCGTGGGCATAGGCGTCTTTAAAGGATGCATTCTTGAAGTGGCTTATGCCTGCCCGAGGCAGACGGGACAACAAGAGGTGGGGAGAGGAGGTGGCTGGGAAGGGTGGGGATGTGGCCTGACAGAGTGGTCCTTGTCATAGCTTGTGACCCGGACTTCACAGAGTGAGGCACGGCCCCCTGGGGAGCCCCTGCGGGAGGCGCTGACCCTTCTTGTGTGGAAAGCAGCGGCCGAGCCGAGCATTTCCTACCTCTGCTTGAACCTCTGCACCTCAGTCACAGAGAGAGCCGCCATCCCCCAAAACAAAGTCCAGGACAGAGACCAGCTCTAACCATCTTTCATCCAGTCGATCCCACCTGTGAACAAATCCATCTTCCTGCTCAAAAGGGACACGGTGGCTTTCCAACTCCGGGCTCCCCACCCAAGCTAACAACAGCTAACAACACGGTTTGTTTCCTCACTTCCTCTTCCTGACCTTGGCCTCTGCCATAAGACAGTCAAAGTGGGAACGCTCGGACGGCATCTCCTGGCACAGACGGGGAGACGCTGCTGGTACTGGCATCGCCACTGCTTCTTCCCACAGCCTGTGTCTGGCTCTGAAAACCTGGAGATCCAGTCTTCCTCAGGCGGGTAGGTAGGGCCGTGAAGATTCAGTCGTTCCTCGGCTTAGAGCTGGGTTGTACATTCCCCGAAAACTTGGGCTGTGTCTCCTCCAGTCATTTCTGTTTTCCCAGCTCCTAACACAGGGGCCGACTTAGGTTGGATGCTCAAGAAATGAGCCTTGTGTGGAAGGAAGGATGGCTGTGTGGTTAGGATGAGCAAGTGGGTGGACAAACGGACGGGTAGGCGGTGGGCTGGTGGACAGGTAAGTAGATGGGTAGATGGGTAGACAGACTGATGGGAGGAGCAGGGATGCGTAAGTGGACGGGTGAAGAGGCAGGTGGATGGTTGAAGGAGGGGGTGGCTGGATGGGCAGATGGCGGATGAGTAAGCAGTAAGATACTTGGCTGGGTAGATGGACAGGGGGTGACGGGATGGTGGGTAGATGGGGAGTGTGTGTAAGTGTGAGCGGATGGACAGACAGATGAGGAATGAAGTGAGTACAAGGGAGGCGGTGTCTGCAGGGATCATGCTTTTTCTTGAAGTGTCTGTGAAGACGGGCATCTGGAGAGCTGAAGCCAGGTGCTGTGAGCCTGACTGGGGTCACTCTTGTGTCTCAGCAATTCCACAGAAGCCATGGGATGTGCACAGAAGCCCCTGCTCTGTGGACTAAGCAGCGGCTATAGGCTCAGGGAACCATCTCGGGGCAGGAGACGTCTGTGCTCAGAAAGGACAAACCACGTTCCCGAGGTTGCTTCATCAGTTCCTTCAGCAGAGTGCCCTGCTCCTCAAGACTCATTTGGGGGTTGATGGAAAGGTCACCACTTGACAGACCCAACCTCTTGTGATCCCCCTTTCCATGTAGATGGGCAGCGGCAGCTTCAGGGCCGGGCTGTGTCTTTGTCTGAGGATGTAGTGTGGGCAACCTCAAAATCCTTGTGCACCTGGAGCCTCCTTCCTGAGAGGGGAGGACGGGTGATCAATCCTGAGCAAACGGCTACCAACAGAGGAGGAAGCGGGGGTCATCCTTCCAGCAGCACAGCACACGGGAAGTAAGAGCTTGCAGCAGTTAATCTGACAGCGTGGGGGCCGAAGCTGAGAATCCCACCTTTGTTCTGGGATGATTGCCAGAGTGCTGGGCATTCAACATCTGTGCTTTTAGCCACAGGTACACGCAACGCCCCGCCCCGACCACACCTCTGTTCTGTCCACCGGGTAGGGTGGATGTCATCATAACCATGTCACCGCTGCTAGATCTCTTCATGCTGGGGAGAGACCAGGGGGAGTCCAGGATGGACTCACAGAGGTCGAGCGCTGGGCCTGGCCCTTGCAGGTGCTGGAACAGAGCCCAGGGGGACCAGCCACAGTGTCATGTGGCCGTCACATCAGAGAGAGAGAGAGAGAGAGAGAGAGAGAGAGAGAGAGAGAGAGAGAGAGAACATGTAAAGGCTCTAACCTGGGAAGTGCAGATTTAAAGCCCCATCTGACCTGTAAGTGCTGGGGTTGGGCCTGTCGATCAGACTATCAGACTTTGATCTTCTACTGGGCAAGTCCGATCTGGTGGATGGATGCCGGGATCCTCCCCCTGTGCTTCAGGACCCGTGGCCAGGCAGAAGTGAGCTTTGCTGCTGCCACCCTACCAGGGTGGAAGGGTGTGGAAGCGTATGGTGCAGGAGAAACCGTGGCCAACCTACGGCCAAGTGGCAGTTGCGGGTGCCTAGGTCAGCCGGCAGGAACATGTGCGGCAGGCACTTTCTCCCTGAGCCAAGTCTGCCTCTATGCCCAGAGACTGCTGACTTAGGAGAGACATCTCACCCAGAGACACCAACTAGGAAAGGACAACGCAGCAGAGCCAGCCGCCTGAGCCTATAGGACCTTGGGAGGGGGTATAAAGTCAGGTCTAACTTCCTGAATAAAGGAGTCTGCAGCAGGCTCTGCTACTCACTGACTCCCAGTGCCTGAGTCGTCGGTGCTGCGTCTTCCCACCCCCTCCCCCAAGGGGTGTTGGAGCAGGGTCGCCCGCAACAGTATGGGGGGTGGTGTATGAAGCATTGTGGAAGGGCATGAAAGGGTGTGGAAGGGTGCACAGTCTATAGACTACCCGCTATTGCTACCTTCCGTGTTTGGACGCTTACATGGTAAGAGGCTCTTTCCTCCCGGTCCATGGGTCGAGTGACATACATCCTGCCAGACATGGAGTCAATGCTGAAGACCTCCATAGGGGGCTGGTCGGCTCCCACGCCTGTGATGCTGTACCGGATGGGGATGTCATTGTCCTTGTCAGATCTGATCTGAAAGACACAGGAATGCAGATGTGAGCCTGCTGCAGGGGTGGGGTTGACACATGCATCCCGACACCCGGAAGGGCCCGATGCTTGGCCACGCTTTCAGAGCACCGTGGATCACAGCTGGAACAGCCCAGCAGCGTCTCTCTCTCTCTCTCTCTCTCTCTCTCTCTCTCTCTCTCTCTCTCTCTCTCTCTCTCTCTTCTCTCTCTCTCTGTCTGTCTCTGTCTCTGTCTCTCTCTCTGTCTCTGTCTCTCTCTCTGTCTCTCTGTCTCTCTGTCTCTCTGTCTCTCTGTCTCTGTCTCTCTCTGTCTCTCTCTGTCTCTCTCTCTCGTACTGAATTACGCCTGTCTCTTCCCCCGAGAAGCAACTAGCCGCTCTGTCCTAAGGACTACATGTCGGTTCCTTTGGCTGCCAGACACCGTGGAGGAAAAGAGCCAGTCCAGTCTGAACAGGCTTTAGGTGCACGCGCAATAAGATAACCATTTCCTAGTGTGATCTTTTAGAGGAAAATCCCGATTTGCCGTCTAACGCCCATGCATTTGGTCAAAATATCCTATGCTTCATGCACAAAAGGCCCAAGCTTCCATATGTCAATCCAAAGTTTATCAGTGGCACACGCCTTTAATCCCAGCACTCGGGAGGCAGAGGCAGGCGGATCTCTGTGAGTTCGAGACCACCCTGGTCTACCAAGCGAGTTCCAGGACAGCCTCCAAAAACAATACAGAGAAACCCTGTCTGGAAAAAAAAGTTTATCAGAGCAGAAACCTACCCATATCCCACCCTACAACCAATTTCTCTTCCTCGAGGACTCAGAGAGGCTCCAGGAATACACGGGCTCTGGAGCGTGCTGGCCCGTACCTGCCGCTCCCTGCCTATGTCTCTCTTACACCTTATCTTCTGAATGAAAAAGCCCTTGCTACTTTGGTGCTCACGTATGGTTCATCAGTCCTTTGAAGATGCCAAGAATCGGAGATAACAACGGGCTCAGACAGCATCCACCGGTAGTAGAGGGTAGCCAGTGGACGGGGGCTCGTCAGGTGTCAGGGAGATACAAGGTACAATAGTTCAAGGGTTATTTATTTATTTTTTTTGAGACAGGGGCTCATGTAGCTCAGGTTAGCTCAAACTGTTACATAACTTTGAATTCTTGGTCCTCCTCCATCTCCCCGGTCCTGGAACTACAGGCACGCACCATTAAGTCTGGCTTATACAGTGCCAGGAACTGAGTCCATGGCTTCACGCATGTTAGGCATGCACTCCACAAGCTGAGCTACATCCCCAGCCCTCAGTATTTCAAGTTCTGTGTCAAGCTGTGACGTAGCATGCCAGGTTGCAAAGGGATGGCAGTGAGGGACACAGTGGCAGACTGGAGTCCCCGTCTACACCAAAAGCAGGGATCTTACTGGGTGGGTCACTTTTTTTTCATGAAAGAAGGCAGGACTCCCAGTGGCGGTGAGAGAGGTCTGAGGACAGGTTTTCTCTCCAGCTGTGTACATCAGGCTGAAAACCGCTCCAGAGAACTCCAACTCCAAGAAAATCAGACTCGATAGAGAACACCCTTCTTCCTTTTCTTCATATTTTCAGAGATAACTTGAATTAAAAATTTTAATTAAAATATAATTATGTCATTATGCCTTTTCTCCCCTCTTTCAACTTTTGTGGGCTCTTACCCTTTACTTATTGTTGTTATATATTACAGTGGTTTGAGAAAGAATGGTCTTCATAGGCTCATATATTTGAATTCTTAATCGCCAGGGAGTGAAACTGTTTGATAGGATTAGAAAGATTAGCAGGTGTGGCCTTGTTGGAAGAAGTGTGTCATTGAGGGGTAGACTCTGACGTTTCAAAAGCCCATGCCAGGTCCAGTCTCTCCCTTTCTCCCCACTCTGTCTGTCTCCCTCTCTCCCTCCCTCCCTGTCTCCCTCCTTCCCTCCCTCCCTCCCTTCCTCCCTCCCTCCCTCCCTCCCTCCCTCCCTCCCTCCCCCACCTCTTCCTATGGATCAGGACACGGCTTTCACTTTAGCTGTTGCTCTAGTGTCTGCCTGCTACCACGCTCCCCACCATGACGATAATGGACTGAACCTCTGAAACACTAAGCAAGCCCCCAACTAAACATTTTCCTTATAAGAGTTGCCTTGAACATGGTGGCTTTTCATAGCAGTGGAACAATGACTAAGACAGAAATTGGTACCAGGAGTGGGGTGACGGGCCTGTTCATGCTGTTTGTTGGTAGAATGTGTGTTGAGGAAGTCCTGTGTCAATAAAGCACTGCTGGCCAATAGGAATCTAGATAGGTGGGACTAGGAGTCCAGGAGGACTCTGGGAAGGAGAAACACAGAGAGTCAACATGTGACACCATGGGGGTAGGAAGCCTGGAACTATTCTCCGGTAAGAAACATACTTAGATTAGCAATTATGGGATAAATACTTAAATCAGAGCTAGCCAGTAAGAAACAAGCAAGGCCAACAGCTTCATAATTAATATAGCCTCCTGTGTGTTTATTTGGGACTGATGCGGCTCTGGAACCAGGCTGGTGGGAAGGCTTCTCTCAAGGAAAAGGCTTCTCTTTACAAATGTGGGCTTTGGATTAGGAAGCAGTTTGGTGTGTTAAGTTGTCTCACTGCACCATCCTAGCAGGAATAAGGATGGCAGTGCTGAGAATAGCATGGGGCCAACTCAAGAAGTTTCAGAGGGGAGGAATATTAGTAAGTGGCCTAGAGATTGTTCTTGTGACATTTTGTCAAAGAATGTGGCTGACTTTTTTGCCTTTGTCCTAAAATTTTTGCAAGAGGCTAAACTGAAGAGTGTTGGATGAATAGTCTTAGAAGAAGACAGCCTAGGATAGCCTGTGTCACGTGGTTATCAGTGGCCACTCTTACGTAGATCTACAAATGGCAAGGAACAACGGAGTAGAGAAAAATGCGTAGTATACAGTTGAAGAGAAGAAAAGCATCAGGAAATACAATGTGGAAGACAGAAAGAAGTTCCAGTGCTCAAGGAGATAAAAAGTTTAAAGAAAAGACCGATGGATGCTAAGTGGATAAAGGGAGTGGTGACCTCAGGTCAAGACCCCACCCAGCCAAGCTCCCAACTTGTGAGAAGGGTTTAAGGGGCAGCAAAAGGAGTCACCAACAGGAAGATGATGCAAACGTCACTGAACTAGGGGGCCAAGTTCCAGCCCCAGAAGGCAGCAGAACTTGGCCATTTTGGCCAAGCGGTTCTAGCTTCAGAGTCATGAGTTCAAGACAGGTTGTGGAAGCTCCCACCAAGGCTAAGGAAAGCTGCTGAGGCCAGGCGTGTGTCAGGGGTGTCCCTGCATGGAAAGCTCAGAGAGGCCGTTTTGTGAAGCTGTGAAGGTGAAGCCTGGCTTGTGAGAGACCCCAAGATGTTGGAGACGCCAGCGTGGTTGGACACCTGCCAAAGGTGAGCTGCAATCCACATGTGGAATCAGCCCCGGAGACAGAAGTACGTTTTGGTCAACAAAGCTGAAAGGAGCTGGAAATCTGAAGAGTGCTTTGACATCAGACATGGAGATGCAGAATTTGGCCTTTGTCCAGCTGGTTTTTGCTCTTGCTTTGGTCCTATATTTCCTTACTATGCTCCCTTTCCTCCATTTTGGAATGGTAATGTATATTCTGTGCCATTGTATGTTGGGAGTGTGTGGTCTGCTTTTTGGTTTTGGTTTTACAAGGGTTACAATGAAGAGACTGCCCTTGAGTCTTAGAAGAGACTTTGAGCTTTGGACTTTTAAACAGTGTTGACACTGTGATAGGCTACGGGGACATTTTAAGTTGGATTGAATGCACATTGTGTTTTGATATGGGTAGAAGCCTTTGGGGGCCAGAGGTGGAATGTGGTGGTTTGATTAAGAATGGTCCCCATAGGCTCTTATATTTGAATTCTTGGTCATCTGGAAGTGGAACTTTCTGAGAGGATTAGAAGGATTGGAGGTGTGGCCTTGTCAGAGGAAGTGTGCTACTGGGGGTAGGCTTTGAGTTTTCAAAAGCCAGGCCCAGTCTCTCTCTCTCTTTGCCTATGGATCGTGACGTAACTCTCGTTATTACTCAGCACCATGCCTGTCTGCACGCGGCCACGCTCGCCACCATAATCACAATGAACCAAGCCTCTGAAACAGCAAGTAACCCCCCAATTAAATGCTTCCTTTCATAAGAGTTGCCTTGTCAGGGTGTCTTTTCACAGCAATGGAACAGTGACTTAGAAATCTATGTGACTAAATGTCTAAACACAACTGCTGAATCTGGTTAGTGTTGCTTGTGTGTATTTTTGTTTTTGAGGGGGCCTGACCATTGGGGCTAGATAACCGATTTGGACACTCAGCTCTGGGGGAGATCAAGTTTCCATCTCTCAGCGGTTTAATTGATGGCAGCTCCTCATCTAGTGAGGGCCTCATGTTATTTCTGGCATGTCAAACAGAATGCTTCCTTCCATTCATTCTCTCTCTCTCTCTCTCTCTCCCTCTCTCTCTCCCTCTCTCTCTCTGTCTGTCTCTCTCCCCTCCCTTCCCTCCCTTCCCTCTCTCTCTCTTTCTTTCTTTCTTTCTTTCTTTCTTTCTTTCTTTCTTTCTTTCTTTCTTTCTTTCTCTCTTTCTGAGACAGAGTCTCACTATATAGTCTAAACTGGCCTAGAACTTGCTATGTAAGCAGACCAGGCTAATCTCAAGAGATCGGTCTGTCTGTTTCTTGAGTGCTGGGATTAAAGGTGTGCCTCACCATGTCCAGCTGAGAATACCTTTCTTTCTTTCTTTCTTTCTTTCTTTCTTTCTTTCTTTCTTTCTTTCTAAAAAAGATTTTATTTATTTATTTATTTATTTAATATATAGTGTTCTGCCTACATCCCAGAAGAGGGCATCAGATGGTTGTGAGCCACCATGTGGTTGCTGGGAATTGAACTCAGGACTCCTGGAAGAGCAATCGGTCCTCTTAACCTCTGAGTCATCTCTCCAGCCCGAGAATACCTTTATTAAAGCAGCATTCACCATGGTTGAACCAGAGCTGGTTACACTAGAATGAGGTCACCAACACCAAATCACCAAGGGCAACAGAATGACTCTCTGGCATTGTAACAGTAGGCAGAAGTCCCTTTCCTGTTGGGGGAGCATGGAGTTTTCACCACATAGCCATCAGGGCAAACCTATGACTTCTTGTGTTGGCTCTGGGAGAAGAAGCAGGCAAGACAGCTGTGAACATATGTGTGGTGCACCCAGTCTATGGGGTTCAGTTCTAGGCCCCCAATGCCCCCCGCTTATGCTTCCGTGACAATGCAGGGGACAGCGCTTCTGACAATAGGGCTGGAATAGGTCAGGGTTGGGTGGTAGGCATCTGGGCTCCCTTGCTGGCTTAGCTAGAGCCATCTCTTCATTCAGGTGCTGGCGATGCCGTCTAGGCTTGTGTCATCTGGTCTGGGCATGGCAGAAAGAGTCTCCGTGGCGGTGAGTTGTCCCATGTGTCACCTTGGTGAGAGGACACTCTCTACGAGCCTGTGTATTCTCCATCCTCGCAGAGGCTCCATGGGGTTTAGTAACTAGGGACACGGAGAGTCTAGAGGCCAGCAGAGCCTGCCCTGTGTGTGGGTTCTTGGTGCCTGAAGGGTGAGGGGCAGTTCCCACAGAGGTGAGTCGGAAGCATGTGCGTTGGGACAGGCCTGGAGTGCCCTTGGGCTGGTACATTGGGAGCTCTGGCTCTGGGACTGGACTAGAGTATTGGAGTCACAGTCAGGTCTTGAGTGATGCTGGCCTAGTAGCACTGGATGAAGGGGACAACGGAGCCGGGAGACAGTCCTCTGGTGAGAGTGAGTGCTGAGTGTCTGTCTCTGTAGCCCCAGGACAGGTGCTGCGGCTTCAAGTCTGGCTGCTGCTCCATCCATCTGGCTACAGGGACACTTCAATTAATTATTTAATTATAGCTGTACTGAAAGGAACAGGCCACAGGCCATACAGTTAAAGGCTTTTTTTTGTTTGTTTATTTTTGCATTTTAAAGGAAACTCGTTGTGTTTGGATCGTCTTCTGGGCCATTTCGAAAGCGCCCTCTGAGTTATAGCAGCAGTGGGCCACTGAGCGCGTGTCCAGGGGCTCTTTGCACAGACCTTGGAACGCTCCGATTCTCTCATAGTTTACCTTGCGGAGGAGAAATACTGTGTGAAGGAAGTCAGCGGGCCAGGGGAGAGCACTTTCCTGTGATTTGTGTCTGGAGAATGAGGAAAACGCTGCAGGCAGACATGGACGCCAAGCGGGGAGCAGAAGAACGGACAGCCCTCCCTCCCGCTGCCTGCTGAGGGGCCACCGAGGATTGCTGGGGCTCCTTTGCATTAGTTATTAGAGGACAGAACAGATGGTAAAAGGTTAGTTTAAAGGGATGTCTGCATTAGAATAACGTACGGCGCTGACGTTTGTGTTCACCTGGGGATGGTAGCAGGGCCCCCGCTACCTCAGGTGGAAGGAGGAGGGAGGTCCCAGAGCCTCCCACATAGAGCATTTGCCTTGCTCAGATGAACTTGAAGCTGGAGGAGGTCACCATGTGGGTTCCAGCTGCAGACACCTGGGGCTTATTCTCAGTGTGTTCAAGTGAGAAGGCGGGGGGGGGGGGCAGAATCACATCTGGATTCCAGATGTGTGTGTGTGTAAGGGAGGAGGGGGGAATGGCAGTGAGGGAGAGAGAGAGAGGAGAGACAGAGAGAGAGAGAGAGACAGAGAGAGAGGAGAGACAGAGAGAGAGGAGAGACAGAGAGAGAGAGAGGAGAGAGAGAGAGAGGGGGGAGAGAGAGAGAGGAGAGAGAGAGAGGGGGGCGTCCATTCAGAAGGCTGTCAGTGAGAAGAGAGACTGTGAGGATGTGGGGAGTACGGGACAAGAGAGTGGCTGAGAACGTCACACCCAAATGTGGCTCATTTGTTCTTATCTGCAGGCAGTTACAGACACAGACACACTGTACACGGATGCATAGACTCAATATGCACACATACATACATACACATGCAAACACACATGTACACACATGCACACACATGTACACACATACACACATGCACACACATGTACATACACATGCACACACATATTCACACGCATGTACACGCACACACACACACCCCATACAATACACACACACAAAACCACACATATACAAACATGTGTGCTCAAACACAAACAGTACAAAGATCCGTGCTAACACATCCAAGCACATAAGTGCATACAAGCCTCCATGCCCACACCATGGCCTCTCCCTGGGCACTGGCCTCTGAAGGAGTTGGATATTCCGTGGCTAATGGTTCTGTCACTCATAGGCCTCTCTGGTCCCTGCCCTGGCATTTCAAAAGATGCTTAGATAATCCTCAGGATCAACCCGGTCCAGGAGGACGTGGCTCTCTGGTGAGGTGTTTTTGTGCTTTCTCCTTGTACCGTGTTAAGCCCAGAGTCTTTCCAGGGAGAACAGGTTGCAATTTCTCATTTTTGTTCCCCGCTGGGAGTCTGCAAGCCTGCAGCCGCTCCTGCTTCTTCTTCGAGTGAAGGGCTCTGAGTCGTGACAGCCGTGCCTCCCCCCACCCCTCTGCCCACGCGCCAGGATGGAGACGGCTGGATTTACTCTTGGCCGTGACTGCAGCCAGCAAGACTGTAGCTGGCCAAGAAAGGCAATTTTCTTTTAAAACCCGTCTCTCACTGAAGCCCAGAGGTAAGAAGATGTTTGCATCTAAACGCATTTGCAGCTTCCTGTGGTCTCAGCTGCGTGCACATAAACTCTAATGTTCTTGGTGCTTAAACTTGATCCCACAGCTGACAGAGAATCAGGCTTTTCCTTGGTCTTCTGCATCCACTCACTTCTGCTTTTCCCCTCCCCCCGCCACCACCGCACCGGCAACCCCGCCCTGGCCCCGTCTCCATTTTTCCTCCCCTGCCCCATCGTCATCAATCACTAACGATGCCTCACATACCTTGCTGGGGCTTGGGAATCCAATAGGGTACCCTGCCCCCCAGAGTGGCACATCTGGTCTTGGAAGGTGTATACAGCAGGCGCCTCATAATGACTAGATGAGCAAATGGAACCTGGACTCACAGCCCAAGGGCAGGGTAGACAGACAGAGACAGCCGGGTCACCATCCTAAGAAAGGCTTCCTGCAGGACAGCAGGGCCGCCCTGTGGCCCAGAGGACGGGGAGTGGGCAGGCCGCGGGGAGGTGTGGAGAGAAGGTTCGGCACAACCTGAGGCTTGGTGAGGCCAGAGGGGTGCTGGGGCCTCTGTGAGCCGTTATTGCACGGGGAACAAAGACCGAGATTGCGGGAGTGGGAAGAGAGGTCAGGGAGAGACAAAGCACTCCAGCCCCAGCTCGCTGGAGCCTGGCCTGGAGACGACTTGGAGCCCACAGCAAAAGATGAAAGGTTATACACCGCTTCGCTCTTGCTCGCCGCCCTGCTGGCCAAGAGCAGTTCCAGCAGCTACTCTCCAGTCTCAGCGTTATCTCTGGATCATGTCTTCCCACCTAACGGGCCCACGTCAGGATGCAGTACCCGGGCCATGTGCTCTGACACCAGCTGAGTCGCCCACCCTGAGGCGGAGCTAGCTGTGCAGGAGTCTCTAGCCCTCCGAAGAGACCCACAGTCAAACACTAGGCGGAGCTTAGGAGTCCTGCAGAAGAGGGGGAGGAAGGATCGTAGGACCCGGAGTTGTCGGGGACACAAGAAAACCCACAGAATCAGTTAACCTGGGCTCACAGGGGCTCACAGAGACTGACAACCAGGGAGCCTGCATGGGACTGACCTAGGCACTTTACATGTATGTGACAGCTTGCGTAGCTTGGCCTTCTTGTGGGGCCCCTAACAGTGGGAGCAGGGGCTGTCCCTGGCTCTTTTGTTGGCTTTTGGGACCCTGCTCCTCATGCCCGGTTGCCTTGTCCAGCCCTACTTAGTCTTGCTGCGACGTGTTAACAGTTTCGGGAAGTGACTGCGAAACCGCAGCCCTATCGTATGTGAGACCCTCGGAACTCGCCACAGCCTCTCACTGAAGAGCCCTTTGCTGGTTGTGGAGTGCTCAGCCCCAAACAGGCCGTCTCTGCGTCACCCACTCCAGGGCTCTCCCTGTGGGAGAGGGGTCAGAAAGAACATAGGTGCCGTGAAATGCTGTTAGCGGCAACGGTTACCTGCACGGCTTCCAGCCTTCCACATTTCACTATGGATGGGGAGGAGCTAATGAGGCCACACCCCTCCCTGAGGAGCCGTTAGCACTTAATGGTTGCTGGGGGAGAGAGGGCTGTTTTCTTCAGAAGTCACTGTTGACTGCCCATGCTCTTAGGGTTTCTATTGCCGTGAGGAGACACCATAACTATGGTAACTCTTACAAAGGAAAACAAGTAATGGGAGCTGGTTTAGTCCATTATCATCATGGCGGCAGCATGCAGGCGGCCATGGTCCCGGAGAGGGAGCTGAGAGCTCTGCGTCGGAACCCGCAGGCAGCGGGAAGAGACTGCCACACTGGGTGTGGCCTGGGCATCCGAGACCTCAAAGCTCACTTCCATAGCGACACACTTCCACCAACAAGGCCACACCTGCTCCAACAAGGCCACACCTCCTGATAGTGCCACGCCCTCTGAGCCTGTGGGGGGACATTTTTATTTAAACCACCACACTACCCCCAACCCACACTCACGTAAGCAACCCTGAGTCACAGAAAGGATCACAGAAGAACCAACCACCTAACCAACTAACCAGCCAACTAGCCAGCCAACGAGCCAGCCAACTAACCAGTCAACCAACCAAAAAGACATGCAAGGATGGGGACACATGGAGAAGCTGTTTGGAGGGTGGGGGGATGGCAGGATAATGGGGAGGATGACAATGTCCAAAACTCATCACAGACATGCATGGAATTGCCCAAGGAGAAAGCTTGCCAGCGGTTGGACACAGCTGGCTGTTACAACTGCTCTCATCCACCGAACGGCACAAACATGGGGCCTAGCCCTGCCCCAACTCCTCCTTGACTTATGGACACTATTGAGGAGATTTGAAGTGTTTCTTGCACTTCACGAAGTATTTCACCGAGCACAATGACATTGAGCGTTCACTTATTATCACTCAGGTTCCTGTAGCAGGAACCCCAGCACGTGACAGGAACGGGGTGGGGGGGGAGGCGTTCGTGGCAGAACGCGGCAGCCTTCACTTATGCTATTCACAATTGCTTTGGGCTTCATAAATCATGGGAAAGGCCCTCAAAGTCACATGAATACTAATGAAAGGTATGAATATGTTCTTATAAAATTTGCCTGGTGGGGAAGAGGGAATTAGTTGCTCTCAGAGATGCCCTTCGGGTTGTATCAAATTAATAAGGCCAGGCTCTCTTAATTTCTAGTGGGGGATTGGACGGGCTTTATTGCCAACAGTGGGATGGCAGTGTGGTCGTGTGTGCGTGTGCGTGTGCGTGTGCGTGTGTGTGTGTGTGTGTGTGTGTGTGTGTGCGCGCGCGCCCACACGTACCCACCTGGCCTGTTGATACACAAAGGCCCGATTAACTTTCGGGTCATGTCATTTCCCCATTGGGAGACAGTCAAAGTGCCCTGCCCTCCCCGGCCAGTAGGAGGAGCACAGGATGGCCTCTGGCATCATTCCTCAGGCACCACCCCTCTTGTTGTTTTGAGACAAGGTTTCTCACTGGCCTGGAGATGACTGAGTTGGCTAGGCTGGCCTGGTCAGTTAGCTCCAGGGATCCACAGTCTCTGCCTCTCCAGCTTTGGCCTTACAAAGCACATTCCACTACATCTGCCATTTGTGTGGGTTCTGGGGATCGAATGCACGTGTTTGTGCTTGCAAAGCTTTTCCTTTAATCTTAGGGCACACACAGGCATGCACTCAAATGACCATGTCTTCAGTCATGTGAACAATTGCCTCCTGTGCAGCGAGGCTCGAGATTTGCTGGGCCTTTGCCTTTAGCTTTCAGGAGTTTCTTTTGAAGATTCAATTTTGAAGACAACTTGGTAAACAAAGCAAAATGCTAAAGCCAGACTCTGGCAAAGCATATTTAGCACATTTACTCTGGCCCCCAGTGCTAGATGCGACCTCTCACACAAAGCGTCTGACTGTCTATTTGAAGACACACAGGTAGAGCCCAGCCCACTTCTTAGATAACTGGTAGCAGCTATGCATTCTTCTATTTTGCGTGTGTTTGTGTGTGTGCAAACTGTAGTGATCCCCCTTTCCAGCTCTGGGTTCAGGACACACGCTTCCAATGCTTGGCTTTGTAGGTCGGTGCTGGGACTTGAACTCAGGTCTTCACACTTGCCCAGAAACAACACTTTATCAACAAAGCCATCTCCCCAGATCCCTTTGCTTTTTTTTTTCTGAAAAGTCTTGCTATGTAGTCCAGACTGGCCTCAAATCATGGTCTTTCTGACTCTACTCTGTGAGTGTTGGATTACAGGTGTGCACCGCGGTGACTCTACCCTCTGAGCTCTGGATTACAGGTGTGCACTGGTATGACTCTGACCTCTGAGCTCTGGATTACAGGTGTGCGCCGGTGTGACTTTGCCCTCTGAGTGTTGGGATTACACGTGTGCACCGGTGTGACTCTGCCCTCTGAGCTCTGGATTACAGGTGTGCACCGTGGTGACTCTGCCCTCTGAGCTATGGGATTACAGGTGTGCACCGCGGTGACTCTGCCCTCTGAGCGCTGGATTACAGGTGTGCACCACCGTGACTCTGCCCTCTGAACACTGGATTACAGGTGTGCACCACCGTGACTCTGCCCTCTGAGCGCTGGATTACAGGTGTGCACCACTGTACCCGGCTTCCCACTTTGCTTCCCTTCTTCGATAGTTCTGATCAAGGTTTTGTTTTTAGACTTCATAGAGGACCATGAGACATCTGGACCACACAAGGCAGGAAGAAAGGTGGGAGGTGACCATGTCACCCAACAGAGCCAGGACAGCACCTTGGTCAGAATAGACATGGGCTCTGGAAGGTGACACAGGCTTCTGGTCTTCCTGCAGCAAGCAGTGTCCCAGGGACTGGGTGCATTTGTAGGTACTGAGTCATGTGCCACACAGCACCCTCCTGAGAGTGGTACTTTTGAAAGTCTGCTAAGATACTTCCTCCTGGAACCCTTGTCAGCTTATGCCACATTTCCACCTGTGGACATTTCTTCCTGGGCACTCTCTCAGCCCTGTGTGTGTCCCTGTGGCTCCGGTGGCAGGTGGTGATGTCCAATAGACGTGAGTTTAGATAAAGGCATCAGTGACATGTTCTCACATAAGATGACACTACGGCCAAGACCTGGACCGAGAGGAGAGACAGCCACCTGGGTGATGGGAGACAGTGTTTCGGCAGAAAATGTCTAAGAAACAAACCTCCGGGGGCTGAGGCTTAGAGCCGGGGGCACTCAGCTGTCGCAGCCAAGGACTAGCAAGGTGGTCAGTGTGGCGGGAGGGGTGAGCAGGCGGTGTGTTGGGAGATGAGGGCAGTGCTCAGGAGGCCACATGCTGTGCGGCCAAGGAAGACCTTTGGGGTCCTGGCTTTTGTCCTGGTGACGAGGGACCCAGACTGGCATGGTGAGCACAAGGTATTGTCTGTCATGTTTCTAGGACCATTCAGTTTTGCTGTTGAATGGCACCTGCGACAGGAGTTAGCGCTGAAGCAGGAGGATGGCATAGGAGCCGTGGAGAAGATGCTGGTGAGGGGTGGCCACGTCCTTGGGGCAGGTGGCAGGGGGGTGACTGAAGTTTGTTTTGAAGGTACAGATGACACGGTCTAGAGATATGTAACACGCGGGGTGTGAGTAGAGACTGGAACACATGACTCCAGACAACCGGGAAAACACAGATACTACTATCATAGGTGACTCCCGTGCAAAGCATGGGTTCATGTTGAGGGTGCCGGGGCTTCATGGGACATGCTAAGTCTGACAGTCAAGCAGCAGGATGTCCCAGAGCACAGTTGGTTGGGCTCAGCTCTGCAGTAGTTCAAATTCTGGCTTTATTGTTTTCTACCAGTGATCTCGGGCACATGACTTCTTTTTTGCCTCAGTTTCCCCCTGGGCGAGTGCTAAGTGAGGCGTGTCTTGTGAAGAAGGGCGTGGCGGAGCTGGCACATCTCCTGTCCAGCGTGTAATTGTGATGCATGTGCGTGGTGGTGGCAGGAGCTGATGGGCTTTTACGTCATGGGTGACATTATGATGACAAGAGAAAGGGGAAAACACCACCCACCAACTCTAAACTCTATAGGTCCAACAAGAGTCCACTGTGCCACACGCCGGAGTATTGCAGCCGGGGCCCTGGGATGAAGGGTGTGGCAATGGGAAGAGTGGGTTTTGGAAAAATCCCATCCCCAAGCATCATCAATCACCCTTGAAGCGATGCTGTGACAGCCGTCAGCACACAGAGAACTTAGCTGCCAGTGTGATCATGAGTCTGTTCCTACCGCGTGCGGCCCGATGTTTTCCCAGCCTCCCTTTTGTAGACTAATGGGAACAGCTCTGCAGACAACATAGGCCTCCGCGAAAGGATTCTCCTGTGTTAAATGCTGGACGTCATGTGGCCCACGCCTTTTGTTTGACACCAATTCTGGTTTCCTACAGAGCTCCTTCCTCCCTGGTTTTCCTGATGGCTAATCCCAGATAGACCACTGAGGCCAGTGTTAGAAGAACGAGCTTGAGCACGAGCATGAGCACGAGCACGAGCATGAGCATGAGTATGAGCACGAGCATGAGCATGAGCATGAGCATGAGCATGAGCACGAGCATGAGCACGAGCACGAGCATGAGCACGAGCATGAGCACGAGCATGAGCATGAGCATGAGCATGAGTATGAGTATGAGCATGAGCACGAGTATGAGCATGAGCATGAGCATGAGCATGAGCTTGAGTATGAGCATGAGCATGAGCTTGAGTATGAGCATGAGCATGAGCTTGAGTATGAGCATGAGCATGAGCATGAGTATGAGCACGAGCACGAACATGAGCATGAGCATGAGCATGAGTATGAGCATGAGCATGAGCATGAGCTTGAGTATGAGCACGAGCACGAGCATGAGCACGAGCACGAACATGAGCATGAGCATGAGTATGAGTATGAGCATGAGTATGAGCATGAGCATGAGCATGAGCATGAGCATGAGTATGAGTATGAGCATGAGCATGAGCATGAGTATGAGCTTGAGTATGAGCACGAGCACGAGCATGAGCACGAGCACGAACATGAGCATGAGCATGAGTATGAGCACGAGCATGAGCACGAGCATGAGCATGAGCATGAGCATGAGTATGAGCATGAGCATGAGCATGAGCATGAGCACGAGCACGAGCATGAGCATGAGCATGAGCATGAGCACGAGCATGAGCATGAGCATGAGCATGAGTATGAGCACGAGCATGAGCATGAGTATGAGCATGAGCATGAGCATGCATGAGCATGAGCACGAGCATGAGCTTGAGCACGAGCATGAGCACGAGCATGAGCATGAGCATGAGCATGAGCACGAGCATGAGCATGAGCATGAGTATGAGCACGAGCATGAGCATGAGTATGAGCACGAGCATGAGCATGAGCATGAGCATGAGTATGAGTATGAGCACGAGCATGAGCACGAGCATGAGCACGAGCACGAGCACGAGCATGAGCACGAGCATGAGTATGAGCATGAGCACGAGCATGAGCATGAGCATGAGCATGAGCATGAGCATGAGCATGAGCACGAGCACGAGCATGAGCACGAGCACGAGCACGAGCATGAGCATGAGCATGAGCATGAGCATGCATGAGCATGAGCACGAGCATGAGCTTGAGCACGAGCATGAGCATGAGCATGAGCATGCATGAGCACGAGCACGAGGCTTCTCACAGCAGACCTCTTGATGCAGGGGTGGAGGTGGCGGGAACTTTGCTTCCTCAGGGAGACCTGTGACTCGGTAGTGACACTTCAGAGGGTCTCTTGGCTTTAAGGTCTACCTCGCTATCCTCAGCTACACGCTTGATTCTATACTGGAGTAGTGGGAAGGGGGAAAACACCCTTTAGCATTCTTCTCCATCTCTGCAAGACTCAAGAGCTACTGTGCATTTCCCCGTCATCCCGCCCACCCCGCAACCTGCCCCAGATAGGGAAACACTGGGGGTGGCTTTGAAAAAAAATGACACAGAGTGTGAGGGTGCTGTGTCTCAGAGTAAAGTGGGCACAGTCCAGGGACATCATCCTAAAACTGGGGGGGGGGATGGTGAGGTGGGAACGTGTTGCTTCCAACACCTGGTGGAAAAATTTACAGGCAGAGACACGCTATGGCCCAGACAATAATGCTCCTTGGTGACTCCAGCAACTCCTTCTTGAGCCTCAAGACACTGAGAGCTCCCAGTTTTTGATAAAACATGTGCTTACGCATGAAGAGAGCTGCCCACCACGCGCGATCACAGTGCGGTATTTATAGATGAGACAGTGCTGGGTGTGAAATAAGAGAACGGCATCTTATTTTCTGCCGCGTGGGCACAGGCTGTCAACCTTCTTCAGCCACCAGCTAGCTGGGCGGACCCTGAGGGCAGAGAAACTCAGCGGGATACAAAAGCACACAATTGCTCGATGGCCATCAAAGGCTTCTACCCCGAGTTTGGGGTCGAACAGCTCAAGTCAGAGTCCTCATGTTACCTAGTGAACTCTGGTCGAGTTTAACCTCCGAGTTCTCCATCTCCTCGTTATGAAGAGGGGCCTGAGACGCCCACTGAGCAAAACTACCGAGAGGATCAGAGCAAAGATGCCCGTAGCCCAAAGAAAGCCATGGAGAGACAGTGCTTGTGGCTTCCCCTTCTCTACGGTCACTCCGTATTCATGTTCTTGTCACCATAATCCCACCCCCATGACGCCGGTGCCGAGGCCACGGCCTGTGTCAGCATCTCCCACCTAACCTCCGTCTTCATCCACATCCGCACCACCACCAGCATCTCCTTTACCGCCATCCATACCACCATGCCCGCGACGTCATCTCCCTCGCCGCCACCGTCGTCACCATCATTTCCACCCACATGGCCACCGTGATCACCTTCACCCACACCGCCTACACCATCGCCACCACCACGCCAGCACCGTCATCCCCCGCTGGACAGCACCATCCGTCCTTAGCTGCACCACTGTCATCTCCGCCCTGGGCATGTCACCGCCGACGTTTCCACCCTCATTACCAGGGCCACTGCTGCCTGCATCCCCGCTCCCCTCATCATTCCCGCTACTGCCACCACCGTCATCTTGACCCACATCACCGCCATCTGCATCTTCATCTCCATCAGTCTGTTCTCACCGCCATCATTACTGTTGGCGGGCGGGGGCGGGACACGACTCATTCGCCCACAGAGAGGGAGGAGTGATCCACATTAAATGTGTTGCCTAATACATGGTGGGGAGTGGGCGGACCGCAAAGGACACTTAGGAGTGCCTGTGGGACTACGCGGAAATTGTTTTGTTTTGTTTTTTTTTGTTTTGTTTTGTTTTTTTTTTTTTGCTATAATTTGACAGCTGAGACTCGACATTTATTAGGGCAGCTCTGGGCACCGAATCTGACGCTATCAGTGTCCAATGTCAAACTCCTGTTAGTGACTAAAATTTCCTTTTTTTGTGTGTGTATTCCTCTGTGTGTGGTGATCCACAGGGCATACTACCCGGGTGCACGGGTGGCAAATACGGCCGCCAGGAGGCCACACAGGCCAAAGGTCAGGATGTTCTTTTATTTCCGTCTGCTGGCGGCCAGGCGCGTTCCTTCACCTTGCTGGTTCTAAGTCTCTTTGTCAGTGAGATAACCCCCAACACATCTCTTTTTGCTTCCCATTCTGGTTCTTATGAGACAACATGCGAGCCCAGGAAAGGACAGCGGGCTGCACCTCAGAGGCTGGTGGTGTGCTCTTACATCAGGGAAGGAGTCTGGGGGGGGGGCTAGTTTCTCCTGGAGTCTAAGAGCCAGGGTAGCCAGGAGACCACCAGGTGGCACCTGCTGGCTTCACTATGTGCATGTGTAGAGACTTCACACATCTTCCGGGGCACGGGAGGGTTCCACGCCTGCCAGCCTGTGCAGAAGCTGAGCAGTGGGCGTGGCAGGTGGTGCAGTGGGCGTGGCAGGTGGTGCCACGACTGGCTGCCTTTGCCTCCTCTTACGGACATGCTGATTTCATATCAAGCTGTCACCTTCAAAGACTGGGTTTAGCTTAAGATGCCGCAGGAGTGATTCCTTGAAACATTGGGGCATCTGGCAAATTTGACTCAAGGGAGTGGAGACGCAGTCCCTTTAAAGGATGTTCAAGTCCCACTTCTTCCTCGTGTCCCATGAGCAGCTGGCCTTGGCCCTTGAGCTGCAACAGAAGGCCCCCTACCCCAGCAACCTCAGCTCCACAGTGCCACCTACCCTGACCTGGTTCGGTAGAGGGATGCTGGTCTTGTAGGACCAGGCTGGTACGGCCGGACACTGGCTACCCGAGAACCCACCCTGCCTCCACATGACCATCACAAAGCCATCTACCCTGCTCCCCAGGACCACTCAGCTGGCCAGGCTCTGGGATCCCAGGTTTGGAGAAATGGCTTGGACATTTCTCCTCCAGTGTTTGCAGCCTGCGATGGATCCCAGCCTTGGGCAGGACAAAGAGAATGTGTGTCTCACAACTGCAGGCTGCAGGGTCCTGGGCAGGCACTGCCTGACCTTCTGCCCAGCATGGCGGCCTGTCTCCTTGGCTCACTCAAGCAGATGGACAGGCTGCCCTGGGGACACCCTTCTTTCTCCAGACAGCTCCGGCCACTAATGCAACTCCCCTCGATAGCCTGTCAGACGGTGCAGAGACGCTCGTGACCCCGTCCCCCTCTGCATCAACAATGGGTCTCTTCCATGCCTGGGCTTCTATTTCTGCCTCTTGCTGGCTGGTTGCAGTACTTTCTAACTTCCTTGGTTCCTGAGAACGAATGCTCTTACTTGTGCTAAACTTGGGCGGAACGGGCTGGCCATGGGCAGAGGTTCCCAAATATTAACCTTGCTCCATGCCATCATCAAGTCATCCTGGGGTCCTGTCAGGACCCCATTAAGCTTATGTGTGGACCCTGAACTGGGAAATACTAACACAGCCATGAGCCCAGCGAAGCTGGAAGGACTCCCGTGAAGCCCCGCATGGATGAGGTGTCAGGGATGGTAGTCTCTGGTTCCTTCTTGGAGATGTCCCCATGTGCTCGGGAAGTACCGGTGACTGCTCTGGAGAGTGACAGTGACCGGTCCCCGAGTCTCTCCTGCTGCAGCGACTTGGGAGTGACGGGTGCACCAACCACTCCTCTCTCCGTCAGCTTTCACCTCGGCACACGAGAGATTCCTCTCATATGAGCACGGCACCCTCCCTGCCCCGTGAGCATGGCTGTCCCCAGATCGTGCCGCCGGCAGACATTCCACGGCCACACTGAGCACGACGGGGTGAGTGCCATGCTGAGAAGCGCAGCTGGCAGAGAGAGGGTTCGGGACGGGAAGAATTCTCCGGGTGCCAGCGCTTGCTTCCAGCTAATTGGCTGGTACCAGAGCCCGGGGTGCAGGCGCTGATAGCACAGCCGCAGCAGATAAGCAAACCGTTAGTAATAACAGAGTGCAAGGTCACCGTGTGCCACGCGAGGGCGAAACTATCTTCTTATTTAGCTTCTAGGTATTTTAAAAAGAACACTTAAGCGTATTTTAAAAATATGTACAAAGATATTAAGGCATTGGAAAAGCAGCCGGCCGGCCGGCCGGTGGGCCGTCTTCTCCATCTAAGGGGCTTTGTTGACAGGAAGTCACTTCTCCCTCATCTGCACACGGCCAGCGCCTCTTAGGCGAACTCAAGTTCAGCTCAGTTCAGGAGGGCTTTGCCAGGGACAGCATAACAGTGTGCGCAGGAGTGTGTGTGTGGGGGGGGGCATGGCAGGGCCCTGGGCACTTAAGAGATGTCGCCAACGTGCTACAAACGGTCCCCAACAGCACGGCTTCGTCTGTTCCTGCGGCTGAGGCTACCGTGGCCAACCTCCAGCCAGACCGAGACAACCCAGGCCAGCAGGAGCCCTGTGTTAGCCATCAGTCTACAAACCGGAGCCCATAGCAGGCCAGGCCATCGAGTTTAACTGTGAGTCCCCTAAGGGCAGGTACATTTGGTGGTGTTTAAGGGACTTGTGCTCAGGTGTGTGGATGCCGTGCAATGTTCGCGAAACACAACTGAATTGCAAATGTATGAGTTTTCCCTGCAAAGGGCCGTGCAGGAGGCACAGGGAGGACCAAATCCCAGGGTGGAGGAATGGAGACGATGCCTGCCTCCTGCGCCTGAATCATCTGTGGGATTGGACCTGCACCCCCACAGCCCTGGCAGATCCCTTCCCCCTGCCAAAGCCTGCCCTCTGGATGCACCAAGGGGCTGGTGAGGGGACCAAACTGCCTGGTGTCGTCTTCTTCCGTTTCTTCCCTGGCAGCCACTGCCCCAGGCCCCCATCCCGAAACTAGTGAGTGTGTTCAGATGAGCCTGGGGTACGGAAAGTTTTTCTTTTTTTTTTAAATTACTATTTAGAAATTTAAATTTCATATGTATGGATGTTTTTAACCCGGATGCATGTCTGTGTACCACGTGTTTGCCTGGCGCCCGTGGAGTCCAGAAGAGGGCATCAGATTGCCTGGAAATGGAGTCACAGAGGGTTGTGAGCTCCTGGGTGGAGGCTGGGAACTGAACCTCTGAAAGGTCAGCCAGTGTCTTAAACACTGAGTCATCTCTCTGCCACCACCATTTTTCTTTTGAGACAGAGCCTCATGTACCCACCCCAGGCTGGCTTCAAACTCAGTTTGTAGAGGAGGGTGTCCTTAGACTCCTGATCTTCCCACATTCACTTCCCGAGTGCTGGGATTACAGGCGTGTGCCACCATGCTTGACTTTATGTGATGCTGACGGTCATGCACGGTAGGTTTGCACTCTGGCCCCCGAGCCGTATCCCCAGCCCCACAAACACTGGGGGATCTGAGGGATTACATCACACCTTGCCACGATGGTCTGTCCTGTTTCTCTCCGGGGCGACTTACTTCCCCAAGCAGAATATGATCCTAGGAGAGGAGGGGCCTTCCTGCCAAGCTGACCTGGGACAGTTTCGTTGGTCAATGGCACAGGCTGTCTCAGGGAGGCCTCACGGGTACAACAGTAGCATGCCTCCCTCCTGCTCAAAGTCACAGTAAAAACTGGTAGCCCCAACTCTGTCCCTTCACACCTCTCATTGACTGGGTGGGTCCCTGGGAGCCACACCCTAGCAGAGAACGTGCATTCCACCAACACAACCGAAGTAGCTCTTTTCGAAATGTCTTCTTCATGCGGCACAGGACGCTGGGAGAAGGGTTTGTAATTACGTGTATCGCAAGTTGTACCAGCCCGGTGCGGGGGGGGGGCTCAGAGCCTTCATATAAATTATACGAATCAGCGGTGGAGGGAGGAAACCCCACGTGGTCCTCAAAGTGATGCTTCCTCCTGACGGATGCACACGGCACTAAATCACAGCGAAACAGCGCTGGGGGCTGGCACCGGGAAGCGAATGCTGGGTTTCAGCCTGGCCGCCTTCCTAAATGCATATGATCATCTTAATGATGAATGTGGGGGAGACATGATAAATCACAGAACCCAGGGAGGCTGCAGCATGCGAATGCGCTTGAGACGTTCCTTGGGAGGCGCGAGCGATTGGCCACAGACACACCTGAATCCTGGGCCTCAGAGCAACTTCTCTCTGGCCTGCCCTCTTTCCCGAAGGGGCAGCTTATCTCGGCTCCTGATGGTCCTTCCTGCCTGCTGATCTGGATCCCTCCCTGCTTGGTGCAGATACTAATGCACATGGATGGAACCCTCTCGGGTAGGGCAGGCACAAGCTGCAGACCTCAGGGAAATGTAAAGGACAGCAGGAACGACTCAAGAGGCGCCCAGGCAGGATCTTCCACCGGATGCAGGCATTAGGGGACATCTGGGGATGACATCACGACTCTCACCCAAGATGTGCACGGCAGGAAGTTCCAGCTGTCCCCAGCAGGTCCAACTTGCTCATCTCTAGCAGACCCATAGGACAGACTGGAAGAGTGACAGGCAGATGAGCCCACTGCTGACTTAAATCATTAGGGGTCCTATGCCAGGGATGGGGCTGTGCAGGAGTCGGGGCGGGAAGCATTTGCATGCTCCTTTCTGTTGTTCTGGTCCCAAGGCTCACAGCCCTAAGCCCATGTAGGACCCACATGGTGCTTTCCTGCTTTGTAGACTATGAGCCTGGAGGGATGTTCTCAGACTGAGTGCAATACAGGGGAGGCAATACAGGGTGGGTAAGGACAGCAGTCTCCTCTTGTGGCCTTGCGCTGTAAGTTATATACCTAAATACCTGGGTTACAGTCGTCACTGGAGTCCTGACCTGGTGGCGGAAGGCTCAGTGTGCTTCCTGCTTCTCCACACTCCTCGCTGGACCCCTATGGCCAGCTGGCAGACTGCCTAGGCAGCTCACAGCTCTGAAGCATCCCCCTTCTAACCCACTTGCCCATCCCAGCACTCATTCTCTGCAACGGAGAGTACAGAATGCTGGTCCAGTGTCCAGCCAGCTGTGGCTGCTGTACGCACTGTCGGGGAGTGACCGCTCTGTAGAATCAGCCGTGGAGCACGGGGAGACGGTGAGCATGGGAAGGCTGTGTGTATGATGGAGAGGCCAGCTGGGCTGCACAGTAGCATGCCATGGAAGGTGGGTTTCGGGGTCTGGTAAGCAAAGCCCTGAGGTAGCAGCCTGGACGTGATGGGAGGCTGGAACTTGGCATCTCAGGCTTTATGTGTGGAGAATGGTAGGAGGCCAGGTGGGGAGGAGCCCATGCATAGACAATGGTGGATCTCACCATGAGGGAATGGCTCAGCAGGGAAGTACTTCCCAAACATGCATAAGGACCCGCATTCAGATCTTCAGGGTCCACTTAAAAGATGAGTGCGATAACATGTTCTTGATAGGTCTAAATAATAAAAACCCAGAGTCAGATATATAGGAAAATGCTGAGAGATCAGAAGGAAGAAGGAGAAAACTAAAGCCTCACCTTTACCTCATTAGCTTCCCAGTGGAAAAGAGAGTGAGTTCCTGTTTCTTTCCACTTATATCCTCTCTCTGCCCAGTCACCTCACTTCCTGTTTCTACCCAGTCACCTCACTTCCTGTTTCTACCCAGTCACCTCACTTCCTGTTTCCACCCAGTCATCTCACTTCCTATCTGTCTATACACACCTCCTGACATCTATGGTTAGCTAGTGGCAAGCTCCGTCCTCTCGTCTTCAGACAAGCTTTATTTGTACAAGCAAGACAACACCACAATAGCATGTGTCTGTAACCCAGAACAGGGGGATGGAGTGACAGGGACAGGTAGATCCCAGGCTTACAACCAGCTAGTCTAGCTTGAATGGCCAGTTATGAGTTCAGTGGGAGACCAGGTCTCAACAACTAAGGTAGTAGGGTTGACCAGAAGGCCCAACAGGAACGGTTTAAGACCCAGACAGTGGAAGGTAAGACCGACGCCCACAACTTATGCCCATCGTCACACATGCATCATGCAACGAATCCACAACATATATGATACATATATGATACAACAAGTAAATGAAGAAAAACCCACAAAGAAGTTGAAGAAGACATCCTGACACCAGCTTCTAGCTTTCATTCATGCCCGCATAGGCAAGCATACCTGTACATACGTGCACATAGGTGTGGGTGCACACACACACACACACACATTCATGCTAGCATACCTGTACACACATGTACACATATGTGAGTGCTCACACACAAATGTACACGCACAGGATCCTCATAAGAACTCAAAACAGGGCTGTAGAGATAGCTCAGAGGTCAAGAGCACTGGCTGCTCTTCCAGAGGTCCTGAGTTCAATTCCCAGCAACCACATGGTGGCTCACAACCATCTGTAATGAGATCTGGTGCCCTCTTCTGGCCTGTAGGCATGTAGGCAAACATTGTATACATGATACACAAATAAATCTTTTTAAAAAAACCCTCAAAAACAGTTTCTTACTGAGGGGGTGTGTTGTGCTCTAGTCTGAGCAGGGCAGAGTTCCCTGCTCTAAGCACTGGCCTCTGTCTTACTTGCTGGACCTGTATGGTTTTGGGGGTACAGGACAGGGGAAAGAACTGGGCTGCAAAAAAACCCACTTGACCCTGAGAGTCCCCACTGTGTGGTGGGGACAGAGAGTACCCCCAACTCAGGGCAGCCTGTTAGAGCATCCAGTGCCCTGGCCAGGGGTTTCCTGAGGAGTGGTGTCACTGACCCAACAGTGACTGGGACTTTCGCCAGTGAGCCCTCCTCTGACATTCCTCCAGACTTCATCAGACACCTTCCTCATCCACAGCCTCTCCCTAAGAAGCTGGTGGGTCTCATCTGGGTACCAGCTGCCTTTGGATGAGTCTTGATATCAGGAGAAGACCCAGTGTAAACCAAGGTATGTTCCTGCCTTTGGAGGCACCGGTTGCAGACAGGTGCCTCTGCTGTTATAAGAATTAACATTTCCTAACATAAAAGAAAATAAGTTTGATGTTTAAGCAAGTGGAAAATAGCATTTCCATTGCTTTGTGCCTAAGCATTTCAGCTGAACTCAGCCTCCGGAGTCACCTCTATTTAGAGTATCTGAGAGCAAGCGAGAAGCTTTCTAATCCCTCGCCCTCTCCTCCACACATACCAGGGAAAACACCACTGAAGGAAAATCAGGAGAGGAGAGTTTTAGGTTAGGGAGGGGAACCTCACTTCCTGTGTTCCCACTCCTGTGGGATGCTCACGCTGGCTCCACCCTCTCATGGGACATTTGTTCGGCAGACCTGGCTCAGGAGAGAGTGCCAGGGCCACCTGGAGCCTTCCCTGCTTGCTTCTGAGCGTCCCTGGGTTTTAGGCAACTTTAAACTCCTCTGTGCCACAGTCAAGTGAAATTGCCTACTTAACTTCCTTTTGTGGAGAGAGAGAAGGGGAGGGGTTTAAAGCATCTGTCACCGGTGGGCATCGCAGACCACAAGGCAGCGGGGATAACCGGGAACAGAGACCTAGCCTTTCCTTCCTTGCTGGGGCGGGTTTTGTATTTGATAATCTTGGATTAGCAATTTCAGCCATTTTAAATCAGAACACCCAGATCCCCGCTTACTTTAAATCCTGCTGGAGCCCCCTCAGCATGGCCCAGGACTGGGAACCGGATCTCCCACACATGGTTCCTGCCTCCGCCCCTGAAAACTGGTCCTTAGTCTCTGGGGAGGGGCTCACCGGGAGTGTTCAGCACACAGCTTATCCTCTGGGGACCCAAGAGACAGGCTGCTTTTTGCTGTCTTCTTATGAGCCTCAGCCAGGACAAATGTGGTCAACGCCGGGTCAGCGGCTCCCATTGCTCCGAGAAACAGTTTGGTGGATGCTTGGGAATGCCATGGGAGCTGTTACTGTTCCTGAACAAACACTGCCTGGCCACAAGACTTACAACCCACGCCTGTGACCTCCAAGGCAGTGATCCCCTTGGGGCCCTGCTATTGTGTTTCATGGACATTTGCAGCACTGGAATCATGGCATCTGAGTTGAAAGAGACATTGTCATCATTCACCAAAATCCCTTCCTACCCTACATCCTCTGTTGCCCCAGCAGCCTGGCACATAAACCATGAACACCATTAAGGCAGCCTCAGCTCCACACAAGGCACAGTTCTCAGCCTCTTACTCAATGCCATGGTTCTGGGTTGCTGTAAAACCAGGCTGGGAATCCTCGGCTGAAACTGGAAATCTCTTTGAGCAGTCGTGCACAGACAGCCTTTGCAACTTAATGGTCACACAGGCAAGATACTTGGGCTTCCTGGAGCCCAGGAGCAGGGCAGGTGGGGTCCTTGTCACAGGGTTGGGGTTCCTGCACCATAACTAATGGGATGAAACACATGACCAAAAACAACTTAGGGAGAAAAGGGTTTTCCACTCATAGTTTTATATGATGGTTCATCATCAAAAGCAGTGAGGGCAGGAACTCATGCAGGGCAGGAACCTGGAGGCAGGAGCTGATGCAGAGGCCATGGAGGGGTGCTGCTTCCTGGCTTGCTCCCCGTGGCTTGCTCAGCCTGCTTTCTGATAGAACCCAGGGCCACCAGCCCAGGGATGGCGCCACCCACAGTGGGCTGGGCCCTCCGCTGTCAATCACCAATTAAGAAAATGCACTGCAGCCAGGTTTTATGGAGGCCTTTTCTCCACTGGGGTTCCCTCCTTTCAGACAACTCTAGCTGTCCGTCAAGTTGACGTACAACTAGCCAGCACAGCTGCCAACATGGCTTCCACGGCCGCGTCTCAGCTGACCTTCAAGAAGCCAACCCTCGCCAGGGCTGCAGCGTTATCTCCGTGGATAGAGCGCTTGCCGCACAGGTGTCAGGAGTGGATCCTCAGAATTCCCGTGGAAGCCAGGCAGGTGTGGTGGCCTCCTGTGATCCCAGCTGCCCCGTCCCCAGGGGCAGAGACGGGGGCTCCCCAGAACTTGCAGAGTTAGGGTGGCATGAAGACACGGGGCATCTCTTGGGACGATAGCCCACTTCACAGATGTGACTACACTGATTGGAGCTGATCCTGGGACTTGGTGCTGGGACATTTTTCATGCGTGGTGCCCATGTGGGGCGTGAGGGCCCAGTGTGGGGGTAAGGGCCCAGTGTTGGAGTGAGAGGCTTCTTAATCTCTGTGGGATTTGCTCAGGCTAGGCTCTGAGCCGGCTGGTGCAGCCCCTAGCGGAGATGGAGCTGCGGTCTACATTCCCGGATATCTGATCACTTCAAAGCCTGTTTTGCACCAAACTCTGCCTGAGCCCAACCGCTGGTTATGCTGGGGTGACCCTGTAGGATGGGGTGAGCCAGGAGCCACACTTCCACACAGGCTCCTGCGGCTGGACCTGATGTCAGAGCAGTGACTGTTAGCTGGGTGAGCCCGGGAGGCTGTGGCACCGTAGCAGCCAGTGTGTGTTTCTTTGAATTGCTGCTGATGCAAGGACCATGGAAACGCAGCACAAAAACAAAAACAAAAACAAAACAAAAACAAAACAAAACAAAAACAAGAAACAAAAAAGCTGGCGGGGGCCGAGAGAGACCACTCTGAGTGGGAACCAGAGTCCTGTCCGAGGGTGTAGCTTGCTGGCTCCGTGCCATAATCTGGCCCAGGCTGCAGGACTCAGGCTAGGCTCATCTCCCTTACATGTGAGGAGGGGGCCCAAGGACGTGTCCAGACACCCTGTCTTTGCCGCCACCTGCATGTACTGGGCTCAGGGGACAAGTGGGAGGCCATGGAGGAGGATACCCCGCACTGGGCACCTACGTGCCTGACTAAAGGCTCCTGGGAAAGAGGAAGGGCCTATGTGGAGGCTCTCTTGGTGCCTGCTGGGGAGGAGAGACGAGATGCCTGGGTTATTAAGGAGAAGCCTGTGAGAGCGAAACCAAGGCTCCGAGGAGCTGCAGGGAGCTCCCGGGTGCTCTTTAAACATCCTCCCCTGCAACCTTGTTTACACTGCTAATTCCAGAAACTGGGGGTCCAGGGGTCCTCAGGAATTCTGTTTGAAATCCTGTGGTGGTTAGAAGTCCTCTCTATTTAAAGGCGCAGAGGACAGGCTTTCTCTCTCAGTTGAACGTGTTTCTTTCGGGGCTCTCAGAGCCCAGGTGGCACCCATGCGCGCCCTCCAGCTAGCCTCCTGACTCTTGTTTCTCCCAGGGGACTACACACCGTGGTGCCATGTTTGTTACCAGGCATCATCACCTCGTCGGTATTGCTGTGAGTGGAGCCAGCCTGCTCCTGGCTGTTGGAGGTTAAGGGAACAGAAAGGCTGCTCAAGGCCACCCTGCTCCTCATGCGCCGAGGGATCAGAAGAGAGGCCATGACTGGTTTGCGCAAACGCAAATTATAGGACACACACACACACACACACACACACACACACACACACACACACACGTCTGAATCCTAGCATCTGCTGCCTTCACTGTGGCAGGCTACCCATCACAAGAGTCAAGAGCTCATCATACCATGAGGCTGTTTGGGACAGTGTGACTGGAAAGAGAAGCTGCTTTGGGGGAGGAGACAGGGAGTCTGCTCACACTCTTGTCCCTGGGTGGTGAGCCTGCCCTGCAGCTGGGTGGGGGTTGCCGGAAGCTCATAGGTACAGGTACCCGGTGCCTGGCCCTGCTCTGTTTCACCCCCCAACCCCCCAAGCTCAGCTCTGCTTTGGTGAAAACCTGGTGACTCTTAGGAGTATCCTGGTATCCTGGGGAGGTACAAGAGTAGAAGGGGGTGGGGTGGGGTGGGGGAGGGCAAAAAGAAAGCCCCGAGGGAGGAGGTGGGCCCTTCCCATGGCTCTGGGTGAAGCCCCAGATGGAGCGTTTTAAGGACAGCGGGCTGCTGTGGGAGGGGTCCTCCGATGCAGTAGAAGCTGGCATATTTATGGGGTAGCCACTGCCTTGCAGCAAGGCGAGGTGGGCCCCTGAGCTCCCAGGACCTGCTGGACTGTGGAACCGGCAGCTTTTGATTTTATTTTATTTTATTTTTTCTTTCTATTTCTGACTGGCTGGTTCCATCAGCTCTGCTCACCGCTCTACAACGAGACTCCCTTTTCCATCAGAGAGACAGAAGCTAAATATTGGCCTTTCCTCGCTTCAGGCTGCTAGAGGTTTGATCTTCATTGTGGGGGGGGGGGGGAATGGTGGTCACCGCACACCTTCATTGGTTGTCTGCGTCAGGCAACGGTGGGCATTTGATTCAACCGGTCTCCATGTCTGTGGCTGGCACTCCTTATCTCGGGAAAAGCAACTCAAGCCTGGGACATCTGCCTCCCCCAGCGATCTTCACTCCCGCCTGGAGCTTAGCCTCTGAAGAGGTTGTGGGTTTTTTTTTTTTCTCTCCTGTGAGTTGGAGGGTGCTCCTGTTCTTAAAAGCATGGCTTCCAGAGTGGCTGCCTGGTGGGTTAGCCAACTGTCAGCACGATGGCCACCTCCTTGCTGGCCATGGGGACCCCTGACTTGTACCATCAGTGCGGGATAACACTGCCCGTTAGGGCCCACCCTAGACTGTCTCCCTACAGCAGAGAACCTGTCAGCCTCTGCCCTACTCCTTCGCTGCGCTGGCTGTCCCCTGCCTCATCTCAGGGCCCAGTGACTGTGACACTTACATACACGGAAGATTCTAGTCTAGTAAAAACAACCACCTCTCAGGCCATGGTAACCCTGGTCCCCAGTTCTGGAATTCCTGCACCTCCTTCCATCCCGGTGACATCCTGTGAGCTCTCCGTGTCCTTCCTCTCCGGAAGCACAGGCACTAATGAGTCCCAGGGTCATGTTTGAGAGACTGTAATTAACGCTAATCACCCAGCATGTTGGGGCTCTGATCTTGCAGAATGGCACCTGCGTTCAGACCCCCCCCCATTTTGGGAGTTGGTTTTAGCTATGTAAGCTTCAGATAGCAGGTAAGCCCTCTTCCTGGTGTCATCTGCAATTTGCTCCAGCATCTAATAGAACAGATTAATTAGATTCCTGAACTCACGGACACATCCCACCTGCTTCAGAATGGCTGTGACTGGGCTGACAGTTCGTGTGTTCAGGAGCATGTCACAGTACTCCTTGGAGGATGAAGTAATTTATTCCAAATTTAAGGTCTCATGGCCACTGGACCCTGACCATGGTGGGATTTTCTTCTTCTTCTTCTTCTTCTTCTTCTTCTTCTTCTTCTTCTTCTTCTTCTTCTTCTTCTTCTTCTTCTTCTTCTTCTTCTTCTTCTTCCTCCTCCTCCTCCTCCTCCTCCTCCTCCTCCTCCTCCTCCTCCTCCTCCTCCTCCTCCTCCTCCTCCTCCTCCTTCTTCTTCTTCTCCTTCTTCTTCTTCTCCTTCTTCTTCCTCTTCCCCTCCTCTTCTTCCTCCTCCTCCTCCTCTTCTTCTTTTGTCTTTGGTGAATGGATATACAATCATCTATGACCATACATCATTTACATTATTTAACCATCATTGCATTTATCGTATTTCTTCTCACCTAATTGATGGGGCATTTTGTTGAACAATGGCTGCATAGACTGTCCTTAATCGTAAAGTTTAAAAAGTGAGCCAATGTAAGTAGCACCAGGGCATCAGCAGCGCACAGGAATCCAGTCACAGGCAGCAGGAGTAGGGGTGGGAGAGTGTGCCCGCCACTGGCCCCAGCTCTATGTGGGGGCGAGCTGGTCACAGACAGGCATGGGGGTGAGGTGGTGACTAGTCACACACTCGAAAGGCCAAAGGCGGGCCGAGGACATCAAGAGGGAGAGGGCTTGCAGGGAAGTCCCCCGAGGTGTAGGTGGGGCCCTGGTTCTGCTTCAAGTCACATTAAGAAAACCTGTGTATATATTCTCCTTAAATTTGAAAGAAGTTCCAAGAGGGGCTGGGCTAGGAGACACCTCCAATGATTAAATGGAGCGTTTGTCCTGTACATGAAATGGGAGCCTGATGTCCCTCCCCACCCCAACCCCGGCATCTCAGATTGTGTAGATTGTGTGTCTACTGGGGAGCTGGGCCCTGGGCTGTGATTGTGTGTCTGCCAGGGAGTGGGGCCTTGGGCTGTGATTGTGTGTCTGCTGGGAGGGGGGCCCTGGGCTGTGATTGTGTGTCTGCTGGGAGGGGGGCCCTGGGCTGTGATTGTGCCTTCTAGGAGCAGGGGTTCTGTGTTCAGAGTTTCCGTTTCTGCCCTGTGGAGAGCAGCTAGAGGAGAAGGCCAGGGGTCATTCAGAGACTGAAATGACTTTTCCTCAATCTGTTGAGGAGCAGTGTTCTGCAACTTTTGACATCCTAACCCCAACTTTATACCTGTGTTCTTGGCAGGGCCATGGTCCCTACACCGCTATGCAGTTGCCAGCTGGCAGGTCGCCACCGGAGGTGACATCTTCTAATCTGGCTTGCTTCACCACGATGGCTGGGCCTGAGTAGCCCTGTCTCAGTCATCTTTCCCCTTCGCGTTTCTATTACTAAGACTGCACTCGACTAGGAAAGACCTGCCTACGCCCACCCTTCCCTCCAAACGAAGGACCTGCCACACCTTAATATGGGGGGGGGTTAACGGGGGTTTCATTGCTCAGGTGGGAGACAGAAAAGATGGGGACTTCTGGACCCAATGATTTGAACTCCAAGAGCCTTAGAGCACAACATTTGTGGTACCCGGATGCCCTGATATCAGAGGATGACAGTAAAACCTCGGCTCCAATTCTCCCCAACATCTCACCATTTTAGGACCCACCCATGGCATCAGCTGGCTAAGGGATGGGGACGCTATGGCAACAGAAGTCAGCCCGGAATCCCCGAATCCTCTTTGTGTCCAGCATTGCTGGCCTTCTCCCAGAGGCATCCACCTTACAGACCACGCCTTCCCACAGGCTGGTCCACAGCGCTGCTGTGGGACTGTCATGCGGGCGGGGGCTCCAGGCTGTTAACTGGAAGATTGGAAAATGAGCGAGATGTTTGCAAAACCACCGGCTGCATCAGTTTCTTAGCAACCACTACTAGAGGGCTCCTTGGTTGTTAAAAAAAAAAAGACCTGCTCCCTTCAAATGGAGCCGTGGATGGTGGGGACAGCTCTTCTCCATGCCTCTGGTCTGCGCACTGGAGGAAAACACCCAGGAAAACAGCAGGGCGGTCCTCTAACTCTCTCCTGAGAACCAAGGGCATGGCCCTCTGCCTAGGAACAGGAGCACCATCGAGTCACTGCTGCTGTTCATGATGAGGACATGGGGCTTGCCACACAGCAGCCCTTACTGGACCAAGGTTCCTCCTGTGTCCCCGTGCTTCCTCACAAAGGGTGTGAAATCACGTTCCCTCCCTTTTATCTTGGTGCGCACCATGTGCAACGGTGGGGCTGCATAGCTGTCCTGTCGGGGCAAGAAGCTACCTTCGTGTGTGGCCCTGCTTCTGCAGGAGGCAGGCGTTAACTCTGCCTTGTGCACTGCGTACTTTGTCTCCTTACTAGAAATCCGGGTTTGTCCCTCCTGGGATCTGAGGGACTCTCAAGGCCTTCAGGATGGGAACCTAGGACCATGTAGGCCCACTGGTGCCTGCCCCTCACTGTAACGTGCTACAGCGTGACCTTGCTGGATACGTGGTCCCAGGACCTTCTCTTTTGCTATTTAGCTGGAATAGAAGAGATCTTTTGGGACTATTGTCCAACAGGAAAAGAAAGGGGTTCCTGGTGTTGGATGTTTCCTGTGGACAACCCTATCCTGTCTTGTGGATTGGGGCCTGTGGAGGAGAGCTCTGTCTCCCATCCTGCTAACCCTACCTCCGTTCTCCTTTGCTTCCTCGTCTGAACCAGGCACCTGGAGATCACTTCCTCCTGACCTGTCTGGACAAAACCAGGTAATACATGGGGATATCTCTGCAAAGTCAGGACCCCCGGGTACTCGACATAAGGGCTAACGTCCGTTCCACCCTCCATGGTGTATCTCAGGTGATCTGGCTGGCAGGCTGGTTTCTACATAGGCTGTGGCTTCCTAGTCTGAATGAAGACCCAGCCTGACATTTTCCATCCTACGAGAAACACACCCCTCAGAGGACACGGGTCAGTCATGACGTGGCCACGCCCCTGGCAGATAACACTGGGGGCAAACAGCACAAAATATCCGTCTAGTGTTGCTGTCCACACCCCATGGCTAACTCTGCTATGTCTATACTGCCTCCAGGAGGGGGCAGAAGGCAGACTCTTGTCTCACCAGGCCTTCGTCTTCCGGGGAGTGGGTGGATGAGTATTCTAAGCCACAATGCTTTCGGGATGGGAATTTTTTCTTATAATGGACTTCCTTGTTTTGACAGCTTGATGGGCTAGCAATTGGGTTGGAAGCTAGAAATAAAGTTGGCTTGCCCTGGGTGCAAAGCAATATATTCTGGCTTCTACAACAGCCCCTGGAATTCCCAGTCTGGTCGCCCCACCTGGGACCTGAGGCATCGGTCCAAGGGGGCTCATCCTGGCCTCTGCCATCTGCTTTGTGCACGCCGCTTTGGAACTGAACGGATTCCACCCTCAAGAGGAGGGAGTCAGCGGAAAAAAGATATTGATGGAAATCCCCCAGCCGCAGCTTCCTTAACATGTAATCAAGTTACTGTTCATATTTCCAAATAAAGTTGAGCAGCTGAACCAGAAGATCTCATCTGGGAACCGAACGTAAATTTAAACACTGCCTGTCTCTTAGTATTAGGGATTTTTTAGACTTTCAAATAACCAAGCTCAGGGAAATTGGTTTGGACAGGTGCTCTGGCAATGTCTCTCTCTGTGGCACCGTTAATTGCCAGCCTGGATGGATTGTGCCAAGCATGCCAAGTGCCTACCCGGTGCCTCACGATTTGCGCATGTTTAAGAGAAGGTCAGAGCTGTCTGAGCCACCCAGAGTGGGTCTGGACAACAGTTCATGGGCACACGGCAGCACTGCACCTCGGGAGGGAGGACAGCTCGCTCACTGGTGGGCGATGAGCCGTGAGAGGCTACCTGTGGGCAGGCGGGGTGGGGTGTGCAGGCAGGAGTGTGACTAACGACACTTGATGGCTGTCCAGAGCCATCAAGTCAGACCACAGCTGTGACGGTGGTTACAGATACGTCCCACTCCTGCCAGCTGCCCACCACCAAGAGCCAGGCCCTTGACAAACAGAGTTAGGAGGAAATGCCTCTGGGGCTGGCGTCACCCGTGAATGTCCTACAGAGGATGACAAAGAGAACAGCAGGGGGGAGTGTCCCTTGCTCCCTCGAAGGCCTCCTGCTGGGCTGTGGTGGTTGCAAAGCAGAGTCCCAGGGGTGGGGAAAGCTGAATTGTTTGGGGACTTCCTCCAGCCACTCAGCTGCCTGTAACCCTAACCCTGCCACCGGGGGTAGCGTCTCTGCAGTCCTCTTCGTGAGCGATGAAAGTTCTTTGGTTTGACTTCTGGGTCTCCGAGTCCAGTTCTGTCCCCGGAGCTGCGTGACCTGGAGTGAGAGCCCTGGCCTCCCTGAGCTGCTGTCTCCCTGGGAACAACATGGCCAGTGAGCACTCTGCCTTATGCCAGGCTGCAGCAGGGCTTAACCAGTCAGGGAGGGTTTCACGCCCACAGCAAAGCGCACGATATGTTTACTGGCCGTTAGGAGCACCGCGCCCTGACTTACTAGAGATGGGGGAGGTTAAGAGCTTCCTTGAAACACATGGAACTATGTGCTGACCGACAGGGTTTTGAGGGGACACAGCTTTCTCCCTGGAGCATGGTGGGCAGCAGCAGAGGGGCACCAACTGTCTAGGCCTCTAACGGAGGCCTATGAATGCTATCTTCCGGGGCAGAATGGTTCGCAGCTGTGGCCAGTTAGGGACCTCAATGTGGGGAGACTACTCTGGGTCGCCTAGGGGGTTCCAGAAGCCACCACAGGCTCCCTTCTGAAGGACGAAGAGACTGGGGTGGAAGAATGAGCCAAGAGGTGATGGTTGGGTGTTTGGGTGATGCTGAGCTGTGGGCCTGGGGAGAGCAGGAATATAGCTGCCTCTTGAATCCTCCCGAGGGGTCTGGTCTGCCAGAGTCCTCACTCTGACCTGTTAGCCTGACTTCAGACCTCTGAACTTCAGGAATGCCAGAGACTAAGTGCGAGCAGGAAGCATGGGCAGAGAGAGAAGGGAAGCAATGCAGGAGTTTGCCTGCGGAACCCCAGAGCCTTAAAGGGCCGTGTCTCTGCTCTGTACACTGCCAAGGGCGACCCAGACTCTCTGTGGCTGGAGGAGGGGATTTTGCAAGGATCCAGGAGGACCCAGACTCAGTGCTTGCTCCCGGTCCAGCAGGCAGGCTCAGGCTCTGAGTCCCTAGTGCGGCAAATGCTCTCACCAGTGAATCAGTTACTTGTTTCGGTGACCCAATGCTCGGCAGAAGGGGAAGAGGAGTTTACTTAGATTCATGTTTTTTTTTGCGGGGGGGGGGGGGGGCAACTTCAGTCCTTCACAGCAGGGAAGACAGGGTGGGACAGCCCCAACCACAGTAGTGGGTCAGAGCTCACAGAGAGAACAGCTGCAGAGGCAGCATCCCCTCCCCCCCAGCAACCCACTAGAGCCAGCAGGCTCCACCTCCAAAAGGCCCCACAGCCCCAAATAGCGCCACAAGCTCCTGAGCAACTGTAATGGGGAATGTGTGACCCTTGGACTCTGGAACCCACACAGGGCCACTCAGATAACTAGAGACATGGGGTGGGTTTCCAGGTTAAAGCTGTACCTGAAGAATGTTCTGGCGACCTGACAAGAGTGTGCCTGGCTAGCTCGTATGACGCCCTGGGATTCGCCCCCAGCAGTGCATAAACTGAGCACGGTGAGGCACATACTTGCAAGCCCAGTGCGCTCTGGAGGCAGAGGCAGGAAGGCCAGGAGTTGGAGGCCATCCTTGCTCCATGCGGAGGTAGAAGCCAGCCTGGGCTGCATGACACCCTGTGCCAAAAACAGCACATGCTTCCCTAAGTGTCACCCTTTGCAGCCTTTGAGAAGGCCGGTCGGAGTCTCGGCAGACAGAGGTACTAGAGGGCTTATTATGTGGGCCTGAAGTGAGACTTCGGCACCCAGAGTCCACGTTGGAAGGAGAGAACCGGCTTCCTAAGGTCATCCTGTGACCTCCCCACGAACACTGCCGTACCCGTGTGGTGGATGTATGCAGGCACACGGCAATAATAAAGGTTTAGGACAGTGACGCCTTCAAGGAATTGAGACTAGAGGCTGTGGATGACGTGCCGCCTTCCGCCGCCTTCCATGGAGTTAAGAATCACCATCTAGGGGCTGGGTGGGCTACTCGGCTGGTGATGTTGTTGCTATGACAACGGGAGGACCAAAGTTCAATGCCAAGTACCCTTGTGAAAATCTGGGCGTGACAGCAGATGCCCATAACCCCGGCGCTATGTGTGTGTCAGGGGCAGGGTGGAGACAGGAACTGGCCGGTCATCCTAGCTGGATAGGTGAGCTCCTGGTTCACCGGAGACCCTGCCTCAGAAGATACAGTGGAGAGTGAATGGAGGAGGTGCCTGGCTTCATTCAACCTGTAACCTCCACCTACATGTGCACACATGTGAACACACATGAACACACATACCAGGACACATAAAACCACTGTCTATCCCATGAAACGAACATAGCCTCCTTTTCCTTTCTGGAGTACACACACACACACACACACACACACACACACACACACACACACACACACACACACCCCAACCAGCTCTAGGCCCTTCCTCACCAACTTTTCCAGTTTCCAGCTGTTTAAATGTAAGTTCCTGATAGATGGAACAGGATAGCGTATTTAAGCTATTCAAATATTATCTGATTATTTAGAAACATTTATAGCGGCTAATTATAAGTAACAGTTGATCAGAAATGTAACAGCTATAAAATTAATCCCTAATAACCACAGCTCTGACAAGTGGCTGATATTTATTTAACATATATTAAAAGCTTTTTAAATTTGCATTAAGAGAGCCCGGAGCTTAGTGAGATCCCCGGGGACATTGACTGCGATAAAATGGCTATCACCCCTGGCCCTCTGCTGCGGAATGAGGCCAGGTCAGTGGAGGCTAATTTTTATTGACTACAGCTTTGAAAAGAGGCATTGAGCGCGTTAATGAAAAAGAGAGGGAGAGATACAGAGGGGACCGGCACCGTGGACTCGCTGGACGGTCTCTGCCAGTGTGTGTGACTACTAGAGAGGACCGAAGGAGGAGGAATCAGGTCATCCACAGTCCCCGGCACCTGGAGTACTCACAGCCTCTGAGCTCCATGCATTCTTCCTCCCAAGGAATCCACACACCCTGGTCTGAGGGTGCGGCTGTGGGAGTGGTGTGGAAGCAGCTGACAAAGGAGCAGGTAGGTTTGCACAAGCCCCAGATCCGTGCATGGCCAAATGAGCAGCTGCTGTCTGGGGTGAGAGGTGTTGAGGGCCTGTGGGACCAGGGGAGAGACTGAGGCACAGGGACAGTGTGGTGCCTAGTTTTCATTGTCACCCTGGATTTGGGACCACCCAGGAGACACACCCCTGGGAGTGCCTGTGAGGGAATTTTCAGAGAGGATTTGACTGAGGAGGGTAGGTCTATGCTGACTGTGGCTATGGGTGGCACTGTACTGTGGGCTGGGGTTAGAAGGGAGGAACCACCAGCTGCCTGTGCTCTCTCTTTCCGAAGAGAAAGCTGTGGATGCAGTGTGACCAGTGCTTGAAGCTCCTGCTGCCATGACTTCCCTGATGGCAGATGTCCTTCCGCATACGTGTTTCTGTTATTGGTTGGTGAATAAAACACGGATTGGCCAATAGCCAGGCAGGAAGCATAGGCGGGGCAACCAGAGGAGGAGAATTCTGGGCGGGGGGCAGAGAGCGGCCACAGAGGGACGCCATGTAGAGACCGGGAAGATAGGACTCGCCAGGTATTCTCTGGTGAGATAAGGCCATGTAGAAATACACAGGTTAGCAGTTACAGGTTAATAACTAAGACAGAGCTAGGCAATAAGAAGCCCTAGGCATCGGCCAACAGTTTTATAATTAATATAGCGTCCGTGTGTTTATCTGGGGCAAAGAGACCATGCAACCAAGCGGCACAGAAATTTCCACTTACACTCCCCACCATGTACCCTTGAAACCGTGAGCCAGCGTGAACTCTTCTACCCTCCAGCTGCTTACTGTCAGCTCTTTGGTCACAACAAGAGACGACGTGTCACACACACCAAGCCACGCAGGATGAATGTGCAGCAGGAGCAGAGCCCATCCCCCTCCCCCTTACAACTGCTCCTCGTTTCCATGTGGTCAGGGCAGGAACCCCCAGATGCCAGGCAGGGAGGCGCCGAGTCACGGCTCAGCCACCATGAGGGGGCCAGCGCGCGCAGTCAAACAGCTGGGCTGCCGCCGCCTTAGAATAAGGCCGCTCGGCCTCAGATCCATAGGGTGAGATGCTTGGCAGCCTATACCCTGGGCCAGGTGTGTGATGGCTACTCACAGTCGTGCACCGGACTCTGTTTGGATGCCAGGCACTCCTGTAAGGGGCTTTATGGATCGCGGTATCTGAATGTGGGAAGAAGATCCACATTCACTGTGGGTGGCGTCTCCGGTGACGGGCCGGATAAAAGGACATGGAAGAAGGAGACTTTGCTGTCGGCCTGCTTGGCCTCCATTCTTGGTAGCGAGACTGACCGTCTCTCCTCCTGCTGCAGTATTCCTCTAGGGGACACAAGAACCTGTGTGGCCCAGCCTCCTCCTGTCACTAGCCTGTAGAGAACAGCTTACACCCTCGTCCCCCTCAGGACTTGTTGGGCTCCTTCTTGGCCACCTAGAGGTTGAGGATATCTTTTCAAGTCACAGCCGCTTGTCATCAGGAGCCCCCTGTCTACTCAGAACGTGAAGGGCGCCATGATGCTTCCGAAGCAATGCTCTACTGTGTGACCCTTGGAGGCCTGTAGCTAAGCGGTGATGTCCTGTGATGCTAAGCGGTGACGTTAGATGACTACCTGCCCCCCAAGCCCTCCCGGAGCCCGAGACCTGAAACTCCCTGATAGAGATGGAAGAAGTCTTAGCACCCTGACTGTCTCAGGATGCCCGCTACGATCTGAGGTCACCTAGTCATTACCGCATCCTGCAGAGACCCACCGCTCTCCTTCCCTTGCCCGAGTGACCCATCCACAGTAGCATGAGCCCATTGCCCAGCATCCCGACTACATCTGGACTCCACCCTAGAGCTGGTCCAGAGCGGTGAGGCTCTTAGACTTCTGCCAGCCACACAGGAGGTGCTTCTCTCCCCACCCAAACACAGCCACTTGAGCCAGCAGCTCAGTAACGGCTTTAAAATCGCGGACGGTAAATTGATGATGGAAACCTGAAATATTAATGTATTCTAATTGAATATTCTACGATAAATTACCCGAGCACTTGCAGGCATTTGATTTTCACTGTCATTTCATAAGGAGCTTTCTGCTGTATCAATATAACCTCTAAGGCAGCCAGGAGAGGGGACATTTTCTGCCCAGACAAGGGACAGTACATACAAAAGCCCACGCGGCCCTTTCACGTGGCTGATTAAATCACAGAACACAGGGCGGCTGAGGTGGGGACCCTGCGGCTTCAGCCAGGATAGCGGAACCTGGTCGCTGTGCAAATTACAGGGATGCGCGTGGGGGTGTCCCTGCCTTGTCTGCTGGGGCGCTCTTTCAGAATCACTTCCCCCTCCTCACCATGAGTCTAGGAAGGGACTGCTGCCCGTAGCGGGGGAGGGGGGGTGGGGGGGTGGGGGGCGTGGTGTGAGAGGGGAGGCGTTGTGAGAATGTCAGTTTCCCCAGGGAATGTGTTTCCTTCAGGACTGAGCTGAGTCCCCGGGGATTGCAATTTCAGACATTCTTGAAGTGGGTCTCTCCTGCTGAGCGGCAGTTACGGCGTGTGTTCAGCTCTACAGGAGAAAACTCAGTAGAAGCAGACTCCTGGTGCCTTCTGGCTTACTAGCCATTCCTTCTCAGAGGTCCAGGCTGCGGGTTCTGCCTGGGGGAAGAGGCGTGGCGTACATTCCCATCTGTACCGCAGGTCCAGCCAGATGTGTGGTTTCATGCTCCATCCTCGCCGCCAGCCTGACTTCCTCTAAAGCAGTGGTTCTCGACCTTCCTGACCCCGCCACCCTTCAACACTGCTCCTCACAGTGTGGTGACCCCCTCCCCCACCATATACAATTATTTCCGTTGCTACTTCGTAACCGCAATTTTGCTACTGTTATGAATCGCAAGTATCTGATATGCAGGATATCCTACATGTGACTCCTGTGGGGTCACAACCCATAGGTTGAGAACCGTTTGCTCTAGAGACTCCTGCAAGGGGAGGGCTGTGTCCAGCCTTTGATGCAGGACTAGAGAGGCCACGTGAACACACTCCTCCCCAGGGCTGCTTTCTCTCTTCAAAGGTCTCCAATGTTTTCTGTTTCTAAGGGATACTCTCAAGTGAATTTTCTTAGCTTATCTTCTGTAGGAGTGTTAGTGTGTTAGTTACGTTTCTCCCTGTGACCAGATGCCTGACAGAAGCAACGTAGAGAAGGATTTATTTTGGCTCATGGTGTGAGAGGCAGGGCATGGCATGGTGATGGGAACATGGCTGCTTGCACACCTCTTAGCAGACGAAGGACCAAGAGAAGGTGAGTGTCAGCGTCCGGTCTCTTTCTCCCTTTTATTCAGGTCGGTATCCCAGCCTGTGGGTGGTTCTGCCCTCCTCCGCTGAACCTCTCTGGAAACGCCGTCACAGACAACCTCATAGGGCCCTGGGTGTTTTTAAGTCTGGCACAAGTCCATCCCGGGTCAACGTGACACACAAACACATCATTTTAAGCCACAATAGTCAGTGAGATAGGGATGATTTAACCAGGACCCAGAGAACTCCCTGGGTGACCGCCACCACGTTTTATATCCTTATTCGACACTCTACCTCATGACTGTGGGCTGACCACAGAGGGGGCGGGCCTGGGATTCTATAGCCGCCTGGTCACCCTGTAAGTCCTCAGGGACATCTGTCAGCAGTGCTGGGTCTGAGGGTGTCCAATCCCTTTAGGGACTTAAGCTCTGCTGGGTCCTGAGAGGTGGGGCATCTCAGGGCACAGGGGGTGGCCAGCAGGGTGGTTTCCACTCGGTGGCTAAGTGAAGAGTTGACACTCAGGCTTTGATATTTGCTAAAGGCCGCTTGACACCCCGTATGGCTGGGGCTGAATGTGCCAAAACCTTAGTGACTTTGGAGATGAGTTTTCCCGAGGAAGTGAAATTGGAAGGGAACTGAGGGAGGAGGAGTCGGAACAGATGGAAAGAAGAGGCTGTAGGTAGACTGACACACTCAAGATGGCTGACTTCCTCACACTCAAGGTGGCTGACTTCCTCATACTCAAGATGGCTGACTTCCTCATACTCAAGATGGCTGACTTCCTCATACTCAAGATGGCTGACTTCCTCATACTCAAGATGGCTGACTTCCTCATACTCAAGATGGCTGATTTCCTCACACTCAAGGTGACTGACTTCCTCAATACTCAAGATGGCTGACTTCCTGCTCCTGCTTGTTCAGGAGGAAGACTTGGTGGGCTTTTTCCTGATGGAGGGAACTATTCAAGGGGCTTTCAAACCTCCTAGGGTGGAGTTCCTGTGGTGAGAGCCAATCAGTTTCCCTTTCTTTGTCTAGATTTGCCAGTCCCTGCAGTAGTTAAACAGCCAGTACTGGGTGTAAAAGGGAACTCACCCCAAGCCCCAAACTCATAAAAGTTTGTCTCTGCTACACAATCTCAGACACCATCTCTGGATCCCCTTCCATTCTGGGGAGTCTCTGTGTGCCTTGCTCATGCTTGTACTGGTGTTCCCTCCCTGCCTCCCTCCCTTTCTTCCTCCCTCCCTCCTCCTGTCTCTTTCTCTCTCCCCACCCCTACCATGCCTTCCATGCTTTTTCTGCCTAAAAAAACCCAATCAATCTATCATCTATCTATCTATCTATCTATCTATCTATCTATCTATCTACCTACCTACCTATTATCTATTTGTCTGTCTATCTATTATGTATCTATCTGTCTGTCTATTATCTATCTGTCTATCTGTCTATATATTATCTATCATCTATCTATTATCTATTTGTCCATCTATTATCTATCTATCTGTCTGTCTATTATCTATTTGTCTGTCGATATATTATCTATCATCTATCTATCTGTCTATTATCTATCTATTTGTCTGTCTGTCTGTCTGTCTGTCTGTCTGTCTATCTATCTATCTATCTATCTATCTATCTATCTATCTATCTATCTATCCATCCATCCATCATCTATCTCTGCTTGCACAGGTGAGTTTATGTGTATCCTGTGTATGCAGGAGCCTGCAGAGGCAGGAAGAGGGCGTCGGACCCCATGGGGCTGGAGCTCCAGATGATTGAGGGGACAGACTCTGGGGCCTCCGCAAGAGCAGCTGGCACCCACCACCGAGCTGTCTTTCCAGTTCCCCTGCTTCCCTTTTATTCTTTACATTGGACATGTGCACATGCACCCACACACGTGTATATTATACACATGAAAACGGAGAAGAAAACGCTCAGCTTCCATCTGGTTAAGCGACCTGTGTCTGTCACCATTGGATCAGGTGACCTCTGCGAACTTCCGTCGCTGTTGCCTGTGACCTGTCTGCTGCAGACACTGCCTTCATCACCTTCTGCTGGGCGCCGTCCCTGCACAGAGTGATTTTTTGTGGCAGCTTCCTCCAGTCTCCTCTGCAGCTATTTCTGGGGCCCACTTTCTAGCAGGGGCACCCCCAGACTGCTTTGCGTGGCTTCTTGTCTCCTCAAATATCGGTTTCCAAAATTAAACTGCTTGTCCCCGAGAACACCGCTTTCCTCCTCCTTGTCCCCAGTCAATTCGTGCTGCGGCAGTGGACAGCCTCTCCAGCTAACAGATTCTGAATTTTTATTAGATTCCGTTGTGGAATAGACCTCTTTCTACAAGTCCTGTCTTATCCTCCCCTGGATCTTGCCGGCCGTCAAACTTCATGAGCACATTAGAGCAGCCAGGCGCTTTCAAAGCCTGTGCTGACATCCCGTTAGGCGCCGTCAGCACTGCCCGAGACATGGAACCCAATCGGACAGGAAGAAAACCGATGCTTCTGGATTGCCATGGAAGGGAGAATGCTCTATTCTACCCCTCAAATCTCCAAAAGGGAAAAGGGATGCCCCATACTGTCCAGGCCAGCACTGGGATTCTGGGCTATGGACCATGCCCCGTCCATGGTTCCTCTGGGAACTTTCCAGGCTGGCTCAGGGGCTGTGCTAGTCAGCAGCCCCATTGCTGTAACGAATGCCTAATAACTAACTCATGAAGATGCAAGGCTTACTTCAGCTCCTGGTTTCAGGGGTTTCTGTCATGACTGGTGGACTCTGTGACTTTGGGTCTTGGTGGCGCAAAGTGTGTGATGTTGGAGACTGCTTACTCAAAGGCCACCTCTTGAATACCTCTCCCTGCCCTCTGTCTCCTAAAGAGCTCACTACCACTCAACAGAGCCAGACTGACACACACACACACACACACACACACACACACACATCTCAGTACACCCTGTTCTAAACTACACATCCTCCATCTGAGGATAAAAGGTGGCCGGGACATATGGGTAATGTCTCCCTAAGGCCACTGCTACTCGTCATGTACCCTGAACTGAGACTGTGGGCTAGCTCAGTGAGATCACCGCACACTTTGCTATAAGCCCGCACGGCTCGGCAGCCCAGTCGATGGGGGTCACACTCCACCATGGCCCCCCACGCTCCGCCACGGACCCTGTGGCTCAGCCCACGTTCCGCCATGGCACACCTGCGTGGCTCTGGCTCCCAGCTCCACTGTCTCACCAGGCTTTCCTGGCCACACAAGTGATCTGTCCACTACGTGACAGAGTGGGCACTTACGAAAAGACACCATTCCTTCCAAGGAAGACGCCTGCAATTAACTGGGGTTTGGGAAGAGCATTCTGCCTCTTCTTCCACCCATGTTTTCATTTAGCATATTTTATCAGAATGAAATGCCTTAACGAGCACGGAACTAGCTAATCCCAGCTGAAGCTCTGAGTGTGCCAGCCCCGCTGCCCGCCCCTCAAGCTGCATTCGTGCTCTGATGTGGGCTTTTGGAGAACTGCCCGGAACACAGACAGGAAACTCGTGGGCTTCCTGCAGATAACACTGTCATACAGTGAACAGTGGACCAGAGTCACGGTCTGCACCCTGTGAGAGTCAGGAACAGAAAATGAGGGCACGATGCAATGTGGTTGTATAAATGAAGGGACAAAGGCCAGGGATTTGGGGATACTGCAGTGTTCCTGAGCCTTCCACTCTCCCTGTTCCTGAACACACCTTCTGGGTGTGAGCAGACCCGGGTCCTCAGCTCACCTCTGTCGCTCACTCACTCATTCCCCGGGAGAATGCCGCAAATGCAGGACCTTCCCGGAGGCTGCAGATGACTGCCTGGGAGTTGCTACTTATTTTCAAGAATTTGGCTCAATGGGCTCACGGCCACTCGTCCTGGTCATATGCTGCCTGGAGCCTGCTCGGCTCACACCCGAGTCCCAGAGAGCCTCAGAAGAGCAAGCCGGCTCCAAGGAAGAGAAGGTCTGGGCTCGGTGGCCCAGGCCCCTCCCCCTACCCCCTTCCCCCCCGTTTGTATGTTCTTTTGCACCTGATGATGCTCAGGGGGGTCTGCCGCCGTACCTGGGTGCATCTCTAAGACACACACCGCTGTTTCCACAGCCTAGGCTCACACAGAAGCCCCAGGGTGGATGTGTTTGGGCTGTTTTCTCTGAGTCGCCAGCCATCATGCCCATAGCCACCTTCCATGTCACACACACACACACACACACACACACACACACACACACACACACACACACACGCTGTGCACTGTTGCTGACGTGGCTGGATGAAACTCTTCTCAGAACGAACTGATTCATTTTAAACATGAAAGACTCGCAGAAAACCCTTCAGGGAAGGACAACAGGGTGGCGGTCGGATGCACCATCTGGGGAGGGCTGAGGCTTGTGCGTAGAATGGGGACCACCGCGGGGGGGGGGGCGGGCTGCTGTCAGTCAGTCAGCACCATCTTAGGAGCCATCGTGGACGGTGGGGCGGCCAACAGCCAGGAGCTGAGGTTCCGAGATAGCATTTCCCTCCTCGGCAAGCCCCCTCCAGGCTCCGAGCCGCCTTTGTGCTGCATGCGCCAATGCCAGGATTTCTACTATAAACCCCTGGACACTCTTGGATAGACCAGGAACCCTGCCCCGAAGGTCAGACAGCAGTGACCAAGAGATCGGCGGGTGGGGGGAGGCGGGGGAGGCTCTGATGATATCTGCACACTAAAAACACAACTCTGGTCTACACGGAAAGGAACAAACAACAGAGCAGCAGGCCTGAGAACTGACGCCTCTTTCTGTGTACTCCGGCCTCCTGTGACTCTTGCAATGCCCCAGAACCATCGGTTTCATAGGGCTTTCCCATGATCGTGCCCCCGCATTTCCAAGTATGACCATCGTCACAGCTGTGTAAGTGCCCCATGGGGAAAACACAGTCGGATCACAGACAGGTGTCAGAGGCCAGAGGCCACAACCTGAACCACACCAGCTTCCGCAGACGGGACAGGGAGCTGCAAATAATCCCCCAAGAGTATTTGCTGCCACCTGATAGGCCTGTTGGCCCGGAGGAAGAGCGTCCCTGCCGAGCGGTCTTGGCTCCACATTTTACCACATTTTTTTAAAAACTGGAATAGCGCTTCCCACACCCCGGAACCTGCCCTGGTTCTGGACTGTCCAGAGCAGCCATCAGGACAGCCAAGACACACTCACCCTGACAAGCTGTTGCGGGAAGGGCCCACGGGAGTTCTCGGGCACGTTGATGGGTGGGATGACCCAGTCTCGCTTCTGCCTCCTCAGCCCGCTGGAACTCTGACGCTGGGGCCACGGCAGTAGCATGTCCTTCGGGGGCTGAGAGGGGTCCAGGGTCACTGTCTTCCCTTTCTGAGGAGGGAGAGTGAGAGATGTCAGGTTAGGTACCTGTCAGGAGCGTCTGTGTTCACCCCTATGGATATGGAAAAGTGGGGGACACTGGGGAAGGGGCAAAGGTCTTGTCTTTTGCTGCGGAATTAGAAGTAGAAACCACCAAAGGGAGTCGACATGGGTCCTCAATGGACTGTATCTAAGGGGTTCCTTTTGTCTTTAAATTCTCTCGGTGCTCGGGATGGCACCCACAGCTTCGTGCTAAGTGACAGGATTCAAAAGAGCATCACAAAGGGTTGCCAGCCCCCATGTAAAGAGCTTCTGTAAACCAATAATTTCTTTCATGGCAAGAAAGGAACATGCATAGGTAGTTCATACCACAATAGGTGCCGAACACCCATAAACACGTAGACATCTTCTACGAATCAAAAATGCAAATGTAAGTGATAGATACATCCCTTCATCCCCAACATGGATTGAGACATTTGTCAGTGGTGGGGGATGGCTGAGGCCTTGTGTAACAGATTGGGCGCTGAGTGGGTTAAGCGCTTCCTGTCATGACTCACTGGCATAGTGGAGTCCCCTTTTGCTGAGCTCCAGGCATGAGTGAAGTCATGGACACCCTGAGCATTTACTCCATGGGCTAGCGTTCCCCGTGGACAGCCAGACAGCCATAGAGTCAGCCTTGTGGACAGAAAGCCTCAATGCTGACCCCATGGACAGACAGGCTGAGCATCCACTCTGAGGATGGACACCTTTACATGTTGTAGTCCTGGCTGATTTGGAAACTCCATTGAACTTACAGCCATGCTCCTGCCTCAGCCTCCCAAGTGCCAGCTGTCACTTCTGGAGCCCTGAATGCTACCGAGTGGCACCCCTTTGCCTGCGTTCGATGGGGGTGGGCAGCAGGCTAGAGGAGATGCGCACATTCCCATGGAAGAGGGAACCTGGGGTTTGTCTCCCGGCGCCCAGGTTGTCTTTTAACCCCGCTGGGAGCCTGAGAGGACAGGGTTTCTATTTCAGGCTGGCCCTGCCCCTGCAACTGTACACTAAGGAGCTGGTTAGAAACATCCATTCCTCAGATCCAGGCCTGGCCAGATCTGGGGTGGGCTGGATATTTCTGTCTATTGAGTCCTTGGGTGAAGGACATGGTTGGTTTTCAGACACACGTGTTCATGGCTGTTAGTAAGTATTCAGGCATCTGTACTGGCTTGCCCTTGGAGTCCTGACAGGACACGCCCTCAGCTGCAGCCACTAAGAGCAACACACCTGTGTATGTTCACTGTGTTCCCTTTTAAAAGGGCCCTGCCCACCTCCCATCCTTCTCTCTCTTTCTCTTTGCTTCTCTGCCTCTCTCTCTCTCTCTCTCTCTCTCTCTCTCTCTCTCTCTCTCTCTCTCTCTCTCTCTCTCTCTCTCTCTCTCTCTGTCTCTCTCTCTGCCTCTCTTTTTTTCTGCTGTTCTTGTCCCCAGAGGCTGGTCTCCCCTCTTCCCCACTTTCCCCTCAATTAAAAAAAAAAACCTCCACCTAAGCTCTGTCTCACGGCATCCTTCTCTCACAGGTTGCTTTTAAAAATTGCAACCATGGCAAGATTAGGATGGATGATTGTCTGCTGCTTCACGGTTTCAGGATCCAGGCCGCGGGTGCTGGGGCTTCTGGAGGCCTGGGGGGATTCTGCCGAGCTGCAGGGAGAGGACAAGTCAGTGGGTCAGAAGCTGGTTTTAACCGGGACCACTCCCACAACCTTATGGAAGACAGACTCACTGCTCAGGAGACTCCAACACTGTGGTCATGAATGGGAGAGTGGGCTTCCCGAAAAAGAAGCTGGTCCACCAGTGGCCAGGGTCGGCCTTGGGGAGACAGGGGGAGGGGTGTGAGACAGGAAGTTCCTGGAGTGGGAGGGACACTCGGCACTTCTGCAGGAGCTGTGCTGGACGACGAGGCTGCCACAAGCTAGCTGCTGGAAGGGATGGCTGCCCTACTTCAGGGCCAGCGAGCTGTGGAGACCTCTCCTGAGACTGCTGCCAAAGTCTCCTGAGCGCGCCAGAGACCCCTCCCTCCCTCCTTGTGGGAGACCTCCACTCCATGACCCGCACATGAATGATGATTTGTGTCTTCTTCTTCTTCTTCTTCTTCTTCTTCTTCTTCTTCTTCTTCTTCTTCTTCTTCTTCTTCTTCTTCTTCTTCTTCTTCTTCTTCTTCTTCTTCTTCCTCTTCCTCTCCTTCTCCTTCTCCTTCTCCTTCTCCTGCTCCTTCTCCTCCTCCTCTTCCTCATTTTAAGAGGGGAACTCACTCTACACTTCAGTCAGGCTTTGGACTTGTGATCTTCATGCCTCTGTCCCAGGAGTAGCTGGAACCACAACCCTGCGGCCACAGGACCTGTCCTCATTCGGAGCACATCTGCTGAGACTCAAGTAGCTGAATCTCCCGGGGAGGACAGCCTCTGGGAGGGAATTACGTTTGTCCTCAGTGCTCTGAGTGTGTGGTGTGGCAGAGCCCACCAGGCCATCTCTCACACAGAGGTGTCTCTTCCACAGTAGCTGCGGCCACCGAGGCCTCTAATTGTAGACTGGAAACTCCAAGAGCCTCTCACAGATCTGCTTAAAAACCTGGCTTTATCTTCATTCGTTTAGGAAGTGCTTGCACGGCATTAATTTCCCCAGTGTTGTTTAAATAAATTACACATATTTGCTTCTGTTTTAAAGCTGTGAGACAAATGTAATAACAAAATCTGGAGAAAGTCAATGCCAGACCTGCGCAGGCTTCTGCCTGGAAGAAGCACCCAGTGCTCTGGAAGAAAACCGTCGAAGGAAGGCAATTAGCGGCCAGCCTAGTGGGAAAGGCACGTTCTCCCAGACAGATGAACATCCGGGTCCTTTCTGAATGTAAATGTGGAAATCTGTTCTGGATGATGCTTCTGCTTCCCCCCCCGGGCACATTCTCTCCAACCGTGGACACCTGCGGATTCTCTTCTCCCTGTTTCTGCCTGAGGATGACTGGTGATGGGTAAGGGGAGGTGAGCTTCATCATTGCTGCTAAGCATTGCAGAATACGTCCACACCTGTGTGACACTCTGCACGTGAATGCCCACCTGGAACACACACACACACACACACACACACACCTGCAATACATCCATACCTGTGCGACACTCTGCATGTGAATGCCCACCTGGAACACACACCTGCAATACATCCACACCTGTGTGACACACAGCATGTGAATGCCCACCTGGCACACACACACACACACACCTGCAATACATCCACACCTGTGCGACACTCTGCACGTGTACACACACCTGGCACACACACACAGACAGGTGTGTGTTCATATAGACATGTGCCTGGACTCCTCTGCAGACTGCTCCTTGCCCAGTTTCTGCATCTCAGTGTCGTGAGTGTCCCTGGACATGCTGCCTAACAGTTTCTTCCTCACTGTCTTGCTCCTTCTCAGCTGGCCTCAGCTTTCTTAAAGTAGCGGGTGCCGAAGGGAAGCCTTGCTCGCACCCAGTGTGGCGGCGGTCTGGCCAATCAAACATACAGCTTCGAGAGGAAAGACCCACCTTGTCCCTTGTGGCTGGGCTTTGGGGTAACTGGAAGATGAGTGGGTGATGGAAGAGGAGAAGTTTGACGGGAGGAATCCTAGGAGCCTGGGTCTGCTTTCCCCTAGAGCAGTTCAAGCTTATGGGTGGAGACTCGCATATGAGATATCCTACCTGTCAGATTATGATTCATAACTATGGCAAAAATCACGGTGATGAAATCGCAGTGAAATAATTTTATGGTTGGGGTCACCACAACACGAGGAACTGTATTAAAGGGTCGCAGCATTAGGAAGGTTGGGAACAACCATCCTAGAGTCTCATAGCTAAGCCCTGCCCCACCTCTCTGCTTTAGGGAGGTCTGTGAGGAGCTTCCTGCAGTTGAGACCTTCTCCATGCTCCTGGGTCCCAGGTTCTAAGACCCAGTTGTCCTGTACCCTTGCTTCCTGGCTTTGGGCTGGTGAGGCGGTGGATTGCGTAGGAACAAGGCGAGGCTAGGACCATGTGTCTCCAAGGCACCAGCTATCCAGTCAGACTCTGGTAGTCCCAAATCTGTTTGGTTTCCCTTCATTCTCCTCCACTCCTCCCTCCCTCTTCTCTCTTTCCTTGAGTGAGGATCTCACGTAGCACAGGCTGGCCTTGAACTCGTGATTCTCTAGCTTCTGCCTCGGAAGTGCTGGGATCGCAGGTGTTTCACCACCGCACTAGTCTTTTCCTCTCCTCTCCTCTCCTCTCCTCTCCTCTCCTCTCCTCTCCTCTCCTCTCCTCTCCTCTCCTCTCCTCTCCTCTCCTCTCCTCTCCTCTCCTCTCCTCTCTCTCTCTCTCTCTCTCTCTCTCTCTCTCTCTCTCTCTCTCTCTCTCTCTCTCTCTCTCTCTCTCTCTCTCTCTCTCTCTCTCTCTCTCTCTCAAATCTGAATCCTGGAGATTAACCTCAGGTCTTCATGAATGCAAGGAAAGTGTTTTAATGACTAAGCCACATCTTCTGCATTGGACATAGCGTTTTAAAGACAAATGTCACCCTGAGCTCTCATGAGCTGGGCAATGGCAGGACCCTCTGGCGGCATGTGCATGTTCTGCTTATTGTGTGTATGTATGCTTGTGTGCATGCATGCGTGTGTGTGTGTGTGTGTGTGTGTGTGTGTGTGTGTCTGTGCTTGTGTGTGTATCCTGGGAGGGCTGGGTTGGGGGTTTGGCAGCCATTCCATATCAGCTGGTCTTGGGTCCCTCTTGGTGGGCTTCCTGGATCCACCTCAAGTATAGCCACCTTCCCTTCCCTCTCCCTCTCTGGACCATGGCAAGACGCTGAAGCCTGAGGACATGTAGGCTGTCACTTCAGGGAAGAGGTTAGAGTGAATTAAAAAGGGTAAGAGGGAGGCATGCATACAGTGGAGGCCTGAGGATTTACCATGGAAGGCAGAGGCTCTGGCTAGCCAGCAGCCTGTATTTGGAGAAGAAAGCGCTGGCCGCAGTGGCCCCACCTCCCTGTCCCTGAGCCCAGGCTCTGTCCCGCCCAGCCCTTACCCTGCTCGAAAGGAGAGTTGTCTGAGTAGGACCATGAGTGTAATTGACTGTGGCTTCTCAGAGAGGTCCCCAGGGCTGCTCTGTATTAGCAAGAAGCTGGGTCAGTTCCCTGCAGGCTCCATTCACAAGTGGCAGATGAATAATTCAACACTTATCTGGGGCAGGTTTTAAGTAATCATTTTTTTTTGAGACAGGGTCTAACTCTGTAGCCTTGGCTGGCCTGGATCTTGCCACATGGACCAGGGTGGCCTCCAACTCACAGAGATCTGCTTGCTTCTGCCTCCCAAGCACTGGGATTAAAGGTCTGTGTCATCACACCCTGCTCATCATACTTTATTTTGAAGATAATCAAGTGTCAAATTAGAATATAATGCAGAAGGTGACCTTTCCCCTGTGGTTCCCTGCTGTCCAGCCTGCTCATCTTTTGTGAGGAATCAAGCAGGAACCTGGGTTTTAAAGCCAGCGAATGCACAACACTCAGGTGAGGCCACACAGGGTAGTTTGAGTGACGGAGTCTAGGATCAGAAACACGAGAACACCTGTCCCAGGGGGTGTACAGGTCTGCCCTTATCATCTTTGTTTGCAATGGGAGAGATCTGGTTTGCAGTGGGCAGGAGTTGTTTTGCAGTGGGTGGGAATTGGTTTACAAGGAGATGTCGATCAATATTTTCTAAGTGTCCTTGTGACAGCGGTGCAGAGAGCTGGCAGACCCAATCCAGGCCTCTGGACTTGGCATAGCAGGTTCCCTGGAGCTGGTGTGTGTGTCGCACAAAGCCATGCTCCCAGTGAAATCTTAACAGAGTGTGTGCGCCACACACAGCACTGTGGAGAGTGGTGGAAATGGCCGTGCAGGCACAGGGACTCTAGAAAACAGCTGTTCCCAGATGGAACAATCTTACCCACCTCCCACAGCTACGGAAGGAATGGGCAGCCAGCACTGGGTCATAGGTGTGGTCTCCCGGATGCTTGTGCAAAGTCCCTTGAGGGACGGAATTTCCCATTGCTGCCCAGAGAAGGTGTCACATTTTAGATCGGAGGGAATACAAGATCGAACCAAGGTCCTCAGACGCCAGTTCTGCAATGGTCTGACCATGGAGACAGGTGACCTATCATGACCATGATGCTCCCCAGTAACTGGGTCTGGGTGAACATCCTGGATGTCTCTCTAACACCTTAAAGCCCTTCCAATTCTGAGAAAAGGGCACATGTATGAGTCTTTCTGATTCAATAAAAGTGGCTTATAGAAGCCATCACACATCAGCTTCCAAGGGACACACAACAGAGCCCTGGGACACAGCCCCTTAAGTCAAGGTGTCACACTGCCAGCCTTGCCTCGTGAGATGTAATCACCAGCTTTTGCCACCCATGTGACTCTTTGGGAATGTCTGTGGTTGACAGCACAGCCCCGTGAACCCACTAACCCTGACACATCGTTTTTCATAAGGCGCCAGAGGTTCTAATTTGCATAAACAGATAGTAAGAGTTGATTGGGCACAGAATAAAGGGAGTGTGTGGAGGCAAAGACAGAGTGGGGATGTTTTTGCGGCCCTGTTTTCTTCCTCTAAGTCTTCTGGCCAGGAAATTCCATCAGGAAAGCAATAGTACATATTGGGGTGGTGACAAACTGGGGATCTGCCTTCTTGCCTAGGTACACTCGCGTAAGCCCCGCCTCTCCCAGCCAAGGTTCCCCTCCTGCAACTGGAAAGGCAGAAGAGGAAGCCTGTGGTGCAGTCATACAATCTCAGCTACTTGCTAGGCTGAGGCAGGAGGACGGAAGTTGAGCGGCCGCCTGAGCTCTCAGTGAAGTCCAGTCACAGATGAAAAAGTGAAAAACTTAGATGTAGCCTCGTGGTAGAGTGTTTTCCCAGCGTGCACAAGGCCTTGGTTTTCATCCACACTACAAAAGCAATGAAATAAAATAAAGGAGAGCAGAGCAGAAAGAGGTGGAGAGAATCGGCCGACAGCCGTGATGAGCAAGGGAAGTTGACTGGTGGGAGAGACCTGGGATCAGAGAATTTCTTTCTGGGAAACGACATTGGGGGCTCAGGGTCATAGCCACGGAAAGGGTGTCTAAGGGACCAACGAGCTGGCTCAGCTGGTAGAGCATTTGTTACACAACCCTAGAGCGCTGGGATGGATTCCCCGGGGCCCACGCAAGATTGAAGGAGAGAACCTACTCCACCAAGTTGTCCTGTGACCTCCACATGCACACGGCGGCACGCACACGCCAACACACACATTCACACATGAAACAGAAACACTGGGCAAAGTTATAATAGCTTAAAAAAAAACCTTCAGCTATCTAACATGACAGATGTGTGAAGGAAGGGTTTAAACTCTGTCTACAATTGTGTTTGCCTTCCAGAGTGGCAGAGGCAGAGGCAGGGACCACAGGAGCTACACAGACTCATCTTATAGCCTCTGTTAAGTGGTGACTGAGGACTGGGCATAGGCAACTTATAACTCTGTGTGTGTGTGTGTGTGTGTGTGTGTGTGTGTGTGTGTGTGTGTGTGTGTGTGGCGGGGGATGGGAGGTGAGGGATAGAGTCTTGTGGACTTCCTATGGCCAGAAGGGCGTGGGCTTTCCCTGGGATCCACTGCCAGACACAGCCCGCCAGTGTAGTACCTACTGCCCAGTAGAGTGAAGTGGCAACCCAAGCATGTTAAATGCATCAGGCTGTATGTGGGAGGGGAAGGATGTTACATGCATCAGACTGTATGTGTGGGAAGGATGTTACATGCATCAGACTGTATGTGTGGGAAGGATGTTACATGCATCAGGCTGTATGTGTGTGGGAGGATGTTACATGTATCAGACTGTATGTGTTTGGGGAAGGATGTTACATGCATCAGGCTGTATGTGTAGGGAGGATGTTACATGCATCAGACTGTATGTGTGAGTAGAAGGACTCTAGCCCCGGCCCCAGGCAGATGGTGCTCCTAGCAGGGAAGGTTCTGGAATCTTCAAAACCCTTTCTACCTCCTTCTCTGGCCTCTCTCAACAGCCAGCAGCCTTCAGCTGCTTGGCTAGCATCTCCATTCTCTTACCCATCAGCCTTTGCTGACACACAGCTCCTAACACCTACAGCTCTGTGTGTGCTGGGCACCCACAGCGTCACCGGGATCATAACCCAATAGCTCTGCTCCTCCCAAAACACAGGTAAATATGGAGCCATGCTGGGCCACACAAATAATTTGTGTCTTAAAGTCTGGCATCTCAGGTTGTTAACTGGGTCAAAGCAAAGCATGGTTTCTGCATCATGAGTGAACTCACACTGTAACAGGGGGACGATGAGATACCATGGTTCCCCAAATAAACCTACTGATGGCTGTCTTCTGTCCTGTGTCTTCTGACTTTTTGTGACTTCCCCAGAGTTCTAGATTCAACTTGTTTCAATAAGGACAGTAATGTGGTTTCCCACCACTGTCGAGCCTGGCATTGCTTTTAACTGAGAGTCATTAGATAATTAGGCTTCTCCCCTCCCCCTCCCTCCCCCTCCCCACCTTTCGCCCCCCCTTCCCTCTCCCTCCTGTACAGTTTATTCCCGTGCCTCTTCCTTTTCAATGTAACTCTGGAAAGGGTCCATTTTTCTTGTCTGCAAGCACACGCATTTAAAATATTTAGCTAGGCTTCTGTCTGCAGACTTCTTGCTGGTTTCCATAGTAGCCAAGGAACAGCTGAGGCAGAATAAAATGGCATTTAACAAACACAAAATAAAACAACAGAAAGATAGCCACACTCACGGAAAGAGCACCGAGCTACTACACACACGCCTTTGCACGAATTCTCTCTGAAAAGGCCCCAGGTGGGCGATGAATGCCGTCCTTGCCCCAGAAGTCAGATGCTACTCAGCTCTGATCGCTCGCAAAGCTGAGAGATGCTGAAATTCTACCGAGGTCTGCACAGGAAAGCTTCCTGAACAGGGCAGGGTGATTATTTTGTCACTGCCTCTATCTGCAAGGACAGTTTGGGCTTAGATTTTCTGTGTAAGCTACCTTCCGTGTGCAGGCAGCTATTGACTGAGGCAGCTTTTAATTTACTCGTGACCGTAATGTAGAGTGGTGGAATCAGGTCCTGTCTGAGGACTGGAGGCCTGGAGTTAGTTATCAGATTATGTCCCTAAATTGGACCATCCTGGGAACTGCAGACATTGTGAGCCGTGAGTCCCACCTCGCTGGGCACTGGAGACAGTGTGGGCTGTGAATCTCACCACCCTGGGCACTGGAGACAGTGTGAGCCGTGAGTCCCACCACCCTGGGCACTGCAGACAGTGTGAGCCGTGAATCCCACCACCCTGGGCACTGCAGACAGTGTGAGCCGTGAGTCCCACCACCCTGGGCACTGCAGACAGTGTGGGCATGAGTCTCACCACCCTGGGCACTGCAGACAGTGTGAGCCGTGAGTCCCACCACCCTGGGCACTGGAGACAGTGTGAGCCGTGAGTCCCACCACCCTGGGCACTGCAGACAGTGTGAGCCGTGAATCCCACCACCCTGGGCACTGCAGACAGTGTGAGCCGTGAGTCCCACCACCCTGGGCACTGCAGACAGTGTGGGCATGAGTCTCACCACCCTGGGCACTGCAGACAGTGTGAGCCGTGAGTCCCACCACCCTGGGCACTGGAGACAGTGTGAGCCGTGAGTCCCACCACCCTGGGCACTGGAGACAGTGTGGGCATGAGTCTCACCACCCTGGGCACTGGAGACAGTGTGGGCTGTGAATCTCACCACCCTGGGCACTGCAGACAGTGTTGGCATGAGTTCCACCACCCTGGGCACTGGAGACAGTGTGAGCCGTGAGTCCCACCACCCTGGGCACTGCAGACAGTGTGAGCCGTGAATCCCACCACCCTGGGCACTGCAGACAGTGTGAGCCGTGAGTCCCACCACCCTGGGCACTGCAGACAGTGTGGGCATGAGTCTCACCACCCTGGGCACTGCAGACAGTGTGAGCCGTGAGTCCCACCACCCTGGGCACTGGAGACAGTGTGAGCCATGAGTCCCACCACCCTGGGCACTGGAGACAGTGTGGGCATGAGTCTCACCACCCTGGGCACTGGAGACAGTGTGGGCTGTGAATCTCACCACCCTGGGCACTGCAGACAGTGTTGGCATGAGTTCCACCACCCTGGGCACTGGAGACAGTGTGAGCCGTGAGTCTCACCACCCTGGGCACTGGAGACAGTGTTGGCATGAGTTCCACCACCCTGGGCACTGGAGACTGCTGGCGGCATCCCTGCCCTTCACCCAAGTAGCACCAGGCACACTTGCCACAACAGCCAGAATGGCTTCAGACATCACTAAATGCCCTTGATGAGAACAACAGTTGCTCCAGGGAGTAAAGAAAATTATGTGTAGTGAGAAACACCATACACAAAACTGCCCTTTAGTTTTCGGAACAAAGGAAAAGGGAGGGGAGGGGAAACCCTCTGCAAACCCACAACCACTGTAAGGAAATTCTTAGATTCAGCCCGGAAACTGAGGGGAAATGCATCACTCCTTTCTGGACTTGTTCACGGGACCAAACACCATCTGACCTGCTCCTCTCCGTGTGTGGTTCCTGCAGGTCTTGGGTGGAGTGCAGAGAAGGAGCCCATGGACAGCCTTTTCTCACAGATACCACATGGTGCTCAGCCATAGTGTCCACTACCTGGTGCTGCCATGTCCTGACACAAGGCTCTGCACCCATGTCTGTGGGAGTTAGGGACACGGACAGCCTGTCCTTGTTGGGAATCTTTTTGGCCATGAGCACTTCCTCATCGCCTCCAAAGACTCTTCCAGGGACACATGGCCTTTTTCTTTGCAATCGACTCCCACACAGACACCTTGGAGAGAAATGTACATGCGTGGTCAGAGGTACACTTTCCACGCCAGAAGGGGAGGGGTCTTGCTTCTCTGGAGGCGGAGGCAGGGGTGTTAACCTTTCTTCCCTGGAGGCTCTTCTCAGGCTCTCTGAGGCCACATACATGTAGACACACATACACGAGAGCTTGCACTCACCACACACACACACACACACAAACACACTCACCTCCAGTGAGAAATCATAGGTGAGCAGTAATGTGAGAGACAGTGACCACTGTGTGGGCCTGCACCTCCTCTGGGGCCACTCCCTAGACCTGTCACCCTTTGCTACCTATTGGGTGGGATGCTCGGGTTTCTCGTTCAGACCCAGTGGCCGTCACGGTGCGTCACGGTGTCCTCCGAGCGACTGGATGGGTGTTATCACCCTCCCTTTGTAGACAGGCCTAAATGTGGGAATGTGGGGTTGTGGGCTTTCCAAGGAGTAGGATGGCCGCATCTTGGCAGAGTTTTCACACAGTCAGTCCGGTGTCGTGTCATTCCCCCCCCCCAGCCGACTCCCTATTGAGTCTGTGACAATTTCAGGAACTGGCACAAAGAGAGTAACATGACTGACAAGTGGCAGAAGAACATGTCACGTCTGTGACCTGGGAGGCTTTCATAGCCTAGCGAGACAGGGACTTCGCTACAGGTAAGCCCCGTTGTCACCTGGCCCCGGTGCCTAGGCAAGTCCTCACACCTCCTGTCACTCACTACAAAGCGGAGAGTTGTAACACTGTCGAGTTCTGAAGAATGTCACCCGAGTTTGAACTTCAGTAGCTGTGACTCACTCTGACCCTGAGCGGTGCCATCGTCAGTGTTGCCGGCTGGATGGCTGTCACAGTGTGGGGGCAGGGAGGAGCTGAGGACACTCATTCAAGTCTATCTCCTGTGCCCCTCACAGCGCAGGGACCCACTACCGTGGGTCACACGGGGTACAACACCGACGTTTTTCGAGACAGGGTTTCTCTGTATTGTTTTGGAACCTGTCCTGGAACTCGCTCTGTAGACCAGGCTGGCCTCGAACTCACAGAGATCCACCTGCCTCTGCCTCCCGAGGGCTGGGGATTAAAGGCGTGCGCTGCCACCACCACCCGGTGATACTGAAGGATCTTACCACTGCCAAGTGGAGCCTGGTACTCTTGGGCTGTGGTTCTACTCATGTCCATCTTCTACAAGTTTTTTTTTTTTTTTTTTTTTTTTAGCGACACTGGTCGGCCGTCACAAGAGACACATGAACCAGTGACCGTATGTGTCTCCCAGCCCCTGGGCATTTGAGCCCAGACCTGCAGAGTAGTGGAGTCATGAAGACAGCAAGGATAGTGACAGAGTTCTCACAGCTTGCCAACACTTCTGCAGCTTACTTTTTCTGGAATTGGTATTTTTCAGTCTCCTCGAGTGTCATCTTTGGGTGTTTTCTGAGATACAAGTGTCATGGCCTACACGCCACCTAACGCCTCTAGTGGCTTCTCCCTGCCTCTTGCACACACAATCCCACGCACAACACCCAGGGTCACTGCAGCCTCAGTGTTCCAGGACCCCAAGGCCTCCCTTAACGAGAGCCTCTGAGCCTCGAAGTGTCTAGGTTAGGTTTCAGAATACCAGGCTTCCAGAATTCACCAGGGACCATGTTAGCATTCAGGCATCTGTACTGGGCTGCCCTTGGGGTTCTGACAGGATACGCCCTCAGCTGCAGCCACTAAGAGCAACACACCTGTGTATGTTCACTGTGTTCCCTTTTAAAAGGGCCCTGCCCACCTCCCATCCTTCTCTTTTCTTTCTTTCTTCCTCTTTCTTTCTTTCTTCCTTTCTTCCTTTCTTTCTTTCTTTCTTTTTTTCTTTCTTTCTCTCTCTCTCTACCCTTCATTCCCCCTCCTTCCTCTCTCCTCTCCTGTCTCTGGAGGCTGGTCTTTCCCCTTTCCCTTTCTTCTTTTTATGATCCCTTTCCTTAATGCAAAAAAAAAAACCCCAAAAAACAAAATAAAAACAAAACCTCTCTGCTTGAAGTCTGTCACGTGACCTCTTTCTCTTGCACTCCATTTTTCTTAAATTACAACAGGCGGGGTCTACAAAGGGCCACAGCCCCTTCTTAGGGCACTGTTCAGCCGGAAGGACCACAGGGTCTCTGTGTTTGATGGCCTCTGGGGACGGTTGGAACTAATTTCTAACCAGACTTCCCCTTTCCATGTTTCTCACAGGCAGCGTGGAAACCTCAATGCAGAAACAAGAATGTCACTACCCACCTTCAGGATGGGGTAGCCTACCGTGACACGAGGGGAGGCTGCGAAGGGGACAGAAAGTGGGCGGTGAACCCCGTGCATGTGACAATGAGCTACAAAATGGGAGGGTAAGGGACCAAGAGGAGAGCGCTGGGCATGAGGGATAGGATGATGGGCCTGATGAATAACGGGGGTGGGCCCAGGATAGGATAGGGGGATGGACCCCGGGGGTGGAGGTTTTGGACCACCATGCCCCTTGTAATATTATCAACAGGCTGCAGGACAAAGGGGTATGGACTCAGGGGAGGGAATCCTAAGCCAACAGAGGTTTATTCTCTTCCACTGGGAGGCCAGAGTCCAAGATCAAAGTGCTGGCTGAGGCTGAGGGGTTGACTCCTCGCCTACCTGGCTCCCGGCATGCTGACATTCCTTGGCAATCTGGGGAATGTGGAGATGCTCTGTCCTTGTTTTCACCTCCTGGCAAAGTTCTCCCCGTGTGTCTGTGTCTAGAATTCCCCTTCACAGGGCCACCCGTCGCTGTGGATCTAACCCACTGTAAAATCCATCTCCAAACGGGGGTCGATCACCTTCTACGGCACTCTAGGTTAGACACGACCGATCCCTGGTGGCTGGAGCCCAGGGTGGTTCGCAGCTGCCTGTGAACGGATCCTTCGAAAGTGCTGCCGTGCTGGAAGACCCAATATTAGTTTCATAAACAACAGTGTCTTTTTTGGCAAACTGTACCCACAGGCCCCATTGCCACACTCAAGCACTGTACCAGCTGGGCAGACGACGGCAGCGAGGGAAGCTTCATCTTTCAGTATTTACCGTGAGGCCGCATGTCGCTCAGATTCCTCAGGGGCACCTCATCGCTCCTCTGGGAAATATGTGACCTCATTTGCATTTTCTAATTGAATTGCTATCGGCTTTCCTGCAAGACTGCACAAAAGGATGGTCTTCCAGATTGGAGCACCACTCACATCACCCGCGGAAAGGCAGCCTTTAATAGCTGCCGGGGGTTGGGGGGAGGAGAGAAGTTGCCAAATTTTTATGGTTCATCTAACTGTAAAGCTGTCGGTTTTACCCAGAGCCAAGGAGAGTCGCTAAAATAATGAATGGGGAGGTGTTGGGCGCAGAAGAGAAATGAAATGAACAGAACCGAGAAATTAGGGGATCCCTCGGCAACAGTCCTTGAGGGATTTACTCAAAGACCCCTTTCCATGAGAGCGTCCCCGGAACTTAGACATTCCGTGGGCTCTGATTTACAGGCGGCCACTTTCCTCTCTAGAACCTTCTATAACAGGACTCTTGCTTAGGGTGCACCCTCCATGGAGATTCACTTCCAAGCCCAAGCTGGGAAGCCCTCGGCGTATGTGTTTTTAAGTATGTATGTGTGCTTGTGTGTTGTATGTGCATGTAGGCCCGTGTGCAAGTGCAATGTATATGTGTGCATGCATGGAGCCTGTGTACATGTATTGTGTACATGTGCGCAGTGCATGCGTGTGTAGTATAATTGTAGCATATGTGTGCATGTAGTGTGTATATAATATATGTATGCAAATGTGTAGTGTATATGTAATATGTGTAGTGTGTGTTGTATATGGGTACATGTATATTGTTTGGTGTCTGTGTGTGTTGCATGCATGTGTGTAGTGCATATGTATGCATGCATGTGTATGGTTAGTGCTTTAGTTCTGGTATCATAGGTGCTATATATATTTATGTGTCATGTGTTGTTAAAAGATATACATATTATATATGTATGTATATATGCAAGTATCATATATGTGTGTGTATGTATGTGTGTATGCATGCATGTATGCATGCATGCATGCATATGGGGGTCCCTGGGCAACAGTCCTTGAGGAACCACTTCAATGCCCCTTTCTGTGACAGCTGCTGTGGGACTTTATTGCTCCAGGGACTGGGTTTTGCAGGTGGCCATTTCTTCCCTAGACCCTCTGGAGCTAGTGAACTTATTCTTTGCTGGAGTCTATTGACTCTCAAGGAATCCAGGGTGGAAACTGAGCAGGTAAAGGCACTTACTTGCGGCCAAGCCTGGTGGCCCTGGAATCTACCTGGTAGAAGGAGAAAATGGATTTCCACAAACTCTCCTCTGACCTTGCCATGTATGCTGCAGCAGTGTGCCCTTACACACACACACAAACACAAATAAATAATGTAAACAATTTTCTTCTGGGATTATTATTATTCTGTCCCCCCACCCCCTGAATCTTTGCTCCCAAAGCTGCTCTAACTGCTGAGTCCCATGGCTCTTGAACGAGGTCAGCTTTGTCCCCGAGGAATCCTTGGCAGTGACCAGAGACAGTTGGGGGTACAACTGCTGTTTGCTGAGCAGAGGCAGGGGTTCAGCTAAGCACAAGGTAGAATTAATAGCTTCATGACCTGAAGTCTTCCAGGAATTTAAGAAGATATTTAAACTTGCATCAATAAGTAATGTGAGCTACTGAGTGCCGTTAAGCTTCACTTGCATTGTTGGCGCACAGAGCGCAGTTTCTCGGATCCGTCCGGTCTCATACATCAGTCCCACTGACTTACCTGTAGCCCCTTTAGTTTCTACATTTCAGTGCTAGCCTTATTTGTCTTGATCTCCTTTTCTTGTCTTATCGCGGTGGCTTGACCTTCGGCGCATGAGGTGGGAGTCCCCTTTCCCTATTTCAACAGCTGTTTGGATGGCCACTGTGGAGTTGGCAGATTCTCTTTGTGAGCTTTCTTTCCTAATAACCTGAAAACCCCCAGTATCTGGAATAGAAGTTAACTTTCAGTGATTGATATGTAGGGCATTATGCAATCCTTTAGTCTTTCTATGAACTGTGCAGACGAGGCTAATCTTATATTCATAGGATAAATACAACTCGGGCATGATTTATCAATCTATGTAAACGTATCTAGATTAAGGTTTAATGTTTTGCTTCATAAATTAATGGGTGTCACTGATCCATGATTACCTTTTCTGTCATGCCTTCCAAAAGTTTTGGATTTTGGTTTGGGACACAGTTTTGCTGGTTTTTTGAAGAAGGTTTTTGTCGGAAAGACAATGTTGTGCTTTGGGAACACCTCATGTTGAGTTCCAGATGTGAGTCCTGTTCACCTGGGCGGTGACTGCTGGTTTGAGACATGGTCTTCATTTGAGTTTAAAGGACTAACCTTCTCGTTTAACTCTCTGGGTAAGTTCATGTGGAGTTAATCTTACTTTCTCCTCTTAGCTAAGGCAGAACCTGCTTGCCGTGTTGCAATGTTCCCTTGATACAGATTTTAATTTTGTATACATATTATATACATACATACATACATAAACTTGGCAGTTTCTCTGCCTTTTGGCTAAGGTCAAGTGTAATAACATAGATCAGAGGGTTTTTTTTAAATCATGTTAGTTTTGGTAAACTTTACGTTTATTGTCTCTCAATGCTTTTGGAAAAAATCGCACACACTCCCCTCACATAACGTCCATATGATTGGTCAGAGCCATCTTTTTACCCTGGAATTAGAATCGCACACACTCCCCTCACATAACGTCCATATAATTGGTCAGAGCCATCTTTTTACCCTGGAATTAAAATCGCACACACTCCCCTCACATAACGTCCATATGATTGGTCAGAGCCATCTTTTTACCCTGGAATTGGTTGTTTGTTGCATCTGTTTTTTTTTCAAGCCCCCAGTGATCAGTTTCATCATTTATGAGCCAACTTTTGTCACTGGTTCTGGGACTTTCTGATTTCCTGTGTTCTCCCTCTCTGCTATCTTTCTGTTAGTTGGGCCTCATTTTCTGCCCATTTGGCAGTTTCTAGGTATGGGTATTTAAAAGTCAGTTTCCTGTCTTTATCCCACCATTCATTGAGCCCAGACATTTCCACCTGGTTGTACCCCACTAGTTTTTTTTTTATTGTTTTTTGCAGTCAACATACTCCTTAATTTACATTTCAGTTCCATTCTTCAGGGGGTAAGAACAAAGATTTTACTTGACTTACAAATCTATGGATATTTTACAGTTATCTTCTTTGCTAGTGGTTTTTAGCTTAATTGCTCTGACATTTAAAGCAAGCAAACAAACAAACCAAAACCCTCTACAATCCATGTCTATCTGGGCTTTAAATCTTGCAGCTATGGTGAGGCTTTTTGGGTTAAAGGTTGGAACTGGTCTGTGTGTAGTTAGAAGTCGGGGGCGCTTAGCAGCAGTGGGTTCTGAGTTACAGACTTCTCAGCGCAAGGCTGAGCCTCCTGACTGTGTGGTCCCCTTCTGTCTCCTCACGGTAGCTGGTGTGTCTGTCTGTTACTCACAGATGGGGGCTTGCTAACGGTTACAGTGAATTGCACGCCTGCTTGTTATTTCTCTCTTTACTTCTATCAACTTTGCTGTCAACTGCTTGAAGTCACATATGTGCACGCCGGCCCAGGTCTTCTCGTCTTTGTGACGTGTCCCCTTCACACGAGGCTTTGCTCCAGTTTGTCTCACGTCAACAGAGCTGCCTCCAGGTTTCTTCTGCTTGTTACTCACACAGGTTTTTTCTCCCCCCTAGGATTTTACTTTCAACCTGTCTCCGTTCTTACACTTTCAAGACGCATGTTTAGCAAGCTGCACCTCGCAGGGTTCTTACTTATTCCGTCTGTCAACATGTTTTCTTTTATTTGTATGTTAACATGTCTTCATTTTTTATAATTACCGATATATTTGTAAGCATACCATCTTACTCCAAGAGAAATATATTAGCCCATCTGTTTTGTGTTTTCCTTTCTTCTTTCTTGAATTTATTATCTTCGAACACACAGACATACACACACACACACACACACACAATCTTATGACTCTCAGTGATTTTTCAAAGACTTTAAGTGTTTTAAAGGAAAGTTTTATTTTTAAAAACATAATTTTTAAAAATATGTACTTATATTATGGATGTTTAAGTGTTTTGCTTGCAAATACATATATGCACTACATGTGTGCTGTGCCTGCAAAGGCCAGAAGAGGGGGCTGTATCCCCTGGAACTAGAGTTACCGGGAGCCATGAGTGACCATGTGGGAGTGGGGAATTGAACCTGGGTCCTCTGTAAGAGCATCAAGTGCTTGTAGCCATGGTACCGCCTCTCCAGCCCCTAGAGTAACTATTTTTTATCTTATCAAAGTACAAATTGAACATTTCTTATAAAAATTCAAATTCTGAAATGTTTTGAGCACCATTATGACACTCAGAGTGGAAAATCCCAAACCTGACTTCGTGTGATGTGTCACAGTAAACACTCACACACACCTGCACATGTGTGCACATGCATGCATGCAGGCACACACATGTATACACACTCATGCACACACACAAGTACACACACACGCACACACACATACAAGCATGCACACAAGCATGCACATATGTGCACACACACACCACACAAGCAACACACACACACACACACACACACACAGCTCCAAGGCTAACGGTATAAAATGTAGATCAAACAGATTAATTCTGTATTTGCCTTGGGTTGTGTCCTAAGATGCCTCACATTATAGTCTTAAGCAAATATTCTAAAATCTGAAGAAGTCTGAAACTCTCTGCCTCCAAGCATTCTGGGTAAGGAATGATCAACTTTATAAAAATCGGATCCCGGAGTGTTCCAGAACAGTGATTCTCAACCTTTCTAACGCTTCAACACTTTAAAACTGTTCCTCATGTTATGGTGACCCCAAACCATAAAATTATTTTTGTTGCTCCTTCATAACTGCAATTTTGCCACTTATGAATCATAATGTAAATACCTGAGTTTTCTGGCAGTCTTTTTTTTTTTTTTTTTTTTTGGTTGCAGCACACAGGTTGAGAACCGCTGTTCCAGAACAATGCATCTCAGGTAGCTGTGGTGTCAGCAGCCACTTCCCAGAGTTTATATATTTTCTGTCCAGAGTTTACACACTCTCTGCTTTCCACATGTGGTGTTAACATCCAAGGAATTGCATTCTGCCCAGAACCCTCACAATGTTTCATCACACCCATATTTCACCTCTCCCATCCCCGCCTCCCCCATCCCTGCCTCCTCCATCCCCACCTCATCTATCCTCACCTCAACCCTTCTCACCTCACCCATCCTTAAATCACAGACCAGATTTACTGCTTCCCTGGATTTTCATTAATTTTTGTTTTCCTCCATTTCACGTGTCTGGTTATTTTCACTTGAGCGCTAGACATCATGTGTGAAAGGAGATTTGTTTAAGGCTTGAACCAAAGTCTCCCCTAGAGGAGCCCTGCCTTGGCTCTGGCAGGCAGACAGGAGCACCAGGAACTGGGGTCTCCTTGAGCCACAGCTGGAGGGACAGTGTGCTGAAGTGTGTTATCAGTGTGTCCCTTCCTGTAAGAGAGTGCCAACAGACACCAGGATCCCATAGTCCCAGTCGTTCCTTGGGCTCAACCCCTCCTCCTTCCCCAGCCCCTGGACTCTGCCCTGGATTAAGGACTGTGAGGCTGGGGTACGGTAAAATGGCTGTTCTACATGTCCTCCTTTGCTCACAGGACCTCGTGGTGTACTCTCCTCAGCTCCAGGACAGGATGTCGATGGCATCACTGCTCTCTTTCTATTGCAGGATAATCAACCATGAAATTCCCCAACTCCCCGACAGCAAACTGGAGAATCTTAGCTTTTCCTCTGCTGGGCTCGGGCGAACCCAGAGAGGCATCATTTACTTCCTCCTGGAGGACCAGTTACTTCCTCCCGGAGGACCAGTTACTTCCTCCTGGAGGACCAGTTACTTCCTCCTGGAGGACCAATTCTCCCCTGTGAAACAGGCTGGGTGACACAGCTCGTCGTCCTTGTTGTCTGTGATGCAGAGACGCTGTCACCCTCTATCCTCGGGGTGACAAACTGAGATTCAGAGTGCGGTCTGAGTGGAACTCTAGAGTCAGGAAAGGGTCGTCAGCAGCAAGAGAGACATGAAACTCAGTGGGAGACCGGAGAGGCCGCTGTCACCTGAAGTCACGTGTCACGGGGTCAGGACTGATTGGGCTAACACGCCCTCCGAGCCTGGGACCTGAGTTTCGTGTCCTTTGTTGTGATTGTTGGTCCTTTCCAGGCTATCCTCTGTGGTGTATGGCGATAGAAGCCTCTAACTGGGGACACACGCATCCGAGCTCACGTCACGGACACGCCTAACAAGAGGCGTTGATCTATTCTCAGTCGGTAATTTTACCCCAAGCCTCTGATGGGCTCAAAGGAGCCTGATTTTTGATCACCAGGTATGGTTTCTGCGTCACAATCCAGAGCCTGGAGACACTCGGTTCAGGGAATCACAGCTGTGATGATTAATATTGATCGCCAGTCTGACACGATCTAGAACCCCCCCCCCGAGAAGGCAAGCCTCTGTGCCTGTCTGTGAGGAACTTCCCCTCATGGCTGGAGTCCTGGGCTGAATTAAAAAGAGAAAGGGAGCTTAGGACCACCAGTCACCTCTTTCTGCTTTCCGAGTGTGGCGGCAAGGCAATGTGACCGGCAGCCCTGCCTTCCAGCTACCCCGGCTTCCCCTCTATAACGGACTGTGTCTTTCTGAACTGTGAGCCACAGACTTTATCTTCACACAGCTTGCCTCCTGTCCGTCATCTCTCACTGCAGCAAGAACAGGGACGAATACAGAGGGGAAGAGTGAGCAGACACGCCTGCCTGCCTTGGAGTCTTCAGGGTCCATAGGTGAAGGGTGTGTGTGTGTGTGTGTGTGTGTGTGTGTGTGTGTGTGTGTGAGTGAGTATCTCTCTGTGTGTGTGATCTCTCTAGAAATGTGTTAAGATGCTTGGTTCCCATACCCAGGGTGGGGCGCCCATGACCTACACACCATGGTGGGGAAGACTGTCCTCCCAAGTCTGCTCTTACTTGGACTCAAGAAAGAAGATCACAACCCAGAGTGGGTCCCTTGCCCTGCAAGCTGCCCCACAAAGGGTTCCTTGGTCAGATAGGGTTTTGCAAATGTGCAGATTTTTTCTCCCACTGAGAGGCTTTCAAAGGTACATTCACTTATGTAACGCTCTGGGGCAAACCGGTACAGAAGAATGTGGTTAACTTCGCTCAGCCAGCTTCAGGCCTGGTGGGCATTTCCTGGGGGAGCCCCCACGCTGCTGCCCGAGGCTGCCTGATAGTGCACTGCGATTACGGAGCCACACGGAGTCCGAGGGACCCGCCACGCTCTCCTCTCCACTCTGGCTGGTTTTCTCAGCGCCTCCCTGCTGCAGGCTACCCCAGGCCGCAAGCTCTCTGCTACCCCCAGTCCTGATGCCTTCAGGCTGATGCAGCTGCCTAGGCTTTCCCAGCACCAACAAGCAGGGACCGAGAGGACATGGGCGACAGAGAGGCTGCTTGGAGTCTGGTCGGGTTACTGAGTTGTTCAGACCAGGACTGGCTGGGGGATGCCCTCGCCCCCCCCCATTTATCTCCCAGGGATACAGCTGGGAAAAGAAGAGGGTGCAGAGACTGCAGACCATCTCTTCATCCCCCAACCCTCCATCAGCCAACCCTCTCCCCCTCCCCCTCCCTCTCCCTCCCTCCATCTTTCCTCCTCCCTCTATCCTTTCCTGCCTCCAGCACTTTCTGTCTCTCCTATCTTCCTTCTTCTATCGCCCCTCCCCCTTTCTCCCCATCCCTCCTAGTCTCTTCTTGTCTGTTGTCCTCTCTCCTTTATTTATTTATTTATTTATTTTTGGTCTCTCCCGCCATCTCACTGTAGCTCTGAATTGGACTTACCCTGGTTTCCCCGGCCTCTAATTGGTCTACTTTGCTTACCAACTCTCCTGACCTTGATAGCTACTACTAGTAGGTACAACACTGGGTCAGAGAGACCGGGCTTACGCACACAGAATTTGTGGTCTACATAGCAAGGCGGAAGTGTGAGCGACTCATTCAAAATTCAGCGAAGAAGGTCATGGTGGTGTCAGTTTAGTGGGCTGAGGGCAGGGCTCAGCACACTTGCTCAGGTGTCCTGCTCATGAGGGCGACTCTAGTACCCCACCCCAGAAAGGCGAGGAGGCTGGGGCCGACGCCACGCCTTTGAGGGGCACAGGCAAAGAGCTTCCGACCTTCGTCTTCTGGGAGTCAGGGAAAGGCTCTGCCTGGGGCTCCCCAGAGTAGGACGCACCTTGTCCGGGGACCCAGACCTTCCTGCTTGTGCTGTGTCCTCTTACCTTGTGTCCAGAGTATGGGGATGAAGTCTGGGCTACCAGCAGCCGCACCATGGCGTCCCATTGCTCGGCAGTCTGGTGTTCCCGCGCAGTCACAGTAAAGGCCACCTGCTCCGAGGGGATCTTCAGCTCCCGGGTGGCGAAGACTGTCCCGTCCGCCCCGACTTTGAAGTCCAAGCTGTTGGTCTCATACTGCGTGCCTTTGGTGCCCAAGCAGCTGCTGAACTTGACTGCAAGAGGAGAGAAGATGGTCAGAGTGGCCAGCTGGCAGAGGGCTGCAGACACAGGTACAGCAGAGACAGGTACAGCAGAGACAGGTACAGCAGAGACAGGTACAGCAGAGACAGGTACAGCAGAGGCAGGTACAGCATAGACAGGTACAGCATAGACAGGTACAGCAGAGGCAGGTACAGCAGAGACAGGTACAGCAGAGACAGGTACAGCATAGACAGGTACAGCAGAGACAGGTACAGCATAGACAGGTACAGCAGAGACAGGTACAGCATAGACAGGTACAGCAGAGACAGGTACAGCAGAGGCAGGTACAGCAGAGACAGGTACAGCAGAGGCAGGTACAGCAGAGACAGGTACAGCAGAGACAGGTACAGCAGAGACAGGTACAGCAGAGACAGGTACAGCAGAGACAGGTACAGCAGAGACAGGTACAGCAGAGACAGGTACAGCAGAGACAGGTACAGCATAGACAGGTACAGCATAGACAGGTACAGCATAGACAGGTACAGCAGAGACAGGTACAGCAGAGACAGGTACAGCATCTGAGTCCCCCAGTAGCCCCAAGACAGTAAAAGGACCTCACTGGGGTCTCCACTGTCTTCCGGGAGAAGCAGATGGAGGCCAGGAAAATGGGTGCATGAGCATGCGCCCTCCAGATCCAGGTGGACGCCCTCCACTCCTGCCAAGCAGGGAGTCTACGAGGCTCAGAGGGAGCGGAGTCTCCACCAGTTGGAAGACTCCTGTGTTCCCGCCTCTTGCCTCACATAGTCTGCCTGTCCGCGTAGATGCCCAGCCTTTGGATCTGTTTTTGCGCCCAAGGAGATTAAGCGCAGTGAAGGAACCAGAGAAAGCCGGCGTCAGGACTCCCCACCACCACACACACACACATCAGGAACATTCCGGAAGTGGGATTTGCATGACTGGCGCTTCCCGTGACTGGGTGAGATCTGGCACTTGTCAGACACCTGTGTCCTGCCGGGGCAGGGGCAGGATGGCTGGCCTGGCTCAGCCACAGACTTTTCATGGTTAGTCACAGAGTCAATAAAGCCCGTTGACACTGCTGGGTACCCTGCATCATTTTACTTCCAAAACACAATTAGGCAACCAAATCGTCAGCCCCTACAGATGCATCAGCACCGCGGCCATTTCCAAATCCACCACAGAAAGAGACATCTCCGAGACTGCATATTCGTTTGGCCCACGTTAGTGCATTCTTTTTTAGACACATGCGTTTGTGACTGTCACCCCACTCTGTGGTAAATTATGAAGCACCAACAGCTGGTGTCACACTCTGCTGATAAAAGCAATGGATAAAGTTACCCAGTATTTATAAAAATGTGAGTATCTAAGCAATTATGGTGGGAGGATTGGTTTTATAAGCAATTTCACTGTCACAGCTTACATGATTTAATTACTATTTATTCTAGAAGCTATAAAAAAGTGACTTGCACTTACATTCGATAAAGTGTTTTTCCTGCATGTTCACCTTTTATTGTTGCCTGCTTTGAAATAACAAATAACACGTGGGTCCCCGTGTCTCCAATCATTCGCTAGAGGTGTCTCCCAGTTGCTGGTTCCTCCTGCTTGTGGGTTTAATATGAAAGTGTTTTTGTTTTATTATTAGTCGTATTTATTATTCTTTAGACAGGTTTTCCATGTGTAGCCCTCTCTGTCTTAGAACTCTCTTTGTAGACCAGGCTGACCTTGAATTCGGAGATCTGCTTGCCTCTGCCTCCAAGTGCTGGGATTAAAGACGTGTACCACTATGCCTAGCTTGAAAATGTTTTTAAATATAACAAGGCCAGGCATTTATGCCCTGTCAGGCGACAGAGTGGTCAGTGTAGAGAACCTGGCTGCATCTTCTGAAGGTCAGGGTGTCTCTCTGTGGCTCAGTATCCTTGAAGCTGGAACTAGGTGGTTTGCACTGTATCAGAGGCTAAGGTAACAAGGCATTCTCCCAGGTTTTCCTGTCACAGGGTCTGGGGCCTCAAATAACTTGATGTCATTATGACTTCATTTTTATGTGGGTTTGACTCTGCCCCCTGACAGAGAAGAAAGGCCTGGTCTTATTTATATTTGAAAACACTTCCAAGCCTGGCATAGCGGCTCATGATTTTAATCCCAGCACTCGGGAGGTAGAGACAGGCAGATCTCTGATCTGCAGAGTGAGTTCCAGACCAGCCCTGTCTACAGAGTGAGTTCCAGGACATCTCTAGAATGGAGATCTAGTCCACCATGATTTGGGAGAGGTAAGGGTCACCCTTACTCTGTGAGCATGCTACCCAGCTTAGTGCTTAAACCCCCACGGTATAGGGCTGGCTAGTGAGACAGCTCACTGGGTGACGGCACCGGCCATGAAGCCCGATGACTTGAGTTTGATCCCTGGGATCCGTAAGTCGGGAGAACAGAACCACACTGTCTTCTGACTGTGGCATATACATTGCCTCATGTGCTGACTAACCCCTCACATAGGCAAACAAACAGATTAATGAACAAATGTAGTAAAACCATAATGCAGAGCCCAGCGGACTGTTCTCCACCTGGGGGCCGCTCACTCAGGAGGGGCTTGCCCCAAGAGGGTTTGCTTTGCATTGCTAAGTGAATCCCTGCTTAATCCAGTCTTCGTCTCTCAACTGAATTCTTTCTCTCCAGACAACAAGGGCTGGAAAGTCCTGCTTCTCAGGAGGAGAAAGTGTTGGGTTGTGGCCCCCTGGCACTGTGTACTTTTCCAATGACGGATGAACTGGCTTTCTCTTCCCCCCAAATGAGGAAAAATTAGCAAACTGTTTGCCCCAGACATACACAAATTAAAATCAGCAACAGATCGAATGAACTCATCATTGCTTATCCCCAACTGTTACCAATAAAGATAAAAATGACCGTGGCTGTGTTGTGGTGACATCAGCGCAAAAATACACAAATAAGCCTCTATGAGCTCTAAAAGCCAATTCCTAGTAAAACTGATGAAACTTGACAGCACAGGGGATTGATCTCAACTCCTCTATGGGTGGTGGGTGGCAGGGAGCTTTCTGGAGCTGGGGGAGGTGATGAAGAAAGCCCTTTGGGGTGCAGCAGACCCCCTCGGAGAATTTCAATGGGCACTGGAGTCCTGGGTGCTGTGTGTGGCCTCGGCTACAAGGCAGTGCAGAGGTGAGTTCCACTGAAGCAAAGGACTGGCAGGTGTGTGTGTGTGTGTGTGTGTGTGTGTGTGTGTGAAATCAGTAGAGCCCAAACTGCATCGAATCCCTGCAGCTTGCTTCAGGGCCAAGCCATTGCAAATACCTTCTCTTCCCGTATTAGAGCTTTTAACGTATTTATTTATTTATCTATTTCTTGAGATACGGTCTCACTCTTTTGCCCAAGATGGCTTCAGACTCACAGAGGTATGCTTGTTTCAGCCTCCTGAGTGCTGGTTGGCATTACAGGTGTGCCCTACCCAGCATGGGGGCCTGGCTTCAGGGCCCTTTGAACATCTGCCCGTCTCTGAGGCTCAAACAGCAGAGCGTGCAGCAAGCTGGCACCCTCCAGCTGCTCCTGGCATTTTGTGCATCTCTTAAGTCACACCAGAGGCCAAACCTCACCTGCCAGAGCTCCTTCCAAAGCCCTGTTGTGTGGAAGCGGCCTCACACAGTCACCAGCCTAGCACTCCCCGGACATGAACACACCGCCACCATAATGGGTCCTCAACAGCCCAGCACCATTTCTTTTGTCTCTGCAGATGGGTTCAGATATCCTTGGCTAAAATGTTATCCTATGCCTCTTCTGTTTCCGCAGGCCCAGCAGCGCAGGTGCAGCCATGCATGCAGACACGCCTGCAGGTGCGTCCCATGCTTGTAGACACGCTTGCAGATGCGGCCCATGCACCCTGCATCCCAGTCACTTTGAGCTGGCTGCAGAAGGAAGCTCGGCTTTCATCAGGAGGCCGGCTTTCACCCCTTTTACCCTTTGTCGCTTTTAATTGCTGGCTCTGTGGGTGGAGTTGGGTGACACACTTTTGCAGAGGTGGCCTGGCATTCATGGGGGGCAGCAGGCTGCATCTTCCCAGGACCGAACACTGCAGAATTGTGCTGTGTCTGAGAACGCGCCATTTTATTATTTCCCTTGTTAGGTGAGTTGGGAGAGATCAAAGGAGCCAGAGGTGAGCATGTAGCTGGGTCCTTGCCCAGGAGCAGGTGAGCTTCAGGCCTGCTGTTCAGTGCGCAGAACCAGCCGTTCTTACCCCAGCTCCCCATCCTCCCTCCCTCCCTCCCTCCCTCCCTCCCTCCCTCCCTCCCTCCCTCCCTCCCTCCCTCCCTCCCTCCCTCCCTCTCTCCCTCCCTCCCTCCCTCCCGCAATTGCCCGGGTTCTAGGTGTGCAGGCGCAGAGCTCGCCCAAGTGGATCTTGGTGTGGGAAGGACAGCACATGGAGAAGCCAAGCGTGTAAACAAAACCCTAGTGGCCAGGACCACAAGGAGAGGTTAGAGAGGGGGCGGGCAGTGCAGAGGAAGCATCTGCCCCTCCTCAGTGTCAGGAAATGTCCTGATGTGGGACAGCCGTGTGAAGGCCCTGAGACAGCCGTGGGATGAGGAGGGGTCACGGACGATGCTTAACTGAGTGTGATGATGGGGGTGACCTTGTGGGTGTGTGGCTGTGTGAACTGCTGCTATCGCTGATGAGGAACCCACTGGAAACAGCCAAAGCTCTTCCTTTATAAGACTTGTGCAGGTAGCCTGTCGGGGGTCAGGTACCGGTGTGCGCCCCCCCACCCCGCCCCACCCCTGCCCCATCTCCTCCCCCCCCAAGCTCCCCCTCCCCAGCTCGGTTCTCTTCCACCCGCATCTTCGCCTTGTACCTGCTGTGATGTGTGGCCGGAACACCCATCATGAGGCGAGACGCTGTGTGCAGCCGGAGGTTGGTCAAGTCACAGCCCTGCACCCTTCGGCCGGCTCTCTGCCCGGCAGCTTGCTCCAGCCTGCATCCCTGACTCCCAGCTGAGATCCTCTCTAGGGGGCTGCCTCCTTCTGTGCTGGGATGTCTGAGGCGGTGGGGTGTGATTGATATCCCGGAGTACCAAGCCACTGGCCACACAGCCTCCTCAGGGCAGAGCAGCATGGAGATCTGGGACGTGTGGCTTGACACTCTGCTGGGTTTTCTTGCAAGGGGTCTGGTGGGGGTAGAGCTGAGGTTATTGCTTCTCTGATTCCCACCAGCCTAGCCTGGAAATGGGTAGGGTGTCCCCGGAGCTGCAGGCAGGCTCCTGGGGCCCTTGCAGGGTTCTGGTTTGAGGATCCCTTCCCCAGAAAGATGGATCTGCCCACTCCTTTATGAAGCCCCAGTGACCAACCACAGTATGAGTCCACCAAAATGGGAACAAATGAGTTGGACTTGCTTACATAACGTGGGTGATGGTTTTTTTTTTTTTTTTTTTTTTTTTTTTTTTTGCTGGAGACTGTGGGTGACCTCAAATGAACCACATTGGAAAATTTTCGCCCAGCATGGTGGAGGTCCCCACCCTGTTGACCTTCCTCAGTCCATTATTCTAGCACCGCCTAAAGACCCCAAGGCCATGGGCAGCTAGGGTAGAACTGTACCCAGATGAGTGGAGTTCAAGTCCTGGCTGTGCTTGAACCTGTGACCTGGGTGCCAACCTTATACAATGAGTGTCATCGAACACCTGCACAGGCTCCATCTCCATCCCAGGATGAGGATGAGCACAAAAGAGTCTCTTCCCCAGAAAATTCGCCATCCCTTGGGGAGGCTAGAATTACCAGCTGAGGCTGTACTGGGGACCTGTTCTGGATAGTGGCGGGGGAGACTGGTGGCTCTGAGGCCCCCTAACAGGAGACGATATGGGGAAAGAGCATTTCATAAAGGGGTCAGGCTTCCCGCCATCTGTGGGCTTAGGGCTGGCAGAAGCTGCCTCGTCAGGTGTTTGAGAAAGGACAGGGGATAAGCGTACAAACTCCAGTTTCCCTTGCTCTGACTGGCTTTGGATGGAGCTAGGATGCAGAATACCAAGTGGAGGCTGAGAAGATGGTGCACTAGGCATAGGCATAGGGATAGACATAGACATAGGCATAGGCAAGCCCAACTTTTCCATGGTGCAGAAAGGGCACCGTCTGGCATAGCAGGAAATCAGCCTTGTCAGGGCTGGGGAGGAGAAGAGGATGGACAGGTGGACATGGAGAAGGCCCAGGGAATTCTGAGCAACAGTATCGCGTGGACGCACATCACACAGATGCTTCTAAGACTGTGACCCCGGCAACTTGCTTAATACCAGGGTGCCAGCCCGGGCTGTCAATCGCAATGAATGTCGTAGGAGACTTGGGAAGTAGAGCAGCTGGGCAGGGAAGGGCGCACTGTCTGCTGTCATCCCACACCCTGGCTCTGCTGTGCAAAGTCAGACGTACCAAAGACAGACATTCTCTGCCCACTCAGCCAACATCTGGCTTCCAGAGAAACCAGGGCTTTTAGGAGTGTGAGAAACCCTGTGTGATGGCTGGGCTGCCCGCTGTGGACTTCTGTGGAATGGACTCTCAGTCAGTGACACAGAAATCTCACACCACGGTGACGTTACGTCTCTCACTGATGGGAGATCCCAGGATGCTCTTCCTGGTTACAAAGAGTCACCTAAAGTGAAACTCATGCAGTTTGCCCCCTCCTGGCCCCTGGCCCCCCAGTGTGGCACCACCAGACTCCCCAAGTCCTTAAAATTTATGACTTCAGGTAGAAACAGAAGTTGGGAACAACGAGAGAGCATTTTAGGCAAGGTTAAGACCAGAGCTATCCACGGAGGCTCCCTGAGGTGTTTGAACTTTGTCTAGAACTGCCCTGAGTTAGGTGGGAGACAGGGCTTCTTCCCTGGGAAGGGGAAGGGCTTCCGCAGGTAAGAGAGGGACCCTGGCTTCTTGTGTTGATCTCAGTCCTTTGGTTTTGTGAATCACTGTGCCGCTGTACTGGGCAACACAGACGTGCGAGCAGGAGGTGGGTCGTTTAGGGCTGTTCATTCTGAGTGGCTTTTCCAAGTGGTAAGAGAAACCAAGCCACGGGCACCTCATTAATAAACCCCACCAATGCCTCATTAGGGTGGAACACAGTGGTTCTTAACTGAAGAAAGCCCTAATGAATTCCCTAACCTAGCCACAGACACTCCGGTTCACAGAGGGCTGTCAGGCCCCAGGGAACACCACAGCCTCTTCTGCTCTGCTGATCCCAGCACCCAGAGGATCCACACTCATCTGTCCCATGCTGGTGGAAAATGTTGGCCTAGATATCAATGCCCTTCTCATACTGGCCAGGGGGTTGCCTGAGCCTCAGCAGGTAGGAGGGCTCTGGGCAGTGGTGGAGGGGCCATCCTCACCAATGTCAGCTTGGGAGGTGGAATTCCCGAGGACTCTGGAGAGGCAGCCCCGACGTCACCACTGCTCTCATTCAAGACTGTGGAGTCTGTTGAGCTCTTGGGGGGAAATAGGGGGGATTTTAGGATTCTTCAGAGAAGGTTTTTTTTCTTTCCTTGATACAACTAACAGTTCCAGGATATTCTCTCATCCATGTACTGATCCATTCACCCACTCATTCATGTCAGCTCAGGGTCTACCCCATGTCCTGCTGGACCCTCGCAAGCTTATGTGGGAATAGGCACGTCTCAGGAGAGGGAATGAGTACCAGAGCTATTAGCCGGCACTTCAAGGTGCCCATAACAGTGAGCACCAAGGCAGAGCTCTCCCAGGGTGCCTGGCTACCTGTCCCTTCCTCAGAGTCCATGCTGACCCCAGGGCCTTGACTTCCCAGATGGTTCAAGTTCACACGCAGCACTGTGGCTCTGTCCATCTGGTCTTGCTTCCCACCTTCCTGCTTTGTTCTAGAGACTTTCAGAAGGGGCTTTGTAAGGAAACTAGACACAAGTGTCTGTTCATGTCCCTGCCTTCAGCCCACCCAAAATAGGGTATGCCGGCATGCTTGTCAAGTCTTGGAAGGTCACAGTTGGGTTTGTGGGCAACTCTGCTAAGCTCTGAACACTCTCTTGACAATGGTGCTTGGGGAAAGGGTGCCGCATGGTGTCCAGAGATCTCGTGGAGCAGGTGGCGCTCACACCGTAGAGAGGGTGTTCTTTACTTCATGGCCCCGTGACTCTGGACCTTTCTATGGTGGGCCTGAGGTGCTGCTAGGAATGTGTACTCTTTCCTAACTGGGCAGGTGCGAACTAACATGCCCCTCTTTAGCCCTTGGCATGGATGATGATAATGCAAGAATGGCAGTGATGATGATGAATGACAGGGGTGACCACGATGATGTCAGAGCTGATGATGATAATTGACAGGGTGATGATGACGATGTCAGAACTGATGATAATAATAGACAAGGTAATGATGATGATGATGACTGATAGGGGTGACAATGATGATGCCAACTGATGATGATGATGATAATTGACAGGGTGATGATGATGCTGACTGACAGGGGTGACGATGATGATGTCAGAGCTGATGGTGATGACAACTGATGGGTTGATGATGGTGGTGGTGATGATTAGCAGGAGTGATTGGCTGGTGATGACTGACAGAGTCATTGCAAAGACTGACCAGGTGGTGCTGGTGACTTAGAGAGGTGTCCATGATGACAGCAACAGTAGTATCTAGCATAGTCAGTTGGAACTATGTGCCAGACTGGGTGGATCACAGTATACACAGGCACCCCATTCAGTCCCACTGAAGTCCTTGGGAGGGAAACCATCATCCCCTTTCTACACAGCACCACCCAAACCTAGAATGCAGCCTCTGCCTCCAGGGCGCATCAGCGAGGCGAGGGATGCTGCCGCAGAGGCCAGGGACGTCTCTCAGGCGGGAACACCTCCGGCATGGCATGCTGGCACGCCTCTCTGATTCATGAGCTCCACATGAACCTGTACCAGCACTACAGCACCTGCAATGGTGCTCCTGTATACTTGCATGTATGCACGTCTGTAGACGCACACGTGTGCTTGTATACACATGCTCTGTGTGTGCGCGTGTGCATGTGGAAGCCGGAGAACAAGCTTGGGTATTGTTCTTCAGACTCCATTCATCCCCCCCCCCCCCCCCTTTTTCAGGCAAAGATTCTCATCAGCTTAGAACTCACCAAGCAGGCTAGACTGTCTCTGTCTCCCCAGCACTGGGGCTGCAAACACACATCACATCTAGCTCTATTTTTTTTTTTTTTTTTGGTTTTTATGAGACAGGGTTTCTCTGTATTGTTTTGGAGGCTATCGGTCCAGCCCGGCCTCGAACTCACAGAGATCCGCCTGCCTCTGCCTCCCGAGTGCTGGGATTAAAGGCGTGTGCCACCACCGCCTGGCATAGCTCTATTTTTTGAAACGAGTAGTTTCTGGGGATTGGACTTGGGTCCCAGAAGTACTTCACTGATTGAAGCTGTCTCCCTAGCCCCTCCCTGTTTTATAGAGGGGCACACTACAATGGCAAAACATGGTGGCCACCTCTGCCCCACCCCCCCGGAGGTGTCGGCCAGACAGGGGGCCGTGAGTCCCCTCTCAGGAAGAACACTTCAGGTGCAGCACGGGGGCACACCTCTTCAGTTTACAGGCCCCTAACACTGGGGCTAACCTACGCCAGTACACCGTCAGCCATCAGAGCCCCTGTGTGTGTGGTGTTGTGGGGCGCAGAGGCCATGGAACGCATTCTCTCATCCAGTTTTCCTGCTGCTGGCCCTCAACCTCCAAAAACAGGGCTTCTGTCCCCTCCAAAGGCTCTGATCACACACTGGAGGTGGTGAGAAAGATGTTGGAGTTGACAGCGGTGGTGGGGGGGGCAGCGGCCCCATTGGGGGCTGCATCTTTAAAGCAAGGAGCAGGATGAGTGGGGCTATTTTTAGAACTGCCAACCTCTCTCTCATTAGCATCTCACACATCGGGATGGGGCTAATGAAATCATTTGTAATCAGGGCCCAGGTAGAGAGACGACTCTTTCTAGTCCGGAGCTCCTCCCCTACTCCCTTTCTGTTTACCTAGGGGGTGCGTGATGGCGGCTCCCAGTCCCTCAGTCCCTGCTCTTCTCATTCTTGTCTTTCTCCTTTCAGGGCGGGTGCTGCTGGGTTGTTTCCTGTTCTACATTTTCTTCCTGCTCTGGGCTTCAGCCTTAAGGCTGGAGGAGGCACAGCCTCTGGGTCTCTTAAAATCTTATGGAGAGAGAAGAGAGAGAGAGAGAGAGAGAGAGAGAGAGAGAGAGAGAGAGAGAGAGAGAGAGAGAGAGAGAGAGAGATCCTGCAGATGTTTGGGAAGAAAGGAGAGGCTGAAGCCTGGGAAGGCCTGGAGCCACTGTCCCAGGTCCTAGAAGCGGGGGACACATGCCTCTCATGGCAGCTCCTAAAAGTGCAAGAGGAAGAAGGGGGATTGGAGGCCCATCTGGAAGCTCGGCAGTGAGATGCAGGGGTGGTGGGGGTGGGGTGGGGTGTAGGAGGGGTAGGTTCCCAGTCTGGCTCTTTGTCAGCTTCAGCTCTGAATCTAAATACGAGCCTGAGCGTTGCCATCCGGGCTCCACCGTCAAGGCGCCCACACCGGCTGCTAGTCATCTTCCTGGAGTCAACAAGAAGCAGCTAAGGGAATGCAAACATGGTTTCCCCCCCCCATCTCTAACTCTCCTGGTCTGCCCTGGCAGCCTCTGCGGGGGTTCTCCGAGGGAGACCTCTTTACTCTGGCGCGCGTGCACACACACAATGAATAATTTCAAGGTACTTGGAGACTCCTTTTGATAAGCAGACCCTCCGGTTTCTGGAAGCCAAGGGATGAAACTTTTGGCATAGATGGTACCTGGGTTGCTTGGTTCCTGAGGGGACAAGATGCCCTGCCTTGAGCCAAGAGCAGACACACTCTCAGGAGGCAATAGGGGGCCTGGGCTGTGGGTGGTGGACTCCACAGCACCAGTTTGGGAATGTTGGGTTGGTCCTGGGGCCCAGGGAATTGCTCTCGACAGAGCCATGCCTGGATAGGAATCCAAGGAAGGGCAGGTTATGACCGTACCAGATAAGCCCACCCCAGACAGAGGGACCAGAGGCCACCAGGAACATCACAGGGGGATTCTTCAGAAGAACCAGGGTCACATGTATCACCCTCTGAACCCCCTCCCAGCATGTGACGCTAAGGATGTGGGTATAGTATCCCAGAGATGTGATGAGAAATGTCAGTTGTGAAAATGAAGCCCACCTCCCGCAGATAAAAGACCACAGTCCCTCTCAACGGCTTCTCTATCATCCTTGCTCTCCACATGGGTCACCCGCAAGGAGACAGCTGCCAAGATTTGGCACAGTCCATCTCCAGCACCATCCTGTTTCCAAAGAGCATGCTACCAAGCCACAGGTTCTGTGGTCACAGGGTCACAATATTGTTGCCCCCATCCTGTGGGTGGTGGTGGTTGGTGGGGGCGACACACTTTGCTTTTCTTCCGGTTCAGTGGGAGAAGCAAGCTTGATGGCAACACCTAACTCGCAGGAAGCAGGAAGGTGGAAGCCAGCCCCCGTGGTGGCTCTGCTGGGGACCTGTGGCATGTGTAGCAGCAAGTACCAGGGTCACCGTGCTGTCCAGGGAATGACACTCCCTCACCCCCACCCCCACCCCCCACCCCCCCGCTCTGCCCCACACAAGTCAAGTCCTATGTCTGGAGAAACTATCAATAGGCACCTGTCTCCCTGGTCAAACGCTCCCTCAGCTAGAACTGAGGGTCTTCAGCTGGTAAACTGAAACTCCAGTGCCTTCCGTCTCTCTAAGGTCGCCGGGCCCTGAGATGGAGGCTGTGGTTCCTTTATCCCATCCTTGGGTAAGAGGAAGGCTGGGGTGGACAGCACATTCCTCCATGGTTCTTTTTTTCTATCTTCACCAGCCAGGAGGGTCCAGCTCAAAGGCCACTTCCACCCACGATTGCTATCACAAGCTATTTCTCTAAAGGAGGCAGGTGAGTGCTGGCCATGAGTCCCCACAGCTGGGAAAGGGCTGTTTTGCAGGAATATGCCTCTGGGGACTCCTTTAAGCTCCATGTTGGGGGATGAACTTGGGGCTGGGCAAAAGCTGGCTGAGGAAGTCAACTTGAGAAAGAGACGGAAGCATGCCTTCTGTGGTCCTCGACTTGATCCCCAAGTGTCCTCAAAAAGGCCAGCAACCCCCCCCCTCCTGTCCAGAGAAAAACAGCAGAGAGCTGGCTGGCAATCATGCCTGCAGGGAATGCAGGGAACCATTCTGTGATGTCTGTTATGCAAATGAGGAGCTTCTGCAAGGTGATTATCTAGGATAATTTCAACACCAGATCTTGGTAGACTCTGGCTTCTTAAGACAGCACTGAAGACGCCCAGCCAAATGCCTAAGACATACATGACGTTTTACTCCTGGGTGCAAATTAAAACTCGCAGAAAGGTCAGTAGACCAGGAGAGATTTTCTTTTTCCCCTCCAGTGATTTCTTGTTGAGGAGGCTGCTTAGACTACCTGCTCAGACTCCATTTGGCCCCACCCACCTCCTCAATCCATCATCCCTGCCCATCCCTGCTCCCAGAGAGCAACAAAGATGGTTCCAGGCTTTACCTGGAAGGAACATTTTTCAGGGAAAAGCGACCTTTGGCCTGGATCCCCCTGGCTACTGAGAGTGATTTGTGGGGGAGAGTACTGTCCCTGTCAGCTTTCCTCTTGTTGGTGTGCACCTACTATGTGCTTTGGCTACAGGATGTGGCCAAGGAGTACAGAGTGCTGCTTTGCAAGAATCCAGGGCTTGGAGCTAGTGGACCAAGCTGTGTGACCTTGTAGAACTTGCTAAGCTTCTCTGATCGTGTCTGACCTAGCACAGCGTCCAAAAGCTACCAGGCAAGAGCCCTACTGCTGGCAGAGTCCGATTTACTGACTCACTGTGGTGAGAGAGACTGCATGCCAACGCGTCACCTTCCCTAGCACAGAGGTGTCTGTGACAACTGAACCCAGGGGAGCACTCAGCATGGCACCCATAATTTGGAATCTTGTGGATCAGAACGGGTTAAGGAGGAAGGTGAGCTTCCTGCAGATTTTGCAGTCACTCAGGAGAGGGAAGCAAGACAGAAGGCAGGATTGCAGAGCCACAGCTCAGCTCAGCTCCCTGGCCGACATTACCCATCAATTTCTGTCTGTTCCTGGGAGCTGAACCCAGCACAAGAGCCCATGGTGCTGGCGCAGGACTGCACCATGAAGAACCCCCTGGGGCTAAACGTCCTCCGACCACACAGATCAGCTCCTGCCTGCAGGCGTGACCCTCAGACCCCCCCCATGATGCTGTCCCTGGGGCATCTGTCCCTCCAGGGTCAGCCTTTCCCGTCTCTGCAGTTGTGCTGAGAAATCCAGGAGACACAGGAAGCTCTGGGGCGCCTCCTCATTCAGAGGCTGCAAGAAGCTGGGGTCTGAACCTCATGAGGGAGCTCAGGGCAGCATCTTCACCTTTTTGTGCATTTTAGGAAAGTGGGGGTACTTCCTGCTCGCTTCCCAGTCTTCATCTAAACTACGGAACAGAAACCCCCAGTAACCGCCTCTTGTCAGGAAATAAGCCAGGGAGGCAGCCCCTTGTGAGACACGCCCCTACACCTTGGGGTGTCCCCCCCTCCCCGACCCATGCTGCCGGCTCACCGGCTTTCCTTACTTTCTGGGAGGGGCCGTGTGGTGAGAGCAGCCCAAACACAGCTGCCTGCATTTAGAATTCACAGCTCTAACGGGTTTTGGGATTCGGCGTGGCCATTATTTAGAGGAACGACTTAAAGATGAAGGAGAAATGATCTCTTTGGGTTGGGAGGAAAGAAAGAAACTATGTATTTTCCTGTTATTAAAAACAATACTTTATGGGGCTGGGGAGACGGCTCAGCAGTTAAGAGCATGTACTGCTCTTCCAGGGGACCCGAGTTCCATTCCCAGAACCCACACCAGGAGGTTCCAAACTGTCTCTAATTCCAGCTCCTAGGGATTCCAATGCTTGTAGGCTTCAGGGGCATCTGCACTCAAGTGCACATATCCACATACAGATGCATAATTAAACACAATAAAGATATATCTAAAATTACACTTTATTCTAGTTAGCTAACAAGAGCAGCAAACGGATGATTCAGGGAAGTCTCTCGGACACTTCGCCAGGCCCAAACTCGGTCCCACTAAAGCCACAGAGCTTTGCTTAGGGCTTCCTGCCTTTAGTATAATTTATACTAATTATCAGTATAATTTATGCATGTTTTGTTTAATGATTCTAGGTGCTCCAATATTCGGAAAGTTGGATTTACTTATCAGTCATGAAAAAAAGGAAAAAGAAACTATGGATGGAGTGAAACTAGAAAAAGAAAATTAGCTTTCTGTCTTCTCTTTACCCGCCCCCTCATCACCTGATATTACCTTCTGCCAGTCTCCATTATAAATGTTATACTTGCTACTGTTTACACACACACACACACACACACACACACACACACACACACACACACACTGTATATATTATAGGCTGGTATCCATACATGAGGGAAAACCTATCTGGTTTCTCATTCTGAGTTTGGGTCATTTTGCTTAATGTATTTTACAAGCTCATCTACTCCTGCAGATTCCACTTTTCTTGGATGATATTTCCTTTTGCACAGGAGCCGCATTTTCACCATCTCTTCACCTGTTTCTGGACTTGTACACACTTCCTTGCAAGCCCAGCTGTGCACTCCCAGGCTCACACCCAGAGAATGTCATACCCCACCCACCACAGAGTGCTGGCATATCCATGTCTCTGGCTGCTGTAGTCATGGAGCAAATGACATCACTATAGTCATCAAGACACTCTGCTTGTGGTGTTTCTGGCATTTCTGAATGTCCCCCCACTCTTCTTTAGATAAAACAGCTTGTGGTTTTGAAAGCGAGGATTAAACACTGCCCTGGCCGCTGCGACTGATGGGTGTCTTGGAAGATTTGGTTAGGAGGCTGGGTGGCACAGATGTGTCCTTCTATGGTCAGGTACTGAGTCGTGGCTTACATCTTTCTCTGTGAGTACGAACAAGATTTATCAAGACAAAGTCCCAAACAACCCCAAGTTCTGGGTAGAACCCATGGAAGCTCCCAGGCACACGTTGCCTTGAGATAGGAAGGCATTTCAACTGAAGGGAGTCTCTGTTGAAGGATTACCCAAATCAGACCAATCAGTGGGCACGGGATGGTATTGTTAGTTGAAGTAGGATGACTCAGCTCATTGGGAGCACCACTGTGTGGGTAGATGGTCCTGTGTGGGGAGCACCACTGTGTAGGCAGATGGTCCTGTGTGGGGAGCACCACTGTGTGGGTAGATGGTCCTGTGTGGGGAGCACCACTGTGTAGGCAGATGGTCCTGTGTGGGGAGCACCACTGTGTGGGTAGATGGTCCTGTGTGGGGAGCACCACTGTGTAGGCAGATGGTCCTGTGTGGGGAGCACCACTGTGTGGGTAGATGGTCCTGTGTGGGGAGCACCACTGTGTAGGCAGATGGTCCTGTGTGGGGAGCACCACTGTGTAGGCAGATGGTCCTGGGTTGTATTACTCCCTCCTTGGCTTTTGCATCAAGTTCTTATTTAGCTCCACCCTGATGTCCCTCTGTGATGGACTGTAACCTGTGAGCTGAAACACACCCCTCCCTTCCTATGTGGCTTTTGGTCAGAGTGTTTTATCACAGCAAGGGGGTGAAGCTGGAACAGTTCCAAGGCTTGGATACAGTTCCGCCCTGCTTCTGTCAGGACTGCCCATGAGCATGAGGGGCCTTCTCCACATCACGGCATGACCACTCTCACTGGCGAGGGCATCGGTTCACCTGGAGTGGACCAGGGGCCAGTGTGAAAGGAGGCATCTTCTTAACTCGCTAACCAGTGCATAAGGAACAGCAAGGCCCAAGCGGGCAAGTGACAGAGCTCCACCTTCAGCTTGTTGGTAATGTGAGAGCTGCTGCAGGAAGCCTGGGCGGGGGATGCAGCCTCTCCTGCAGCTGGTGCTGCAACACAGGGCGCCAGGCCAGAGTGCTGACCGTGCAGACTCTACACCAGGACGGTGCAGACTCTACACCTGGCACAGCTGATATGGTTTAGGTGAACAAAGAGCTTCTGAACATAACTGGTTCTCCCCTGCCCTGTGTGATGACCCCAGCTGTGCCTTCACCATGCAGGGTGCTGCTTGGCCACGGCTGGGGTTCAGAACTTGGGGGTGACACTGTTCAGGCATTGCCTCACACAGGATCAAAGTAAACAGATGGGCATCCAGACCCCAAAGGGAAATTTTTTGTCACATCTGAGTTACCTCCTTCGATGCTCATAGCATCCATATTTCTTCAATCTATGCCTGCTCTGCAGGTGACTGCGAGAACAACAAGCATTCTCTGGCCACGGACCACGTGATGCTTCAGGCCAGGCCACGGACCAAGTGATACTTCAGGCCAGGGCATGGGCCACGTGATGCTTCAGGCCAGGCCACGGACCACATGATAGTTCAGGCCAGGGCATGGACCACATGATAGTTCAGGCCAGGCCACGGACCATGTGATAGTTCAGGCCAGGCCACGGACCACATGATAGTTCAGGCCAGGCCACGGACCACATGATAGTTCAGGCCAGGCCATGGACCACATGATAGTTCAGGCCAGGGCATGGGCCACGTGATGCTTCAGGCCAGGCCACGGACCATGTGATGCTTCAGGCCAGGGCATGGACCACGTGATGCTTCAGACCAGGCCACGGACCACATGATAGTTCAGGCCAGGGCATGGACCACGTGATGCTTCAGACTAGGCCATGGACCACATGATAGTTCAGGCCAGGGCATGGACCACATGATAGTTCAGGCCAGGGCATGGACCACGTGATGCTTCAGGCCAGGCCACGGACCACGTGATGCTTCAGGCCAGGCCATGGACCACGTGATGGGCAGTGGTATCTTAAAGTGCACAGGTGGGACTGTGCCCTGACTACCGCTCTTACAAACACATCTCTGTTGTGGCCTCCAAACCAGCCCATTCCAGCAGCCCACGCCTGGCCCACGGCACTGAGTGTGGCCGTCAACCTGGAGTGGGAGGGACGGGCCCTTCTTCTGGGAAGACACAAGTAAGGCAACTAGAGCCTATGAGATGACCCTGCATCCCCCAGGCCACCGATGTCATCTTAGCAGAGTCCAGGAACTGGAGAGATGAGTATGACCTGAGGTATGTTCATCACTACCATGCACAGCCAGACAACCCTAGGCCCCTGGACAGGGCAGGGTGGACAGGGCCTGAGTGTCTCCCCTGCTGATTCTATGGGTTCTATTGGGACAGCACTATGAGTGTGGAGGTACTGGGGACATGTATGTGCCATTGGACACAGAACTCTTAGCGCTGGTCACCTGCCAGAACCCCCTGGTTTGCCATCCTTAAGGGGCACACTGGACACCCCTCAAGCTCAGCTGGCATCAGGGTTAGGGCACAGGGGAGATGGTTTGCTGGGATATGGAGAAATATTTTTTAAAACCTTCATTTTTTCCTTCCTTCCCTTCTTCCTCCCTCCCATCCTCCCCCTCATCTCCCTTCCTTTCTCTTTTAATGATTTCACATCTTCACAGAGAGCTGAGGCTCTTCTGAAATGTCAGATTAGAAAGAAGGCCTGAAATGGATGGCACTGGAGGAAACCATCCTAAGTGAGGTAACCCAGTCACAAAAAGACAGCATGGTGTGCACTCACTCATATATGGATATTAGACATAGAATAAAGGATTACCAGCCTACAATCCACACCTCCAAAGAAGCTAGGAAACAAAGAGGACCCTAAGAGAGACTTGGTCTCCCGGAGAAGGGGAAAGGGACAAGATCTCCTGAGCAAATTGGGAGCATGGGGGGAGAGGAGAGGAAGTTAGGAGAGAGAGAAGGGGGGAGGAATTCATGAGGGAGTAGGAAGATTGAGTCAGGGGAATTGTAGAGGAGAGCAAGAAAAGAGACACCATAATAAGGGGAGCCATTACAGCTTTAAAGAGAAATCTGGCACTAGGGAAATGTCCAGAGATCTACAAGGATGACCCCAACTAACAGCCTAAGCAATAGTGGAGAGGTTACCTTAAATGCCCTTCCCCGATAATGACATTGATGACTGCCTTATATGCCATCCTAGAGCCTTCATCCACTAGCTGATGGAAGCAGAGGCAGACACCCACAGCTAAACACTGAGCCGAATTCTTGGAATCCAGAATTGCAGAGAGGGAGGAGTGATGAGCAGAGGGGTCAAGACCAGGCTCGGGAAACCCACAGAAACAGCTGACCTGAAAAAGGTGGAGCTCTTGGACCACAGATGGACAGCTCAGAAACCAGCATAGGACAGAACCAGGCATTGTGAACGTGGGTGTCAGTTAGGAGACCTGAGCAGTCTATGGGACCTCTGGTAGTGGAACAGTATTTATTCCTAGTATATGAATGGACATTGGGAGGGCCTCGGCCCTGCCCCAAATGATGTGACAGCCTTTAATGATCCCCCATGGAAGGCCTCACCCTTTCTATGGAGCAGAAGAAGGATGGGATGGGGGTCGATGCAGGGCACGGGAGGATTGGAGGGAGAGGGAACTGGGATTGATTTATAAACTATGATTGTTTCTAATTTAAATAAAAAACAAGTAAAGCATTAAGATGATAGTAACATAATGTATTCCAATAAATCATGTATTAAACATGAAAAAAAAAGGAAAAGAAAAGAAATCAGGCCCGAGCTGCCCATGGTGAGAGAGTGGCTCACTTGCCCTGCCTTCCTGGCCTTCTGGTATCTTCTGCCCTCAGTAACCAAGCTCCCTGCAGGGAATCAGTGAAGACTCTATTGTTTGCCTCCTTCCTTCAGTAACGCCAAGAATCGATCTGTTGCTTGCCAGCAGGAATCCTGGCCGATCTCAGATCTGGGGTATATGTGTGTGTGCACACACGCTTCCCTAGCTGTGTAGCGCACGGGGCTCTGGGCTGGCGCCAGGAGGAGGGTAAGCAGTCAGGTGCTCTCATGGTGGCTGCCACCCAGCCTCCCCATGCTGCAGGGTCATCTACCCGGCTCCTGCTACTTCCTGCCTGGCCCCGTGCCAGATCAACACTCCCCTTCACTCTACAGCTTCTCCCACGGCCTCCCAGACCCTAGGGATGACTCCTTCCTTCCTGCCCACCCTGTGGCATCTGGACTCCTGCCTGAATCAGGTGTAGTGTGTTCAGGCTGACCTAGCCAATGGAGGATGGCCCTAGGCTACCGAGCCTCCCAGCTCGTCAGCCATGCTGATTGAAGGTCTTGCGTCATACACACCCCAAATTCAGCGTTCCCTGCTCCCCGCTTTCCCATTCATGTAGCTTATGATGGCTCACCGAGGGTGTCAGGGGACCGCCATCACCATCAGCATCCCCGTGTGTCTGTGCCAACCGTGGCGGGAAGTGGTCGCAGCCAGCTCCTCCATCCCTCAGAGACATCTTTGCTGGCCACCCTGTCTTCACCTTTTCAGCATCTTGCTCTGAGGAGGCTGAACCATGCCCCCCCCAGACACCCACGTCCTGATCCCCTTGAAGCCACGTAGATAGATGTCCCCCCCTTCCGCCCCGTGTAGCTCGTGGGGTTCTCCAGCTAGGACCTAACTCCTCCAACCATTTATTGTCACATCAATTCTGGGATTGGGGTCCCCATGTGCCTGCCCAGTTGCGGTTTCTCTAGGACACCAGGCTCAGAGACAGGAGTTAACTTGTCCGAGGACACGCAGCAAAGGGAATTAAAAGTATTTATAATTTATTTTTTATATGTGAGTGTTTTTTTTTTTTTACAAGACAGGGTTTCTCTGTATTGTTTCGGAGGCTATCGGTCCAGCCCGGCCTCGAACTCACAGAGATCCACCTGCCTCTGCCTCCCAAGTGCTGGGATTAAAGGCGTGCGCCACCACCGCCCGGCTGTGAGTGTTTTTTTTTTTTTTATTTTAATTTTAAATAGCTTGTTTTACATGTCAATCCCAGTTTCCTCTCCCTCCCCTCCTCCCGCACCCCCCATCCCCCTATCCTCCCACCCTATTGCCAATTCCTTCCACATAGGGGATATCTAGAGTCTATCATTTCACTCAGGGTAGGGACCAGGCACTTCCCTAAGAGTCCAGGCAGAGAGAGAGCAACCCTCTTTGTGTTATGTACAAACGATGTCTGTTAGTATTCGAGGGATAAACACTGATCCACTGCTCAGGACCCCATAGGTAGCCCAGGCCTCCTCACTGACTCTCACATTCCGGGGGGTCTGGGTTGGTCCCATGCTGGCCTCCCAGATGTCGGTCTGGGGTCCAAGAGCTCTCCCCTGTTCAGATCAGCTGTCTCTGCTGGTTTTGCCAGCCCATTCTTTGCCAATTTGCTCATCACTCCTCTCTCTCTCTGTCACTGGGTTCCTTGGGTTCAGTTCAGTGTTTAACTGTGGGTGTTTGCCTCTGCTTCCATCAGTCACTGGATGAAGGCTCCAGGATGGTTATAGACATCAAGTTCATTATCGGGAATGGTCATTCGAGGTGGTCTCTACACTATTGCTTAGCTTGCCAATTGGTGTCATCCCTTTAGATCACTAGAGGTCACAATGGTACATGATCTGTCTTCTAACCTATGATTCCCTCTTCCCCCTATCCTACCCCCCCAGTCAACCTTCCTGTTCCCCATGACCTACTCTCTCTTCCACTTCTCCCCCTCTCTATTTCCCAGGTCCCCTTCCCCCCCACCCCTCGCTGTGTTCCCCATCTGTTCAGAGGATCTTGCCTCATTTCTCTTCTCTTGGGTACCATGCATATCTTTTAGGTTCTTTCCTGTTTCCCAGACTCTCTGTCAGTGGAAGTGTAGACTGGCACTATCCTGATCCATGTCTAAAATCCATATATGAGTGAGTACATACCATGTTTGTCTTTTTGTGACTGGGTTACCTCACTCAGGATGGTTTCTTCCAGTGCTATCCATTTACCTGCGAATTTCAAGATTCCATTGTTTTTTTTCTTTGAGTAGTACTCCATTGTGTAAATGTACCACATTTTCTCTATCCACAGTTCAGTTGAGGGGCATCTAGGTTGCTTCCAGGTTCTGGCTATTACAAATAATGCTGCTATGAACATAGTGGAGCAGATGCCCTTGTTGTATGAATTTGCCTCCTTTGGATATATGCCTAAGAGTGGAATTGCTGGGTCTTGTGGTAGATTGATTCTCATTTTCCTGAGGAATCTCCATACCGCTTTCCAAAGTGGCTGTACGAGTTGGCACTCCCACCAGCAGTGGAGGAGTGTTCCCCTCTCTCCACATCCTCTCCAGCATAAACTGTCTTTGGTGTTTTTGATTTTAGCCATTCTGACAGGAGTAAGATGGTATCTCAGAGTTGTTTTGATTTGCATTTCCCTGATGGCTAAGGATGTTGAGCACTTTCTTAAGTGTCTCTTGGCCATTTTAGCCTCCTCTATTGAGAATTCTCTGTTTAGTTCTGTACCTCACCTTTTAAAGAAACCAGAGAAACCTCACCCTTTACAATAGCCATGAACAGCATCAAATATCTGGGGATAATGTTAACCAAGGAAGTGAAAGATCTGTATATCAAGAACTTTGAGTCTTTAAAGAAAGAAATCAAAGAGGATACCAGAAAATGGAAAGATCTCCCATGCTCTTGGATTGGTAGGATCAACATAATAAAAATGTCAATCTTGCCAAAAGCAGTCTACAGATTCAATGCAATCCCTATCAAAATTCTGGCACAATTCTTCACAGACCTGGAAAGAACATTAATCAACTTTATATGGAAAAACAAAAGGCCCAGGATAGCCAAAACAACCCTATACAATAAAGGAACGTCAAGAGGCATCACCATACCTGACTTCAAGCTCTATTATAGAGCTATAGTCCTGAAAACAGCTTGGTATTGGCACAAAAATAGGCAGGTAGACCAATGGAACCGAATTGAAAATCCTGATTTTAACCCACACACCTATGAACACTTGATTTTTGACAAAGAAGCTAAAACTATACAATGGAAAAAAAGGAAGAATCTTCAACAAATGGTGCTGGCATAACTGGGTACTGGTATGCAGAAGACTGCAGATAGATCCATGTTTATCGCCTTGTACAAAACTTAAGTCCAAGTGGATCAAAGATCTCAACATAAATCCAGCCACACTGAAACTTTTAGAAGAGAAAGTGGGAGATACTCTTCAACGAGTTGGTACAGGAGACCACTTCCTGAACATAACTCCAGTGGCACAGACACTGAGATCGACAATTAACAAATGGGACCTCCTGAAACTGAGAAGCTTCTGTAAGGCAAAGGACACAGTCAACAAGACAAAAAGGCTGGAAGCATCCTGCTCAGCTTTTGTCTCAAAGCTCCCCGTGTGTGGCTGGTGGCAAACTTTACACTGAGACACACAGATGGTCCAGCCTTATCTTGCTAATGAAAAAAGTCCTCAGATGGCTACAAAAACAGACGCAGTCATCTGTTTCCCAACATCCTGTCTACAGAGGTGTAAGGTGCTACGCAAATGAGGATAATTAGCCGTGCCATCTGTGGGGAAAAGTAAGGACCCCCCCGCTCCCCGCCTCCCTGCCTCCGATCCTCGTTCACAGGCCTCCTTCTTTCTCACTCACTTGAGAGACTCACAGCACACGCCTGCCTCTGCACACCTTGTGACTAGTGGTCACGAACCTCGCCCCTTGGAAGTGATGGCCCCCTTCCCCGCACGGCTCTTGGGCAGGAGAACTCTGCAGCGGCCAGCATGCCCTCTGGGTGCTGTGGTCTAATAACCTAGCCTGGGTCTTCGCCCCATTTCCTGAGCTCCGACTAGAGTCTGCTGTGTGCCAGGTGGAGGCGCTTGCAGCCAGCGGAACCAGGCTCAGCTTGGCCGTCCAGCCCATCTGCTGGGGACCAGCCTTTGTCTAACTTCCATTACTCACTGGTGCTGATGTAAAATATGATGTGTTTTTTGGGGGGGCGGTGAAGGGGTGAAGGCTGAGCATGGCTGGAAGGACTTGGGGCCAGCATAGGTACGGTACCTTCACTGAGGCTTTCACGGTCAAAATAATGGGGGCCTGTCCCCCCTCCCCTCCACAGGCTCTCTTGTCTCCAGGATGGGGAGTATGGTGTGTGGTGGTTCCAGTCCAAGTCAAGGGGACCCAGGTTGGGAAAGAGAGCTGCATCCCGATCTAGTAAGAGGCAGAAGGGACCAAAGTGTTTTGGGACAGAGTCTGGGTCACCACTGGGTAAGGTTGAAATGTACACTTGGTGATGCTGGGAAGAAAGACAGGTAGAGGGGTCCTGCTGTGGCCCCCAGGCTTGGACACACGAGGGCCCGAGCTCAGGATTCCCCTGTACCAAGCTGACGCCTGGCTCACCGTCTAGCTCCCTAAGGCTGGGGGCTGTCTATTATAAGACCTCGTGGGGGACGTCCAGCCTCATTCCGGGCAAGGGCCCTGAAGATCTCCGAGTGAGTGCGGCGTGTGTGCTGGTCCCAGGGCTGACTGTAACCTGTTTGCTGCTCATCAGCGAGGGTTCTCAGCAGCCCTGTGAGACAGGCAGGCCGACTGCCCTTTGCAGCTGAGGGAGCGGGAGCCCTGGGGAAGGGAATACCTTCTGTAGGATTCCCAGCTCAGGAGCAGGGGGCAGGGCACTCGCTTCTCTGCTTCCCTTGGTGGGCAAGGACCCAGGAGAGGGTTGAGGCCCACAGCAGGCTCTCAACCTGCCTCCATTTGCAGTGGATTTATTCTCATCTCCCTTGAAGTTGGGGCACAAAGGGGATAAGAATGTTTGGTGAGGCCCAGAAGGCTTGGCAAGGTTCTGGGTCAGGGCAGCCATTCTCTTCAGATGGCCCAGGTGTGCCTTACCGTCCAGGGGGTACAGGGCGTAGACCCCAAGAACCAACTGGACAGGAGCTGGGTTGTCTCTTGTCTTGTAAGTGTTTGTGAAGTGTCCTGTGCGAGCTCCTGTGTTCCAGACGAGAAACACAAGCCTGGTCTGTCTTGTGCAGCTGGGTTCATATGCTCAACAGCATGTACCTGCCATGTGTCTCCAGGGCTTCTCTGGAAGCACACCTTGCCCCGTGTGGAGATGACAGCATGTGGGCATGCTTAACGTGGAAGCCAGAGGCTGGCAGCCGCCAGTCACTCCAGGCTGAGCCTCTTTGCTTACAGCAGACATACCCTACGCTCCTGAGGTCCTGAGGGTACTGGTGGGTCACAGGCACAGCGCCTGTGGGGACTCAGCTTAGGGTTACCAAGCAGCGGGAAGCTGGCGCCATTGCCAGGTAGCTGTGGAGAACCACAATGCAGGTTTGCTTCACCTCTGCTGGAAGATCCTACATCCCCTGTCCTTGCAATGTCCTTGGGGAGCCCAGCCCGCTACCTGGTCCAGTGGGTCCAGCTGTAATCCTTCCCCGCCATCTGCTTCTGAAGAACTTCCTTTGGTCGTCTTGCTGGTTACAACAGTCCCCAGTGTTACCACGGGGAGTGAGGGTTTCCCACAGTAAGGCAAACAGAAGCTTCTGGCCAGTAGTCAGGGTTTCTGGAGTGGTGGCTGGGGACAGATGGGGCTCTTTGAGTCCCTCATTATCCCCATTGGTTCTGCTAAGCCCCCTTCGGCAAACACACTCCAAAGGCAGCCTGATCGCTATGCAAACGTGACTCAAGGCCATGGGGCCACAGAGGACACACAGGGAGAGACAGGCAGAGGATCTGAGAGAAGAGGGGAGGATGCAGCAGCTCCCCTCTCTGCTGGCCTCTGTGTTTACCACGCTATGAGCATGAGCCCAGTGGGGAGGGATGGCTGCTCTGCCCAGGAGGAGGAGGAGCAGGACTGCCAACCCTGAATGCAAAATGTGGGCAGCACAGCGAGTGCCCAGCTAGAGAAATTGGCAGGCGTTACATGGAAGCAGCGTGGCATTTTCAGGAGGCTTTCACTCCTCACATCACATCTAGGGAGTCTTGACACAACTAGGGTATTTGACTTGGCTGTTAGTGATGTAATTTTTCACTGTTGACACGACGCATGAAGAAGAACCCAGCCGGTGCCTTGCAACAAGAGCCTCCGGCTAGTCTCAGCTCCCTCAACTCCCAATTTAAACCTTCCCTAGGTTCCAGCTCAGAGATTTTTGTCAGCAGAGCAAGCAGCCTGCTGGAGCTTATATGCACGGGCAGCCAGGGTTGGGAGCCGCCAGGCAAACCCACAGTGGGTCTGTTTTTATCCCATCCAGCTCCCCTCTCCAACCTTTGGGTCCTTTGAAGTGGTGGAAGGGAGCATAGCTGCTGCTGCTCTTTAAACAGCCCTGAGCTAGGACTGTGAGTCTGGGACCAATGCTTCCTGGAGACCTCTGGAGCGCCTGCAGCCCTTGCAGCGTCGTGGGGTCAGCCCTGGAGTTGCCTGGTTCCACACAGGAGTGAAAACGTAAACACTGGACTCGAGGGCTGTGCATCATGCTACAGAGAAGTGGTCTCGGGGGGGGGGGAGCCTCATGTATCATTTGCTCAACTGGCTGGAGGGTGCATCCTTATCCTTCCAGGGTGCCCTCATTCCATTGAAGCAATCCCTTGCCTTCGTCCTTTGTGCGCTCCTCTACCTCCATGTAGAAAAGGACAAATGTCCCCTTAAGAAGTGCATGCGTGCATGCGCGCGCGCGTGTGTGTGTGTGTGTGTGTGTGTGTGTTGAGAGTTAAGACATACCAGAGGCCAGAGATCCTGAAGCAGCAGGGAAAGACAGGGCAAAAAAACAAAACAAATGACCCATCATATTTCATCTTGTCTAAAGTTTTAAGATTGTTTTCCTGGACCTGCTTTATCCAGACAACAGAGGGGGTCCATGTGGCCCCCACACTGAAATGAGCATTCTGGCCCAGGACAATCGTGAACAGGCTGCTCTCCACTTTTGGGGTGCACTGTCAAGATGTGCAGAAAGACCAGCCCTTTTCTGGGAGCAGAGGAGTGATACCCTGACGTGCCCCCTAGCCTGAGAAGCAGCCAAAAGGAAGCATGCATGCCCCACCTTCCAACCAAGGGTGTAGTTTGCCCACTAGAGGGCAGGAACCAGGTTTCAATCCTTGCAGGTCCTGGCTGCTCCTAGGAGCAGCACTGACTCTGGCTCCCTCAGCCTGCCCTATCCCTTCCCATTTACCTTTCCATTTATTGAAGAGTTTAATTGGAAGTTCCGAAAGGTCATTATTAATATCTTCAAATGAAAAATACAAGGTGAAAGTATCTCTGAGTAAATATTGTTAAGATCCAAAGTGCTTAACATTAAAATGAAAAGGATGAGTTGGAGAGTGAGGCTGAGGGGCGGGGGGGGGGGGAAGGCTCAGAGAGAGGGAGGGGGTCATGCAAGTGCACCGTCTCGGCTCCGGCACCAAAGTGTTGTCAAGGGCCAAGCCAAGTCACACAAGATCTCTTGGGGGGGGGGTCTACCAGATGGCCACATGTAGCTGGAAGTCATTCTCTGCAGATTTCTCCCTAGCCTTGGGGATCAGTCCTCTCCTCCTACCCACTTAATGTTGCAAAGCCTGGTCTAGCCCTAATTCCGGCCACCCTGTGCCCTCCTTTGTGGAAATCCGGACCACGCCCATCTTCCCAGGATGCTTGCTCCCACTCGCCACTTTGCCTGTGTACTGTCTGTGTCCCGTGTTTTCACAGTAGCACGGGAGTTCTTTCATACTAGCATCCACACACATACAGTGGCCTTAAGTTGGAGGGGGCTCGGCTTGTCCCAGCATCCCTTCATTTGGGGGCGGCGTGTACGCTGTGTTCACAGCACGTGGTGGCCCCAGGTAACTCAGCACGCACCTCGCCAGGGGAGACTGTTAGACATGCCAGGCTCTGCTTTGCAGTAAGGCGACACGGGTCAAAAAACTCAATGTTTCAATCAAATAGAACGGCGGCTTAATTGCAAAAACCCTCCAAAGTACTTTGGAATAAAAAAAAACACCCTAAACTAGACACACAAAAAACCCACTGGTGTCTTCTCTGAAGACGGCACTGCTCATAATTGGATTTACGGAGTGCTCCTGGAGCTGCAGCCCAAGCAGTGTTTGCGCCGATAAATAAAATCGTGCAGTTACAAGCTGTGGCTTTGCCTCGCTTGCATGTCAGTGGTTCTGAACCAAGGTTGCACGCTCAGCTTCCCCGGAAAGCAAAATAACTGCGGCACTATCACGCCGCCAGGCCGGTGATACAATCAGAACGCATCTGTACAGCGCCCAGGGGAGCTGGCTGTATGAGGGAGCATGGCCCTTGCTTTCTTCTCCAAAGTGAGAGACTGCAGGCCTTTATCTTAGTGACCAGGGGTTCCACGACCCCTTTGCATCATTGTGAGTTGGGCACCGATTCTTGTCTGAAGATTACAGAGTGGGTGACCATGAGACACTGTTTTTCTTTTCTTTTCTTTTTTTTTATGGTGCATGTATGTATATGTTCATGCACCTGTGCACATATATGTGGGGGCCAGAGTTCAATAGTGGGAGAGTTTTGTTTGTTTGCTTGCTTGTTTTTTTGTTTGCTTGTTTGTTTTTTGAGACAGGGTTTCTCTGTATTGTTTTGGAGGCTATCGGTCCAGCCCAGCCTCGAACACACAGAGATCCGCCTGCCTCTGCCTCCCGAGTGCTGGGATTAAAGGTGTGCGCCACCACCGCCCGGCGTTTTTTTTTTTTTTTTTTTTGAGGCAGAGTTTCTCTACATGTCCTGGCTGTCCTGGAACTCACTGTGTTGACCAGGCTGGCCTTGGACTCACAGAGATCTATCTGTCTGTGCCTCCCAAGTGCTGGAATTAAAGGCAATGCCATCACATCGCATTGGTTTTTTTTGTGACAGGATCTCTCGGTGACCAACTTGGCTAGATTGGCAGCTCTGGGGATCCTCCCATCTATGCCTCCCAGCGCTGGGATTACAAGTTTATGCCATTTGACCTGGCTTTTTTTTTAAACATGGGCACTGGGATATGAATTCAGAACTTAGGTCTCCCTGTTTGCACAACAGGCCCCTACCTGACAGAGTCACCTCCCCAACGTCATCTTTTGCATTTTCCATCTTCGCCTGGTACCTCATAAGAACCAGTCCGACAAAATGAGCCTGCAGAGATCCCATGTGCGCCTTACAGCAAGGGCAGCAGAGTGGTCTGGGGGTTTCATGCTTTGCCACCATCTCAGCACTAAGAGCTCCCTTCAACGAATTCAGCAGAGGGACCATAGGGATGAGTGTAGAGTGCAGCCTTCCCGCCAGCCTGGTTCCAGAGCTGCATCAGTCCCAAATAAACACACAGGAGGCTGTGTTAATTATGAAGCTGTTGGCCTTGCTTGTTTCTTACTGACTTAAGTATTTACCCCATAATTGTTAATCTAAGTATTTCTCTTACTGGAGAAGTTTCCGGGCTTCTTATCCCTATGGCAGTTACATCTTGACTCCCTGTGTTTCTCCTACCCAGAATCCTCCTCGACTCCTAGTCCCACCTATCTTGCTTCCCTATTGGCCAACCGTGCTGTATTGACATATACACAGGACTTCCCCATCAGATGAGGATGAGGCCAGTGCATTCTTCCCATGGCTGACTGCTTCACTTCAGGAAAGAGGAGACTTGTTTAGACCTTCCTGTCACCGGCGCCCAGGTGGAGGAGAAGCGTGAGCATCTGTGGGTTGGTGCAGCAGCTGCTTTGTGTGTGGCCCTTGTGAAACTGGTCCCTCCAGCGAGGAGGGTATTTTCTGGCCACGTGACGACAACCACACCCATGCTCCCCAGCTCACCTGTGGTGGAGGAGAGCCCAGGTATCCTCCAGGGCAAGCGCTGAGGAGACCGTCAGAGAGACAGCCAAGATACACCCACCCCCGAGTTCCCTCGATCCAGGCTGAACCCCCTTGCCGCCTGTGTCCTTTCTTTTCAAAGAGACAGGGCCTGGAGTCCTTGCCATTTTACATCCTGGTCACCATTCACGCAGCTCAGGGTCTCTGCTGGCCATCGTGTCCCTGGCCTCACACATCCCGGTGTGTCATTGCTGTCGCTGTGCTCCCGCTGGGTGGGGGCGGGGGAGGGGAGTGCCAGTCTCGCCAGCTGCTGCGTCCTCTGTCCTGCAGGCAGTCATCAGTCCCCAGGCACAAATGCACGAGCACAGATGAACGTGACAGCTCAGCCTGGGGGCTCGGGGTCATCAGAACCCAGGGGCATGGCTGGCATCTGACTCAGGCTTTGGCCATAGGAAGGGGTTCCACCCACTACTTTTGTTGTGCCCAGTTATTATAAGACTCCCAGAAACCCACCCAGGTGCGCCCATGTAAGGAGGTCTCAGCTGGCTGGCACGGCTATGCCGTGTTGAGTTCAGGTTTTGATTTAGAGGCATCAGCCCTCGAGCCTACAGCTCGGCTGACAGTTGTCCCTCATTTCTGAAATCTTGGCTCTGGCTCAGCGGCTGGGGTGCCCAGGCAGGCTGCGTCTTCAGTCTTCAGTCTTTCCCGAGTGCAGCCAGCCAGGAGGGAAGGGTTCCCAATGCATTGTGGGTAGAGGGTCCGCAACAGCCAGCCTGGGCATTGGCTCCTCTGCGGGTTTCCCACCCAGTCTGCTTCCCTCCAGGTCTTCTTCCCTGTAATTTATCTCTGGCTCTATTTTCATTTCAAGGTCTAATGACCCTTGACCTTCATAAAAAAAATATCACAAAGACAGTGAGAACCACCGGTGCTACCGCAAGGTTGAGTCAGGCCGTGTGTCCCAGGCTGCAAATGAGACTAAGCCGGCAGTGCTGGTGATGCCTGGGAACCCAGACCATGGAAGTCCTGCTGCTGTCTAGCTGTGTGGTGCTCCTGCCCAAGAGGTGGGCACCGCCACAGGGCAGAGTGGTCTCCCGTGTTAAATGTAGAGGACACAGGGTCCGTCTGCTCATAGACAGCAACCAGGACTGTTAAACACACAGGCTTTTCTCTTCGTCAGAAGGGAAGCGTACACCTTTTCCACCCAGAGGGCTGGGAGTGGATGTGTTAACTACCTAGCAATCTTAGCTGGCCTACGGAGCCGCCGTCACCCAACCCCAGACTCCTGAGTATTGTTGCCCAGTCAATAGAACCCATTCTTATGAAAGAGGCTCTATGTACTTCGCAGAGGAGTTTAGTATTAGGCTTGTTACAAACCCTTCCTCCCTGGACCTTTATCCTGAGCATAGTTTCCCAGTCAATGGAGCCCATTCTTACAAAAGAGGTCACATGGTTTTCCAGTCAACAGACTCCACTCTTTTTTGTTGTTATTGTTTTGTCTTTTTGAGACAGGGTTTCATCGTAGAGCCCTGGTTGTCCAGGAACTCAATTAGCAGGCCAGGCTGGCCTTGAACTCACAAATATATGCCTGCCTGTGCCTCCCCAAGAACTAGGATTAAAGGCATGCACGACCACTGCCCAGAGCCCATTATTTATTATTATTATTATTATTATTATTATTATTATTGCTATTGGTTTTTCTAGACAGGATTTCTCTGTGTAGCTTTGGAACCTGTCACAGAACTTGATCTGTAGACCAGGCTGGCTTTGAAATCCCAGAGATCTGCCTGCCTCTTCTTCCCGAGTGCTGGGATTAAAGGGGTGTGCCACCTGCTTTTCAGAACCATTCTTACGAAAGAGATCAGAGGAGCTTCGCAAAGGAGTTTCCATGAAGTCAATGCCTTAACCATGATAATTATTCATTCCGGTAATTGTCACACGCAAACCCTTTCCCAAAGTCCCACTGTGCTTCAATGTGCAGACAACAAACAGCTTGGGGTCAAACTCCACAAGTTTGAACCAGACTGGCCAACTTGTGCTGAACCAAGCGTCCTTCCTCTCACGGTTCATCTCTCTGCCGGCAACGCGGTCCGTGGGGACCCCCACTTGTAGGGAAACCCACTTGTAGGAAGATGACACTTCCATCTGTGTGGATGAACCTGGTCACAGGGACGACAGTCGCAAGCCGCGTGGGAGCATGACTGCGGTTGCCTGACACCGCGGGTTTGCAACGACCCTGGGACACCTGTGTGTGCACGGGTTGTTACCGTGCTCCCCTTGGCTCCAGTCCTGTCAGACTGTGCACCGATGTCTCCTTATCTGCCACGTACTTCTCAGTCGCAGTGACCGTCACCAAGGAGAGATCAGTCACAGTGACCTTCACCAAGGAGAGATGACCATCTCAACTACACTTGGGGGGCCTGAGAAGCTCAGTGTGCGCCAGGCATTCACCGCACAATTTAAAGCAACTTCCCATACGAACTGTGGCCAGGCTGGAAGAGGGACAAGAAGTCATCTTTCCCCAGGTTAAGGCCACACAGCAAGGTTTGATGTGACAGCCCTAGCAGGACCCAGGGGCCATTTTCGTACAAGGAGGACTGGGAGGGCCTTCCCCTCAGGATAGTATTGCAAAACAGTGGGCTTGGCTGCATACTGTTGGTGCTTAAGCTGTGCTGGCTACTCTCATGGGTACTCTACCCATCTCAGCAGGAGTGCTGTTCGTACTCCAGTTCTTTTTAAGGGGGCACTGAGGCATTGGGTGCTCAAAAATCTACGGAGTGGCGTGGACGCCAGGCTGTGTTCTCATGCCTCTCCCCATGCAAGTCTGAGAGCATCCTCATGGGGGAACGGGTCTTATTCTTTGAGGGTATGTGGGGGAGGGCTTCTTGCCTCCTACCTTTATGTTTCTTCAAGGCACTCGGTGAACCCTGTGCATGTGGGGCAGGAGTATCTATGTCCTCAGCAGCCTCATTCTTTATATTGATCCTGAGCTGAGCTCAGGGCCACCGCTGACTCTGGGTTCAGGAAGGAGGGGGAAATGGTCAGATCTGGACTAAAGGTTGGAGAGCTGAGAGCCCCCAGAGAGCCCGTTGGAGTGGAGAACCAGTCAGTGTAGAGCTGTACTACATCGTAGTCCCCAGCAAGTTAGTAAGACAGTGGAGGAGGCCAAGCAGGGGTCCGCCTGGCAACTGTCCACCCCTTCCTCCTCTCCCTGCACCTGGACTCACTGGGGCAGGTCCAACCCCGCAGAGGAACTGCAGGAAGGAGAAATTTGGGGCTGGCTGTATGTGACGTGGTCAGTCCTGTTTGGAGGGAACTGGGTTCCCAGGGTCCTGCTAATTCCGGCTGGTCCTTGTCCGATCAATGCTCCTCAGCTATTGACTTCCTCTGTCCAGATATGTTCAGTCCATGGCCTGCAGGCTGTGCATGTGGCCCATGGTGGCTATGAATGGGGGCCCAACAGAAAAGCTTACTCAAAACATTTCAAGTTTTTTTTTTAACTTAGCCAAGTAGTTCTTGAGCAAGTACCATGTAGGTGACAGTGGCATGTTGCAGTGTCAAAGGTCAGTCACGGCTGCCCGAGGCATTTCCCGAGGAGGTCTCCCCACTCCCCCTCATACCCACCACTAAGCAGACATTAGTCCTACATTGCCACGGCCACAATCTGGAGGCCGGGCTGGGAGGCATTGAAATTCTGCACTCAGAAATGGCTGTTTCCATCTTCCCATGCAACCAAGCAGTAAGAACGCTACACAGATTTTTTTCTGCACCTATCCAAAGAAATTTATCTTTCACACCCTGCTTCGTGCCATATGTCGGGTGCTGAAGGAATGAAGGATCTGGCTGCCAGTCTCTGAAGGCGGGGCAGGCCTTACTCAGGCTCGTCTTTGGAGTATTGGGCCGAGTCTGTGACATTTCGTTTTCCTCCCTGCCAGCATGGTCTCCTGTGTGTCACCCACATGACAACATGGATGCCTGTGAGAGGAGGAAACTGTGAGGCACTCCTTTGCCGTCTGGAGACGGTGGAGGCTCACCCCCCCCCATGCCAATATTGATGCTCACATGTGGCTGCAGGGCTGGTGCCCGTGTTGACACAGATCCTGCGTCTCTGCCTCTGCCTGGCTCTCAGTGAGTTCTTTGTTTAGAGCCTGGTAGCCAAAAGCACGGTGTCTAGGAAGCTTCTCCCTTCTGTTTTGACTGACTGTCCAGATGGTTTGTTATTTCCACCTCCTCAGATCCCTCGTCACAAGCTCGTCTCTCCACCATCACCGTGATCTTGTGACAGTTAGACCAGGGTTAGGCCAATGTCCTCTCTGACCCGCCTCACCCCCCACCATTAGGAACATGTGCTAACTCTTGATCGAAGCACCCTGTCACATTCTGGTAGGTCCAGCAGTGACGGTCACTACAGTGGTCACGAGGCTTAGCAGTAAACAGTCAGTCAGGTGATGGACTAGAACTTCTGCCTCCCCCAAATGAACCGTTCAAAGCCCGGATGGTGTTTTCCCCAGACTCTCTCTTGGGGCCTCACACTCATGGATCATTTTAATTGAATCACTGAGGGGGAAAAAAAAACCCAAAACGTCTTTTAAATAAGCCTCCCAACACTATCAGCTTAAAAGCTTTTAGAAGAAAAATGTGCTAACTTCTGACAAAATCCACACGGGTATTTACGAGGTCCTCGCTGGCATCTGCAAAACACATTCACTGCTGGTAGAAAATAGGGTATTAGAATAGAATCTAAATCAATTTTTTTCTGATCAATTGCTGCAGAGATGTATATAAGTGGCTTCAAATTGAGTCACATGGCACAGGTGGGCTCTGGGATGGTGGAGAGTCCTTTTTAAACACACCCCGCCCCATCCCTACAGCACCCTGGGACTTGCAGACACGGATGCAGATCTGAGAAAATTTCCTGCTTGATCGATAAATGCTTATTAAGAAGTGCGGCTCTCACACTCATAGCAGCACACGCACAGCAGTGTAGATGCTCAGCCTCCTTCTCCTCCTCCTCCTTCAAATCCTCCTCCTCCAAATCCTCCTCCTCCTCCTCCTCCTATTTGTTACCTTTAACCTAAAATAAGATAGCTAGCCTCCAGGACGACGCTGGCCAGAACGGGAAGAAATTGTCTCAAGCGCTCTGGAAGTAAATGTTCCTCTGGTAAGTTCCTTAATTAGATCTAAGGACATAGGTGCTAAAAATAAACAACAACAACAACAAAATAAGTCACTTACATACAACGTTCATACCTACCCACACTCCTCACCCACTCACACCCCCATACCCACTCATGCCTCTACACCCCTCACATGTAACATACACCCCTACCCCATACCCATTTACCTCTCATTAGACTTCTTACGTTTAGAAGCTTCCTTGTATGAAGACAAAGTTTGAAATTTTTATATACCTAGGGGGCTGGAGAGACAGCTCATTGGTTAGGAGTGCTCCGTGTGCAACCATGAGCACTAGGATGTGACGCCCAACACCTGTCCAGCAAGCTGGGCTGTCTGTGCATGCCTGTAGCCTGGGGACAAGAAGACCCATGGGGATGGCTGTCTTTCAGTCTAGCAGAGAAAACACAAGTCCCAGGTTCATGGAGACGCCTTGTCTCATAGGAATGGGCAGAGAGAGACAGAGGAGGGCACTAATTACCCTCTCTTGACTGCTGCCTGGTGCATCTCCACACATGTGTGCAAGCACATACAAACAAATAATGAATAAATAAATGCTTTCCTATACCTAATATACTATCTATACCTGCAGACGCACACAAATAAATACATCTGATGTCTAAATGCATATCTGAACCTATGCACATACATAAGAACATATACCTCATATTTAAATTTACACACACATATACACACATTCATATACAACTACATGTATATTGTACCCATATACAATATGTGATATCTGTATGCTTATAGGTGCATACATTATATACCTGTCTCCTGTGTCTCTGCATGTGTACCAATGTATATTTACACCTCAGATCTGTGTCTGTGCATGCACACACACACACACACACACAGATGCATGCCCGACCTGTGCACAAACACACACACACACACACAAATGCATGCCTGATGTTTGCACCAATGTAGCACATAGATACTCTTACACACTCAAAACATGCTGATTTCCCTCTGCCTTCTCTTCCAGAGTCCTGGGCTGCTGCCCTCCACATCTGGAGGGTTCTGGGCAGAGAACACACATGAGGGGGCTTCGGGAGATTTGGCCTAGAATGAATCATGGAAGACAGGCTCGGGCCACCATCCACGTCACTGAGCTGCTAGAGGTGCTGTGCCTCAAAATGCAAAGGTCCCATGCTTTAACAGAATGTTTTTATTTTAATTATAAACGATTAATATATTTTTGCTTTGCGTGTGTATGGGTTCTTCTGCCTGCATGCATCATGCCTGTGAATCTCAAGCACGCGTGGTCAGAAGAGGGCATCGGATCCTGTGGAGCTGGAGTTGCAGATGGTTGTGAGCCACAGGTGGGCTTTGGGAACCGAGCCTGGGTCTTCCGGAAGAGCAGCCAGAGCTCTTAACCGATGGGCCATCTCTCCAGCTATGAAAGCCATTCTTCAAAACATTTTGTATTACATTGATTGGCTGATTGATTGATGATTATATGTGCATGCCGGGCATGCATCTGTCACAGTGTATTTTGTGTGGAGGACCAGGGGACGGGTTTGGAGAGTCAGTTCTCTCCTCGTACTATGTGGGTGGCTTTGGATTGAGTTTGGGTCACCAGGCTTGGCGCAATCACTTGGCCCGCTGAGCTACCTCACTGCCCTTCAGGCCAGTCTGTGCTCTTCCTCTTCTCAGAGAAAGGGCTGCACGTCAAAAATCCTACAAGGCTTAAACTCAGGAGAAACTTGCTGGGTCTGACGTGAGGCAGTAGTCTTTGTGGTTAGCATGACCAGATTTAGAATTCTAATAGGGTGTGGTTTACTGTGTGTGTGTGTGTGTGTGGGCGCGTGTGCATGCGTGTGTGTGTGTGTGTGTGTGTGTGTGTGTGTGTGTGTGTGTGCGCGCGCACACGTGCGCTTACCTGTAAGGGTGTCTCCTGGGAGATAAACAGAAAGAGACTAGCCCTAAGAGCATGGTGGTACCATCCCCAAGCCCATGGCCTGAACGAAATAAAGGGGAAGCCAGAGAGTATCAGCCACCCTTTCTCAACTTCCTGTTGCCATATGAATTGAGTTCATCCGTTGTGCTCTCCCCACCTCTGAGACTCTGAGCCCAAGCCACCCCCATTCCCCGCTTAAGTCATCCGTGCCAGGTGCTGTGACGACAAAACCAAAAGTAAAAAAAAATAAAATAAAAAGCCCTGAGGGAGAGCCGCCACCAAAGCCTCACAGCAGCCCTCACAGGGCTTGCAAAGAAATGCAGGGCATTGCTCAGAGAGAAAGGAGGCTCTGGAAGGAGGACACAGCTGCCCTGTACTCAACGCTGTGGGTCCCAGGTCCCAGCTTCCCAGAACTCACTCAGCTCCAGGCACTGGAGACACCCTGCTTCCTCTAGGTCACATGACCGACCAGCCACATGCTCCTGTGACTCCATGACCACACACACTGTCCCCAACCTCTATTGTTCTGATAACACTGTGGTGTGTGTCACAGCACCAGGAGAAGTTCACCCAGTGTAGGCACAGGCACCCTCTCATGGCAGGCACACCGGGAAGAGACAGCTGGTGGCAAAGGCAGTATGATTGCAATTTGGGAAGGCAGGAGGTTACACAACACACACACATTTTTACTATGCAAAGGACATTCGTAGTTCGCTGGTGGCTCAGTCACCAGGACATTTCCCTACTACAGCTGTGGGTCTGAACTCTCTGCATCACACGCATGACTTTTGCTAGGAGACAAAGGAACTGAAATTAAAAAGGCGACTTGATCCCTGGAAGCACTTGGCCCTGGAAGCGATGTGAAGGCCCAGGCCTGTGGCAGGAAACCCTGGCCTCAGTTTTGGTTGGAGTTAGTACTGTAGGGAGAACGTGGCAGGCCTGAAGCCAACAGCCCAGCTCCACTCGGGCAGGAGGAGGAACTCAGACATGCCGAGTGTCGGTTTGCTCCGTGCCTCCGTTTCCACACGTGTCTGCAAGACGTCACCAGAAGCGACCGCTTTCCTTACAGTGGAGGCTAGGTGAGTCAGCGCTACAGACTGGATGAGTCTGTCAAGAATGGGCTGAGGCTGCTGTGGCTTCCACCACCGATAGACCAGCTAGCCGCTACTATAGTAGCTTCCCTGACACAGACACTGTCTGCTGCAGGCCTGGCTGGTGAGCCTGTGGTGAAGGCACAGGCATGGGTGGGAGATCTAACTCCACTTGTGGGCTGCTTGTGAGTTCTGCTGACCTGTGAGGCTGGGAGCACACCAGCTGAACAAGGACATTGAGGGTCTTGGTTCTGACCCCCCAGCATTCCAGCTGTCTAGCTTAGCAGAAGCCTCGGACACTCAGAGACAGTTTTGGGGCAGGCCTGTGGTGGCCCTGGCTGTGAGGGGAGTGGGTGTCCTGCTCAAACTCAGCCAGCTTTGTCCATCTCCCGCTAACACATCTTGAATGTGGCTGCGGCATGGGATGGAATTAACTGAACGTACAAGCTTAAGAACTAACTAACTGACTGACTGACTAGCTAGCTAACTAACTAAGTAACTAACATACAAGCTTCAGAGCTAACTGACTGACTGACTGACTGACTAAATGAATAGCTAACTAGCTAACTAACTAACTAACTAACTGAACTACAAGCTTAAGAGCTAACTAACTAACTAGCTAACTAACTGATTGACTGACTGACTAACTAACTAACTGAACACAAGCTTAAGAGCTAACTAACTAACTGACTGACTAATTAACTGACTAACTACCTGACTGACTAATTAACTAACTAACTAGCTAACTGACTGACTAACTAACTAACTACCTGAACGTAGAAGCTTAAGAGCTAACTAACTAAAGCTTCCCTAGTCTAACTTAATAACACAATGAACTCATTTAGTTTATTAACTTAGATTATTGGCCCCGCCAAACTAACTAACTTGCTTGACTAACTTTTAGCCATGCTCTGAATGAAGCCTGGTGGTCCCTGACTGGTGGGACAAGTCAGGTATGTTGTCAAGCTGCCCTTGTCTTGCCTAAGAGCTGCCTTGTAGTCCACAGACTTTGTCACTCAGCTAAGGACCCATGGTAAATAACCAGGCAAATTCGCAGACCTTAACTAAAGAGACTTAATTCCTACCATGAAAAAGATTCACGTATTAAAAAGTTCAAGCCCCAGACTCCCAAAATGACCTTGGAGCGTGAGGTGGTCTCTGGACCACGGTGTTGTTTCTGTGTTTCAAAAAGAAAATGTTGCCTCAGACTAGCGAGTGCTTCTGCAACAAATGCTACCTGTTGAGCCTCCCTTCTGACAAGGCTCTAGGGAGGAGCCACCTGGGATCAGAAGCTCTCGGTGTTGTTTGTGTGCTGGGAGGGAGCCCGGCCTGCTTTACACCGCCAAGTCTATTTTTAAATAAAGTCCTTTGTGCCTTAAGCTGCTCTTAAAATATCTCCCTGGCTTGGTTCACAGGATTAAAACAAATCACCAATCGAACCTCTGGTTGAGTCAGCAAATCGCAGCGCTCAGATGGAGGAGGCCGCGCCACTCGGGCGTTTTCGTACATGAGAGCATCCCTGTCACACGTCTTCACTCCTCCCTGACTCTCGGCAGTCACTGAGAAGGAGGGGACGCGCCTCCCCAGCAAACCCTTCTTCACAAGTCACACCAAAAGAAGAGGAGGCCATCCATTTGGTTCCTCGGGTTGTAGAAATGATAAACAAGGGGATCTAGGATCGGGGAGGGTAAAGGCTGCCTCGGTGTGGCCTGTGGGATTTGCTAGGGCTGGTCAGGGCAGATGGGAGGGGCAGCTGTGATCTCCAGTGAAAGGGCCGCCTGGATTGCAGTGTTGATAAGACAGACTTTGGAATGACAAGACACCTCTTGGAGCCACTGGTGGCTTTGGGGAAATGCTGTGTCTTGCTTGAGGGGCTTCTGCAGGAAGCTAATCACCCCTGTTAGTGCTCATGCACACACACACTCATATACATGTGCACAGGTGGACACACACTCAGGAGCTCCTACTTATTTCTGGAGTTCTCCTCATATGCACATGCGCTCATACATGTACATGTGTCCTTGTACACACGCTGCCTACACACGTACACATACTCAGGAGCTCTTGCCTGCCCCTGGGCCCCCCATCTGTCTGTCTGTCTGTCTGTCTGTCTGTCTGTCTGTCTGTCTGTCTCTCTCTCTCACACACACACACACTCATGCTTGCACACAGGTGAGGTAACTCCCATCAGAAACAAGTGCTCAGCTAGAAGCAAGATGGTCACTATGACAAGACCAGACCCACAATGGCAAGGTGAGAGCATCCTGCAAGGCCAGCGGGGACCGGGGAGAGGCACACGCTGTATTGAGGGATGTCACGTCATCAGTGTTAGTCATGAGGCTAGCACAGGAAGTATGGTTTGGTGGTGACAGACTTGTTTCCCAGTGCCTGTGGGCGCCTTGTCACCCTGCTTCGTGCGCTGGTCATAAGGTAAGGGCACATCGAGAGACAGGTGAGCCGAAGAAGACGGAAAACCAGGAGGCCCGGAGGGGCAACGCCTCTCAGAAACAACACAGATGCGTCCCAAATACGGCACCGAGAGAGAAGCCAGGCGCAAAATACACACTCCGTGTGACCCGTATGTGTGAAATATTCACAAGAGGTAAAGCTCCGAGACAGAAAAAGAGAAACAGACAGGTAAGAAATGGATGAGTGGTGGCCAGGCCAGCTGGGGAAGACGGTGGCATTGGGCAGACAGTGCAAATGTCCTCAGATAGGCCATGTGAATGTTTTGAAATTAGGTTATGGGGAGGCCCCCCCTCCCGCAGCTCTCCCCTGCTAAGGCTGAGTCAGGTAGACTTTACCCACACCAGCCCCAGGCAAGAGACATCGCACACGCAAACAGGGTTAGATCATAATCGCATTCCAAGGCTGACTCAAAGTAAGAGGGCAATGAATTCTACATGAATTACATTACTTAAAAAAAAAAAAAGGGTATGTGGACATTTTCTCTGCATGTGTGTGTATGCACCATGTGTGCACAGTACCCACAGAGGCTTGAAAGAGGGTATCAGATTTCCCCCCGGAACTGGAGTTACTGAGAGTTGCGAGCCTCCCTATAGGTAGGTGCTGGGAATTGAACCTAGGTCCCCTGGAAGACTAGGCAGTTCTTTTAACCACCGAGCCATGGTTCCAGCACCACAGTCTTTTGCACCAGGGTAAAGACGAATGCAATGCAGACCTCGACACCACTTTTCAACACGTAGAGGATCCATTTCACTTTTTTGGCAGCTGACAAACTACAAACACAGGACTCAATCTTTGCGTCACTGAGCCGGGACTAGAGTCTCAGTAGGACCTTCCGATCTTAACCCACTTAGTCACACCGAAGGGGGCGTGTGCCGGCTACCTTCCAGGTGAGGGCCCAGGGTGCACAGCCACAGCCCCCCTGAGAAATCCACCTGTGCTATGCTGGAACACGGAAGACCACACTGGACACGACTTCTTGTCCGTCGACGGTTTCCAAAGCACGTTCTTGCCTCTGGTACTCCCTTCTCTGCCTCTCAGACATCTGCTTTTCTCTATTTGCAAAGATCAGAATTTCGTAAGACAAACATATGGAGCTCTAGATTTATCATATGCCCTGTGCTGTGTCGATGCGGAAATACAGCTGTGTGTACTTAGTCACCCCCTGCACGTTTGTTCCCAGCGTATAAATTCACACCAACACATTTCTGCAAGAAAATATTGTGTCAAAGTCATATGAAGCGAGCTCCTGTTGCCAGCCCTGAACGACATGGTGACTTTATGTTTACTTTAATAGACTCTAGTCTGTCATTTTTATCTTTATAAGAAGGTGTTAGATTTTTTTGAAAAGTAGCCAAGGGAGAGTATTCACTGTGTGTTTTTAACGCTTGTTTTCTTGTGTGTGTGTGTGTGTGTGTGTGTGTGTGTGTGTGTGTGTGTGTGGCATTTTCCCAAAGAAAGAGCAAAGCTGGGAGGCTGGGCCGCCAGGTGTGTTTTCGAGAGACTCATTTTGGGTGCCCCAAGCCCTGTTGCATAGCAAGTGCTGTAAACCTGCAAATCCGAGAGCAATCTGGTATCCCCTTCTGGGGTTTTCCAAGCTTTCTCTTTACTAAGCCAGAGCTGCCCAGCATTCTCCAGGGAGTGGGCTGGGGGAGGGCTGGGAGGGAGCAAGGCCCACACTTCCTCCAGTTACCGTTTTATCAGTGATAGGTCTTTTAATGATCCTTTCCTTCCATTCCGTTTACTCACTGATACATCCGTCCATACACCTACTCATGCAACCACCCATTCATCCATCTATCTACACATCTACCCAGTTCTTTATTCATCCACCCGCCTATTCGTCTGTCCCCTAACCCACCTACCCATTCATTCATTCATTCATTCACTTATCCACCTGTCAGTAGATCCACCCATTATTACATCCATCCGCCTGCCTATCTATCTATCCATCCACTCACCCACCCACCCACCCATCCATCCATCCATCTATATCTATCTATCTATCTATCTATCTATCTATCTATCTCCCACCCATCTATCTACCCATTTATTCACTCACTGATTTATCCTTTCTCCCATCGATTCACTCACCCACTTACTAACCCACACATTTATCCACCCGCCCACTTATCCATTTATCAGTTTACACATCCACCCATCCCCCTCTTCACATCCTTCTATATCATCTACCCATCCATTGCTTCTCATCTTTTTGGCTAAGATCAAACACATTAGTCCATGCATCCATCCATCTGCCATAAAGGCGGGGACCTCCCCAGATGCCAGGACCCAGGATGGAATCAGGTTCTCAGCAATTTGATGTTGGTGAGAGTTACTGAAGCCATTCAGGAGCTGAAACCGGGGGCCACTTCCAGAATGGCTTGCTCAAGCTCACACCACCCCTACCCTCAATGTAAACTTGAAAAATGCTCTTCATTGTTTTCTTGTCCAGGAGGCTGATGGTGTGTGAGATGAAATGACAGGAGCTATTTGCCGACATCTTCACGGGGCTTCCTGATGCACAGCTCAGGGGCGCCCATCTTAGCTTCTGAAGTGTTTCCAGGAAAAGCCTGTAGGAGGCAGCCTGTGCTCTGGGCCTGTCATTAAGGATTTAGGTTTCCTCCATGGCCACAAGTCCCCTGCCCACTGGCCAAGGCTGAGCTTTCCACCGGCTTGGTTAAGGCCTGAAGCTGACTTGCCTTAAAATGTACGCGCTGCCGTGAAGCCTCGAGAGTTGTCTAATGCATTTCTGTCACCTTTTGGGTGATTTAAGCCTCATTTTTATGCATGGCAGAAAAATCTTAACAATTCAGAAAGAGGATTTTGTAGGATTTGGACAAAGGAGAAAATTTATACCGAGCCCTGCAAAAAGCTTCTTAGCTGCAAAACACTGTATACAATTTGTAGGTAATTCACATTAAATTATGCCTCGGGTTTGTGTGGCTGAAAGAGGGAAAAGCTGTTAGCATAGGAGGTGGGTGTTTCCCCCGCTGAGAAGAGTCCTGGGATATTAGAGGGCCCACGAACACTCCCCCAGTGACACCATTGCTGGGCTTGTTAATGGACACAGGGCATGGGCTGAGCATTCCGTAGAAGCTGCTTAACTTAAAGCCTGGCTTCCTCGATGGGAAATGGCTCATTTGTCCCCAGGGAGAAGTGGGGGGGAAGAGAAGGAAGGAAAATGGGCCACCCCAAGCTTTCCCTTCCAAGAGAACCTGGCCCCTTGTGGGTGCAGACAAGTCTCCAGGAGACATTAGTCCCTCTGTGGATAGGGGAATCCTGTCCTCCTCCTACCTACTACTGGTTAAGACAGGATCCACTGGAATTCCAAGCCAGCTGCAAGTGTTGCTAGGGTTTTGACTGCCGAAATCGTGTCTCTGTGTGTGCTGCATGTGTGTGCATGCATGCGTGTGCATGTGCTCCCGTGGGCTCAGCTATGGAAGCCAGAGACTGTCTTCTTTAATCTCCTCTCTCTCCCTCGGTGTGCCCCGTCCCGCCCAGGTTTATTCAGTTAGGCTTGCAGCGCCTGCACCACAAGCACGTCCAAGGTATCAGGAAAAGAAAGTCCAGCTGTTTGTACTAAGAGAATGCATGTGCTGCCTTTATTGCCAGGAGTGTGTGTGTGTGTGTGTGTGTGTGTGTGTATGTGTGTGTGTGTGTGTGTGTGTGTGTGTGTGTATGTTTGTGTGTTTATTGCAAGTGCTAAGAGGTCTCTCTGTTGCAGGAGGGAGCAGTCTTCTATACAGGCTTACAGCACAGTGGAAAAACCCCAAGTGGAAGGGAGGTGTTTTCCTCCTGCTAGATGTTGATGTCAGAGGGTCAAGGCCAGGGCAGGACTAGAAAACAGGATGCACTTAGATTGGAAAACAGGATGGACTTGTTGACTGACCAGTGACTCACGGAGACCCCGTGGGGGCTGGGGCCCAACAAGGCCGGTTGGCCAGTGAGTTCCCGGGATCCTCCCGTTGCTGCCTCACCAGTGCTGGGGTTGCCGGTGCATGCCATTGCACTTGGCTTCTTCCAGCATTGCTGCACTGGACCAAACAGGTCCTTTTTGGCTCTCACGACAAGCCCTTTTTACCCACTGCGCCACCTCCCTGCCCCATGTGCAGATGTGGGTGGCGCTGGATCAGGGTGGGCTGTCAATCAAGGAGAACACGCTCGGGAGGGAAGACGAGAGCGGCACTTTTGAATACCAAGGGATTTCAAGAGATGTCAGAGCCGTCAGAACTGCACCAAGTCCTGGCACAGAGGCCCTGAGTGCCCCAGAGGAACTAACCCCAACAATACCTTGATTTCCAGTTATGGGTCCTGGAGCTGTGAGAGAATACATTCCCGCTGTTTGAAGCCTCCTGGTTGGTGGCCGCTTGCTCTTAGAGCACGTGTGGCTAATGGATAGCAAGCAGGGCCTGGCAGTGAGGCTCGTTCCTGGTGTGTGGTGGGGGTGTCAGGGTGTCTATCCTAGTCCACACTGCACGATGTCTGTGACCATGATTATAGCTCTGTCTACACCATCCCCAAAGGACTTTGAACTAAGTAACCAACTCTTAGCTTGCAAAAAAAATGATAGGTCTCTGTGCCTATACATCTACACCCATGTCTTTAGATGTATGGTATGCACCTAACACGGATGCACACATGCGTCCACCGTCTGCACACCTGTCACCTGTGTACTGCCTGTGCCCCACCTTCCTTTGCCACCTGTGTGTCTCTCTGTGGCCCACTGCCATCTTGTGGGCCACACCAACCTCTCTCTGCACTTGGACCCGTGTGGGGAGGATCTCTACAAGAAATGCCCGTCTAAATTGGTGGGGGGGGGGAAGCAATGTGCAAATGGATGTTGATGATTTTTTTTGAAAAAAAGAAAGATAGCTGCGTGTTTTCAAGCCCGCGCATTAGCGCCAACTATCGCACATTAACAAAGCCCCCAAAGTATGCTGGGTGTTGTCGAGTTGGCTGGAAGGCCCTGATGAAAAGAGATCTGGCTCGCTCCTTACACCTCCTTGGTGCTGCTCATTTAGCACACCCCCAGAGAGCGAACAGCGCTGTTAATGCAAGCAGTCTGTCATCCTAAGTAGGTTACGTGTGCCTTTCCTGCAATGCCAAGACTCCTCCCTCCTCCCCCCAGCTGGCACAGAGGTGGGGTCCAGTTTTTCGATTTTGCTATCGTCGGCTGCGAGGACCTGGTGGCCTGAGAGAACCTTTCAAGTTGCAGACCCTGGGCTCCTCACCACGCACGGACAGAGGTCTGCTCCTCAGCTTGGCGATCGCGCCTGCCGTGGGAACCACCCCCGCTTGCCCTCGCTCTGCCCTGGGCAATGTCCTTGGGTGCCCTTCTCTAACCACAGCATAGCTGGTGCCCCAGAACCCTTGCCTGGGCTGTGTGGCCTGCAGCCTGGTCTGCTCTCTTGCCCTATCCAGGCTCTCTCATATGTCAGTCATGCCTGGTCGAGCCGACACACTGTCTGTGCTGCCTATGTTGGCCCCACAGACTCAAGTTGAATTTATTTGAATGCAGTGTGGGCTGGAGAGGGCTCTGTTACCAGGCATCTCTGTCTGCACCCCAGAAGCTTCCCACACCTCTCACCCCATGGCTTGCAGCTGGCTCAGCTCAAGCCCTCCCGTGGACTTCACTCATCCCCGTTAAGATGTAACTTAAGCTTGGAAGGTGCAAACTTTGAGCAGGCCACGGGGCAAGATGGGCCAGGTAACTCGAATTCTCCGAAGGGCCAGGTAGCTCGAATTCTCCATCTTCTGTCCCATTGTGTCATGTGCTCCAGAAGAGAGATGCAATTTTTAGTTTCCTCTTAGCAGCGGGGTAACCCTAGTGTGCTATTTGCTCAGTGGGTAGCTGCGTAGCCCTGAACTTATTTCAGGATGTGCCCCGAGAGCATTGTGAACCGAAGGCATGAGAATGGGTTAGATAACCTGCCAGGCTGACCCTCCCTGCCTGCAGGAGACAGTGAACATCGAACAACAGCAGCCCCAGGCTGGTCATACACACCGCATAATAAAATGTTGGCAAGGGTTCACAGGAACACCAATCTGGGTATCCTGTGTGAGGTGGGTCTTGCTGGGCTTCTCATGATCTCTCTTTGTCAGGGATGCACATTACAGGCCTGTGTGAACCACTTCCTGTCATGCACAGGGATGTGCGATGCAGCCCCGCATGGACCACTTCCTCTCATATGATCTTTTTCCTGGAGAGCCTTCAAAAGGAGACAGGGAAAGATGGAATAAGAGGAGGATGCTGCTGGTCCTGGGCTTTGTCTATGTTCTGTCAGGTGAGTACCTCAGAGAAGGAGCTGTAGCTATGACAGATGCCCAGAGGGTCTTAAAGAACCAGTGGCTTCACTAACAGTCACAGATGAAGGACTAGGAGCATCAGAGCACCGTCATTCTGCCTGGGTCTCCTGAGCTACAGCCAAGGCAGGAAGGGCTCCTGTCCCTTCTTAGTGGCTTAGGGGACCATCTCCTAACTCCTTGTAACTTCCACAAGCCTCTCCTATCCTCGAATCTCTGGCTGTGCTCCCTACCTACCTCTTCTCTGACAAGGATACCCTGGATCGTGCTCATGTAACGTGAAAAATTAAAGGCCCAGAGACAGATATTGGGGTTCAAGCTTCAGGCTGAAGATCAGAAAAGCAAAGCAGCTGGTCACCAGCTTCTTACCACTATCTCAGACTGAAAGGCGATCCTGGCTCCTCCAAACCTCAGACTACTGCCTCTCCTCGGTGTGGGCGGAGAATCCTGAGACTTCAGTGTCCTCCTATCCTCAATGTGGCTGGAGAATGAATGCCATCTCTGAGACCCTGTTCCTGTCTTAAATACCTCTCATGAGTCCTGAGATTAAAGGTGTGAGCTCTGATTCTCTTTCAGACCGACTCACTCTAATGTATCCCTGGGTGGCCTTGAACTCACTGAGATCCGTCTGCCTTTATATCCTGAGTCCTGGGATTAACGTCGTGTTGCCACCACCTCCCGACCTCTATAGCTCGTGGCCGACTCTGCTTTCTGAATCCCCAGACAAGCTTTAATAAATCGTAAACAAGATGCCACCACACGCTCAGACCCAGCTGGATGGCTCAGTGTCATGTCCTCATGCTGAAGTCCTTTACTGCAGGTTCTTCCCCCTGTGCCACAGGAGGCTGCACATTCCACGGGGCTGTGAGTTGGGGCGTGGACACCCAGTGGCGTGCCATCTGCCCACCACGCCTGCCCCTTAGACCGGGAGCCACGGGCTGCAGCGCTAAGGCCCACGCTTGTGACTTCTAGTGTTTCACCCAGGATCAAATGGGCGACCTTCACTTGAGGCTCATGCCCTCAGCTGTACACTCGTCCTCTATGCCCTTGTCCCCATCGCCGTACTGTCTCTGGCCTTGTCCTGCATGCCACCCCAGCCCTTATACTTCCTGCCAGGACCAGAGGCCAACCACACACTCTACCCTCAGCTCTCCTCCCTCCCTCTACCCGGTGCCACCTCCATTCCCTTCTGACCCCTTGGGCAGGCAGCTCTGTCTGCAGGACACGGGGCAGCTTCTCCCCAACCCTCTCACTAACATTCCTGCTCAGCACCCTTGCACACACGGTACAGGTTTTCACCATCCCCACTTCAAAAGGCACCCCTCTGCCATGCCTCAGGGTTGCTTTCCCCGGGGCTACACTCCATCACTCGGCTACGGTGACAGATGCTAGACCTGGGGAAGCCATTCCACAGGTGTCCTCACTCTCATATGACAGTGACTAGGTCTGCTTGTCAGACTCTGAAGGGCTCTTGATGGAACGGACAGGGGACAGCACCTTATGTGGATTCTTATCCCATATGGAAGGAACACTGTGTTATGTGTTGTGGGATAAAACACCTATCCATCTGTCCACCCTGTCCACCCACCTGTGCTTCCTTCTTTCCTTACTCCCTCTCTCCCTCCCTCCCTCCCTTTCTTTCTTTCTTCCTTCCGTAAGCTATCCTTCACCACCAATTTAATCATCCATCTACTTACTCACCCATCCACTAGTTCTCTCTCTATCCATCTCCATGTATCCATCCATCCATCCACTCTTCCATCCACCCACCCTCCTACATACTATCCTTTCCCCACCCATCCACCTACGCACACATTCATATATACATCCTTTCATCATCCATCCATCCATCTATCCATCCATCCATCCACATGTCAATCAATCATCCAGCACCCACCAACCAATCCATCACACTTGCGTCCCTCCTCCCCTCTACCATAAAGCACATCAGTACTGGTTCTGCACCTGGATTTGAAATTCGGCCATCCATTTACTAAGGGAAGGGGCCATGGTTAGTACCCGACACGGGTAGCTTAAGCTCACTCCTATGCCTCATCTCCTAGAAGCCCGTCTCCTGGTGGAGGGGGGTCCCGGGGTGAGCTGCAGCAAATCTGTCCGCTGCTCCTCACCCCGCAGTCCTGAACCACTGCCATGCTCCAGCCTACACATCAGAGAGAGACATGCCCGGCTTCTTCACAGCGTTGGGCGGGCAGGGTAACACGAACCGTAAGGGCTGCTTGAGTTCTGCCTTGTCTGAATGGCTTTCTTCAGCCTCCTGTACCCGAGCCTGCACGCCACACTTCTTCCGGCTTTGATGCCTCCTTCCTTGAGTTGACACTGACTCTGGGTTCTGTAGGGGCCTCGGTCAACCCACCCACCAAATGGGAGGCCCCTACATATCCTTTCTGTCCATTTGGTTGGGTGGGTTGACCTCATCCTTGGCTCCGCTAGAAGACATGTGATCCTGGCCTCCCCAGTGAGTGGACCTAAACCCTCATGAACAGGTCACAGAGGTCGTCACGCCACAATGACTCGGGTGGCTGACTCTCACTCTCTACGGCTTTCTGGGGCTGAGGGGAAGGGACAGTCACTCTGGATGGCAGCGAGGCTCAGTTTCTAGGAGCAGCTGAGGACCCACACGGGGTGGTGGGCTGCAGTCAACCCAGGGAAGCGGCGACATCTTCCTGGTGCCGTCACCCAGGCCACTGGGTCTAGACGTTCCTGAAGTACACCTTTCTGCTTGCTGGGCTGCTCTGGGCTGTACTTTGTTTCCCTGCTAGATGTGTCTGGAGAGGGAGTGGGTGCTTGGGTTGGGGAAGGCAGCTTCAGGTGGCCTGAGGTGTTCATGGCTCTTTCTTGATCCTCCCAGCTCAGGTCTTCCACTGACCTTGTAAAATGAGAACCTGTCCTCGGCCTTCACTCTTACAGTCTGGTGTAACTACATACATTTTATTAATACTGGGAAGTCACATCCCTCCTGCACCGGACCCTCAAAGCCACAGCGGATAGAAGTTACTTTCATCAAATCCTTCCGGGGGTGAGGGGAGGGGAGAGGGGAAGGCAGGACCCTCCTCTCTGGTGTCTGAGGAAGACTGGGGGAGAACGGTTGCTTTGGCTCAGAGGCAGACAGGAGTTTCGGGAAATGTTTTTTTCCTGAGGCTGCAGTGTGCATGGAGTAGCCTCTGTCAGGATCTCTTCCTTGGTTTTTCTGACACTCTTTAATTCCTCTGGACTTGGAAATAAGAACCACAGTGTAGACCTCTAAATTTCAGTGGAATCCACAGTCTGCCCTCCCACTAAAGCCTGCCATGGCTCCCCAGTGGGTTCCAGAGTAAACAGTTTCCAACTTGCTCCGGGAACTGCTGTGGCGAGGGCCTCCTTGCTTCCTCTGGGCTCAATTCAGCCCCTCCCCCCTCACATTATTAACTAGACTTGTCTGTGCCTAGGCACACGGTGCCTGCCCTGCCCTGGGCTTTTGTGTGGCTAGCGCACTGCGTAGGGTGCAGGGCGGCAGCCCTTACTGCCACCGGCGACCTGTCACTGGGGAGGCCTGTCCTCCCCACCCCATAATGCTGAGCGCCCTTCCCAGCTCTCCGTCCCCGCAATGGGTCCATAACCACTTGGCACCTTACTCCCTGAGAACACAGCTTTCCAAGGCCAGGGATGGTGCCAGGGTTACAGGGTTAGGTAGCCACCCAGGTGTGCTGCTGGGACCTCCCTAGATGGTTCCACCTGGATTGGGGCACCAAATAGAAGAGGCACCCGGGGTGGGGGGGGTGGGGGGGAAGGCAGTGGCGAGGGCCTTGGCTGTTGAGCTGGCAATGGGCAGCACCTGTTGGCACTGTTCTGGAAAACACAAGAGGTTCACTGGCCAGCGCGGGCCAGAGGAGGGTGGGAGGGCTCTCAGATGGCCCCTTCTCTTTGCCCTGCCTGGGCACACCCACTTTATAGGACCCACTCCTTCTGGCTACCGCGCCTCAGATGGCAACCTGTGACGGAGTCCCAAAGGCCAGAGACCGGAGGGCGCAGCCCAGGCTGAGACTTGTCCGAATTTAGCCCCGCCAGGGCCAGCCTGCTTTCGGGGACTCAAAGGTCAGAGGCAAATGTAACATTACACTACCCTAGTGCGTTATAAGGTGAGCCTTGGCCGGGCACACACGTCATCAGAAATGAATTAGCAGGAGCGCTGGGGGCCACCCCCCCCTCCAGAGGCTGCTCACAACAGTGAGACTGAGGGCCTTTGGGGGGCGCTCCACACACGGGCTTCATGGGGTGCGAGCAACCAGAACCACAGTGACCCTCTAGGAGCGCGCCTTCTTCTAAGCCATTTCGAAAGCCCAGACTTACAAAAAAAAAAAAAAAAAAAGAAAAGAAAAAAAAAAAGAAAGAAAAAAGAAAAAGGTGTTGCCTACACGCCCAAAGGGTGTGGCTACTTCTTCAGGTTCACCGGCAAGGCCAGATGCCACTACACTTAACGTCTCAAGGTCACGCAGTACAGGTAAAATCTCAGAGGTGAGCAGCGGGCACCCTGGCCAGCCAGTGGCAGAAATAGCTGCCCCAATGGATGGATGTGGGCAAGGCATCATGGGTAGCTTCTTGGGTCTGACCCCCCCTGCTGACTTCAGTGAAGGGTTCCTGGGTGGCCGCCACTGTGGCGGCCTCCTTCCTTGAGAGACTGGGTGTGATTTGTTGCACCCACACTCCCCCTAACCCTGCCTGGGCCCCAGACTTCTCAATCTGCTTCTGGCTACTTCCAATGCAGCAGTAAAACCGAGGCCACCCCAGCCCCCCAGTACCCCAAGGGCAGCAGGGCGCCTGCAGTAAGGGTTGGTGCAGAGTGAGGGGGACCCTGCCTCCGACTCATCCTCCCTACAAGTCACTTCTGGGGAGGAAGGCACAGATGCCGTGTGGTGTCAGTGGAGACTGAACCCAGCAACCCTGCCTGCCTGTTCGCCTTGGCCCTTAATCAGCATCTCCACATCCTATCTTCACAATGCGCCCCCTACAGGCAGTAGAAACAAGAACAACAGACACCCTAAAGGACAACAGCCCTGTGACTCAATGCTGGGGCTTGGAGCTGGCAATGTCTAGGACGTCAGGGTGGCCTGGAGGATGTGAGATTGAAATGATTTTGTTTGTTCAGCGGCCACCGGTGTTCCCTGAGCCCCGCCTGGACGTTGGGGTCGCGTGCCTCCTTCCCAGACGCTCACAGCTGTCGGCACACACTGCTGGCTTGGTGTGCCCCTTCCTGTCTGACCATCTTCAGGGATGCCGGCCTGTCTGTGCAATCAGTTCCTGCCTGGAAGATGACTCCAGCTCTTCCTGGTCTCCCCGTGCACTCCCCGGGGGGCCAGGCTCTTACAGATATGCCGAAGCCACGATGCCAGCGGCTTCCTGACTTAAAATGACGTACTCTTATCCAGACCGTGGCGGTTGCACGTCTGGGCCAAGGCCGCAGCCACCAAATGGTGCATGCTGCAGCCCTGCTGGAAGGCTCTATCTCCACGGATTGAATTTGGTTTTAGCGCCATGCTGCTGCAGGTAGAGCCCCCGGGGGTTCGGCCGAGCTAGTCCCCAACACACACCCCCTTGACACGTCATCTACCATCTTAGTCACCCTGACGTTGCCCGGTCTGTGGCAGGCGCCCGGGTTCCCACCGGTCAGTGGCAGCGAAGGCAGACACCCGCTGAGCTGAGAACACGGTAGCCTTCCTCCCGTCTCATCCCAACAAATCATTTAGTAAATACGTCCTCCGAGTTGGGCACCACGCGGCAGTGCCTTCGGAAGAGAGTCTGGGGACAGCACGGGGACTCTGCAGGGACAGCTCCCGTTCCTCACCTGGATCTGCTCCCCCAGCCCTGGTCTCTGCTCTCTAAGCAGGCCATGGGAGAGGAGGGGGAGGGGGCTGTGGGAGTCACGACCCGGGGAGGGGGGAACGACAGTCAAGTCTATGGCTCTACACTCCTGCCTATGGCTTAGCTGTCGATACACATAAGACCCCCCAAAAAAACATCTCTCTGGTTGGAGTCCAGGTGGTGGTCAAGGGATAGGTGGGTACCGCTTATCTCTGACCACGGTGCTGCTCCTCCTTCAAATGAACCGAGGAGCCACACTCCTGCCTATGGCTTAGCTGTCGATACACATAAGACCCCCCCAAAAAACATCTCTCTGGTTGGAGTCCAGGTGGTGGTCAAGGGATAGGTGGGTACCGCTTATCTCTGACCACGGAGCTGCTCCTCCTTCAAATGAACTGAGGAGCCGAGGGACCCGATAACCCCGGAGAGCTCGCTCACCCTCCCCTCATACCCAAAGCCCATGGCTACGCTGGATTAGACACCTGTGCCCCACCAGACCCTGGGCTCCTGCTCTCCTCCTCTGGTGCCTGGCTGCAGGCTCTCCCCTCTGTCTTCATCTGTGTGACTTCTATCCTACAGCCACAAACCCCACCTCCGCCACGGCCGTGGGGGCTGTGCCCCGCGCTGAGAGGCTCACTGGGGTTGTCAGGTCACTAGCGACTAGTTGAACGGCAAAGCCGTGGACACCTTCAAGCAGCCACCTGTTGACAGGAGTAATTTTTCTGTGGATGTAGGAATACCGTAGGAAGTTCTGGAAGCCCCTGGTACTGCCCTAGCTACATGCCACTCCCACTTGTTCTGAACATGCAGTCTGGAGCAGTTCTGTTCCACAACTTCCATAAGGCCGGGGTCCACTGACCAGGGAAAGACAGGCCTTTGTGTCCCTCACTGCCCAGAGCATCAAGAACAGACGTAGTCAGAGAAACCTCCAGAGGAGTCTCGTGGCTCCACACACATCCGAGCATTTCCCTACCATCCCTCGTTGCACCGTTCCAAAATACCCCACGCCACTGGGCGCACAGGCCTGGATTGCCTGGTTGACGTTCTGTTCCCAAGCTGTTTTTGCTGTGTGATCTCAGGCAAGTGTCTTCACCTCTCTGTTGCTCCACCTCCTCTATGTCTCACTTTCGTCACCTGTGAAACGGGGGTAGTGAAAGTATCCCAAAGCATCGAGCCTTGTAGATTGATGGTGCGTCCTCGCTGGGTTCTGGGCCGAGTCTGGCACCGAGGAAGGACACGGCAGTGCAAGCTGCCACTATTGTCCCTCTGATGACCAGGGTGGGACTGAGCCTGAAGGCTTGTTGAAGCTACTCACCCACATATTAAACACCTTGCCCCCGGGAGAAGGTCACCGCCCCCTCCCTTGTGGCACAGGCTCCCTGCTGGGCTGCAGGGGGTGGTAGAGGTGGGGGGGGAACAAAGGGGCTGCCAGCCCATGCCGCCAGACACTGTGTGGCATCGAAGGCTCAAATGTTGACACCTAGTTAAGAGATCATATGAAACATTGGTGAACCCCATGTGGCCCTCGGGGACCTCCATAGACACAAGTCCATATCGAGACAGGACTTTCACAGAGCAGCCCGAGGCTTAGCTATACAACTACAGAGAAGGAGGGGCAGGTGAAGCCCGGACCAGGTGCAGCGAATCTCCGCACAGCCAGTTTCTGATGATCAAGACGCCTGGCGACTTTGTCACAGTGTCTGCTGACTTCTGTCTAATGTGTCTGATTTACAGGAACAGCATGGCGAATTAATTACGGTTATTAAACGATGCTTGTTTAATGAGGACAGAACACATACCCACAGGCCTTCCTTGTTCTAGCTGGAGGCAGGGGCGCTCACTCAGCTCAGCTCAGAGCGACAGAGATGTGGAGGGGCCTGGCCTCTGTCCCTGGGGCAGGTAGAGCTGTAGGCACAGACAAAAGAGAAGGTGGCCAGATTGTCTCTGGGGCAGAGCAGCACTCAGGGTGCATAATGAAGACTGAGTGAGTAGCCTCTCGGGCCTCCCTGTCGTTAGGAGCTGGAGTCTAAGTCCAGGCTCAGTGGGTGTTTCCATTGTGTGATCTTGGACCTTTCGGAAGCTCAGCTCCCTTTTTGGAAAAATGGGAACTTATAGGATCGTTTCCTAGAATTTGAGAATTTAGTTATGTAAGCCTATGAAGTACTCAGCCTCATGGGACTGGTATGATTATTTCTCATCTGAAATAGGCGACAGCTCAGATAATAACATGGGTGTGGAGAGACAAAGGAGAGGGAGGAGTCATTGGCGGGGCTGGGGAGGGAGGAGCCATTGGTGGGGCTGGGGAGGGAGGAGCCATTGGCGGGGCTGAGGATGGAGGAGCCATTGGCGGGGCTGGGGAGGGAGGAGCCATTGGCAGGACTGGGGAGGGAGGAGCCATTGGCGGGGCTGGGGAGGGAGGAGCCATTGGCGGGGCTGGGGAGGGAGGAGCCATCCACAGGATATAGCCAGGTTGGGCGGGGCTGCTCCCTGAGAACACTGGAGGAGGTAAGATGAGTGGTCTAAGCCTGGTTCAGCTTCTAGAAGCTCTGTGCCTCCTGGTGAGGCTCTCGTCCTGTCACCTGATCTCTGTGACACGCCGTGGCTGAGACCTAAGTATCTGTGGGTAAGAAGTGTGTGCAGAGAAAATGAGCAGCCCGTCACCCAGAGGCGTCCTCGGGCCCCACATGGGGACCTCAGTCCCCAGGGCAGACAGTGGTGGGAGGCGTCGCCGGCAGGGTCCTCATCTGTGCTCAGAGCCACGTGGCGACTCCTTCCCTGCTCTTCTGGATTCAAGTCCTCCTACGTTTATGCAGAGCACTCTCTGGGGTGCTGTGGCCCATGGCTCCCACCCCGGCAATGCCTATCACTTGCCCCACAGAGAAGCCCAGGTGCTCAGCATGACTGAGACTCTGGTAGCACAGAGGGAACAAAGCTGCCGTAAGCTAGATCCTTACAAATGAAAGATTCAGCTAGACTAGGTTTTTATAGCTTGGTTTTGAGCTTTGCGGTCTTTCAGAATGTGACGGATCATTCAGGATGCTATCGCTTCTTGATGTCACTGCTCACTGCCGAGCTGTGTGGAACAGGGACAGGCCTTGGGGGCGAGGCAGGCCCAGTGGTTGCAAGGAGGAGGTGGATCGCTTCCTACAATAGAGGCAGTACCTGCCCGGACTCTCCAGTCTGCCCCTACGATCTAACAATTACTCTGGAACGGACTTCAGTATAAGGACATCTGCCTAGAGACCGGCCCATCTCCCCGTCCAGCTCAGCCACCTGCACCAGATCCCTGCGGAGTCTTGGCTGGGCTAAATTCCAGGAGAATTCTGAGTTCACGCCGTTCATCTTACTGCCATTACACATGACTGATGGCCCCCTCCCATATAGGCAAAGAAGTCCCTCACAGATGGTCCTAGTGGGTAAGGAGGCACCCGGTGACACTCTGTCCCAGGACCACTAGGAGGAAGGGTTAACTTTGAACTCATGGTTTGAGGAGAAATAGTCCACCAAGGAGGGAAGGAGGCATGGCTGCCAGGGGCTCCAGGGCTGAGCGAGTGTGTGCGCGTGAGTCAACACCTCCTCTTATTCCCATAACAGGAAGCAGAGAGTGGGCAGGAAGTGGGACCTGTAAGCCTTGGGACCTTCCTCCAGTGATCCCCCAGTATGGTCCCTAAAATTCTCACAGAGCACCGGCGTCGTGCCCCCAGCTGAGGGCTGAGTGTTCAAACACATCATTGTGTGTCAGTTCCCCTGAGACAAAACCTTCCACCTTTGAGGAAAGCTCCCTAAACACAAGATGCCCTAAGGGGAGGTAGAACATTCCATCTCCCAGGGAAGATCCATAAGCCCAGGAAGTAGTCAACTCACTAGCTTCAGGAAGTCCCTGAAACAACCGGATTCATCAATTTTCTCCCTCCCCCAACATATATAAGCAGTGAGGACCACAATGAGAAGCTTTTAGACTAGCCCAGCTGCCTGGATCCTTAAAAAGCGGAGGCCAACTGGACAACCTGGGAAGGACACTTGCAGACCCGTTAAACTGCCTGCAGCCTATGCATTGTGCTCCAGGCTTCTGGTGTTTGTGAGAGGTCTGTCACCCATGCCTGGGTGGGCATTTGGTGGTGTAATCGCTTTTGAGTCAGTTCTGCTCCCATAGCGCCTCACCTATATTGCCTCAAGTAACTCAGTAAAACTTACTGGTTCATCGGTTGGAATTTGGTGCTAGCCGTACTGTGGTCTCTCGTGAGCAGACATTTGTTCACAGCTCCTCAGGAACAGTGTCACACAGCACACATGAAGGGGACATTTCACAGCCAAACCATCACACTCCTGCAGTGGCTCCCTGGGGATTCAGAATGTCTTTGCCTTTACAATGCTTCACTGTCGTATAGACTTTGTCACCAGAGGGTCAGGCCGCCTGGGGTGGGACTTATCCAGGCCCTTCTGTGACAAGTGCGTGAATCTGGCTCCAGCCCTTTTCTGATGGCTTCTGAGTGTGTGAGTTGGGCTCAAGCCTTTTGCTGATGGCTTCTGAGTGTTGAATCTGGCTCCAGCCCTTTGCTGATGGCTTCTGAGTGTGTGAGTGGGGCTCCAGCCCTTTCCTGATGGCTTCCTTCAGGGTCACCAAGAGGAGGGCAGTAAACATGCTGTGGGGCTGGAGGTGTGAGCTGGCCCAAGTTAGTTCTGGAAGTTTCCCTAGTCTTCTTTTGACCCTCTGCTGACCCCAAAGCCTACCTGCACCTGAGGACAGGACCACCCTCTTGCCAGGGTTCCACAGACAGCTGTGTCATGCACATTTCTGCTTGCCAGGCTGGGACAAAGTTCCACAGTGACTTCTGTCCCCACCATGACCCACCAGGTCACTCAAGGCAAAAACAAACAAACAAAAAAACCAATCTTACAGGGAGGAGGCAGGTCCAAGAAACCCTGATGCGGACGGTTGCTCTCCTGAAGACACAGTGCACCAGGCTAGCCTCCAAGCAGGCAGCTTTGGGGCTCCCTCCATCAACCTCAGGAGAGGGTGTGCACAGTGTCCACACTACCTAGAATCCCAGTGATGCTTCTAGCCTAGCTTAGAGTGGCTGTGCTCTGGAGTTGACTGGTCCCAGGATGGGCATCCTTGCTGTGCCCTGCTTCAGAACACGCTGGTACTGTGAGTGTTAGGGATCCTTGGGGTGCCCTAAAATGCCTGTCTGGAGGCCTCTGCTCCCTCAGATGCCCCCTGGTTTCTATGTCTTGCCCCGAGGAAGGCTGGTGGAGCAAGTCTCACCGGGACACCAGGTGGAAATGGCTTTCTTACCTTGACTTTGCCCCCAAGCCCCTCGTGTGACTAAAGTCATCAGTGAGGTGCTGATGTGGCTGTGACCACACTGTACTGGTCACTCCTCTCTTCAGGCCTGAGGTGGGAATACTCTAGCGACTGCTATGGATCAGGAATGGCTTGGGAGCCCCCTTAGGGCTTGTCTGTATGTTGGGAGCCTGGTCACCAGTGTGGTGATTTGGGGAAGCGGTGTGTCCTATTTAGAAGTGGGGCCCAGTGGAAAGACCAAAGGTTACCCCTTGTCTTTCCTTCTGGCTCCTGTCTCCCCCATGTGATCTCCCTCTCTCCTCTCTCTCTTTCTCTCTCCTCTCTTGTCTCTCTGTCTCTCTCTCATCTCTCTGTCTCTCTCTGTGTCTCTGTCTCTGTCTCTGTCTCTGTCTCTGTCTCTGTCTCTGTCTCTGTCTCTCTCTCTCTCTCTCTCTCTCTCTCTCTCTCTCTCTCTCTCTCTCTCTCTCTCTCTCGCCATGACGGGACATTTCCTGTGAAGTGAGGCACATCAGACTTTAAGAGTCTGAAGTTTGGAGGTGACACACAGACCACTTTTCTATATGCATTCCCCATCTCAGTTATTTCCTTACAGCAGTGAAGACGTCACAGTCATACTGTGATATCTCAGTGAGACGTCCCCCCAGTGGGGACACCAAGAGGAGGATGCCTGCTTCCGTACTCAGTCACCTGCGCACTCAGGAGGAGACCGGTGCCCACACCGAAACCTCGGGAGAGTTGGAGTCCAGTAACCGACTGAACCCCAGATCTGCCATGCCTTGCCAGCGCCACCCCGGGATAGTGAAGCCTTATCCTAGTTATCATCGGGAGGCTCAGCGGCTTGTGAAGCAGCAGAATGCGCAGCTCTCCCTTAATCCACTCCAGCAGAAGGGTCGCCAGTGTGACACAGAGAAAGCAGTGCTGTATTCACCCTCCCCTGCCAGGCCCCCCCTCACTGCTCCCGGAGACGCTCCCCAGCTAAGCACACGGAGGACGGCACGGAGAGGCTAATCAGTTAAGTCTCTGGAAGGATTAGGTCCCTTCACTGATGTGGATCTGCCACTATTGATTTTGGCCTATCACAAATCCCGTGTAGCCCATTTCACTTCAGAGAGAGCCTTGTGTTGACATTGTTAAGGATCCCGCGGATATCTTCATCTTCATTGACTTTATCGAAACGCAGAATGCATGCTCACACCCAGCCCAGTCCTTCTGCGCCCTTTCCACATCTGGGCAACCGGATTTCCCTTTTACAACAACCTTGAAAGAGCCTCGGAATCCCAGTCCTGCGACTTCCTAAGCTGGGAATCCGGAAAGCCACCTCTCTGCCTTACCCCAGGTCCTTCAGAACAGCTCTTAACAAGCGCGGGAAGCCAAAGCCTAGAGAGGCATTATGTACCACTCCGGGAATGATCGGGAGCTGGGTATGGGTCTCACCCCTGCTGTAACCCAGCGTTCAGGATCAGAGGTGGGAGGTCAAGGTTCAGAGGCGGGAGGTCAACCAGTTCAAGGGCAGTTTGAACCACACAGTGAAACTGTCACAAAAGAGGAGAGGAGGCTGGAGAGCTGGCTCAGCAGTTAAGAGCACTGGCTGCTCTTCCAGAGGACCCAGGTTCAACTCCCAGCAACCACATGGTGGCTCACAACCAGCTGTAATTCTGCTTTCAGGGGCACCCGACGCCCTCTTCTGGCCTCTGGAGGCACTGCATGGATATGTTGCACAGACGTATATGGAGGCAAAACACCCGTGCATATAAAATAAGGGGGGTGGGAGTGAGACGTCGCCCATAAGTCATTTGGATACTTGGTTCCCAGCTATTGGCTGTTTGGGGAGAACTTGGAGGTGTGGGTCTCACTGGAAGAAGTGTGTCACTGGGGGTAAGCTTTGAGGTCTCAGAAGAGTTGTTCATTTCCGGTTAGCTCTCTGCATCCGGCTTGCGGTTCAAGGTGTGAGCCGCAGCAATCGCTCCCAGCTGCCTACCCACCTGCTGCCTCTATCCACCATCGTGGACTCTGACCTCCCGGACCCGTCAGCCCCAAGGTGAGTCTGTTTTCTATAAGTTGCCTTGGACATGGTGTTTCGTCGCTGCAATAGGAAAGTAGCTAACACCAACTCAAAGCCGTGTCCATGCAATGTGCCTACTTGCTAGCTGAGACTCTGTCACGGCCACCTGCGGTGGCCAAGCACGTCCTCCTCGTCCTGACCACTGTCTCAGAGCATCCCTTCCCTGGATCTTCTCGCTCTGTGGAGACACACGGGGCAGCACCCCTCTGTTCATGGCTCAGCCTGTGCGGTGGTCCACGCAGGAGACGTTGCTCCTTGAAGACTCCCAGGCTCTGCTCTCACGGTTCAGCGTCACCTCCCGGCCACCTGACGCCACCCTACTCTTCCACAAGGGCGTGAAGTGAGCGCTGGTGATACCGTGTTAGCTCTTTGCTAGTGTGGCCAAATACTCGAGGTGAACCGTTTAAGGAGGGAAGAGGTTTCCCGGTTGCCAAGGTTTCAGGCTGTAATCACTTGGCTCTACAATTTGGGGTCTGCAATGAGGTGGGGCATCGTGGCGGAGCAGATGTGATGGAAGGGAGCCACTTACCGGTACCCATGAGGTGACAGAGACGGAGGAAGAGACCTTCAATGGTCACTCGTGGGAATGGTCTACCTCATCACGAATCCATCAGTGGGGGCTGGACAGATCATGATCTCCTTGATCTAATCACTATCCACAGGACCTGTCAGCTGGGACTGGTCATGTCTTAGCCACACAGATGCCAAAGAACCCCAGGAAGAGAGTGACACACTTAACTAACAAAGCCGTGTGATAAATTACAAGATGAAATAATCTTGTATGCAACTGCGTTTTTTTTAAACCGTATTGCTTTTCATACACAACTAATCAATGAAATTTTTTTATCCTTTTTGAAATTTGTCATTATGAGGAATGAAAATGTATTTTTACCCCTCAGTGGGAAAAAAAAGAATGAATGTCACTAGTGTTATCTCCGAGACTGTAATTGGGTAAAATTAAATTTCAAAGCCCAAAGGTTCGAATGGATTTTCTCGAATGCTAATGGTGAATTTGTATAATCAATTGCCCTGAAGGACTGTATGCACTGTTTATTAAAAGCATGGTAAATGCCTGTGAGTTGGGTCCTGACAATCACAGTCTTAAGAATTTACCAAAGGAAATAATTGAGGGATGAAAAAAGATTAAGGGCGTTCATTATCATGTTACTTACAATATTGAAAAATTTCTAATACAACCGGAATGTAAGTCATAAAAGGCCAGTTGGAGACATTGCGGGGGCGGGGAGAGGCCTGTCACAGCTTGCAGACATTTACAAACATGATGATGGCTTATCAAATAGCCAAGTGCACATGTTGGTTCATTAGGCACTGAATCTGCACAGGTTGGTCCTGATGCTACAGTGAAGCCCAACACATATGTGCATGGTCACCAGGAGAATCAGGGAAGGACCGTGCACGGCCTCTTCACATGGGACTGTGGTTCCCGGGGTCCTCTCTGTTTTCTACTATAACAGTATGTGACATTCTTTTTAAAGAAATGACATTACAAGGAGGCTCCGGGGCGTTGGTTTTCCCAGGTCCTTTCTCTTTTCTGTGACTGGAGGCTACTACTATCCTAACTCCAAGCGCCACATCTGAGCGTAGGCTGAGGAGGAACAGTTGCTTTCAGCCGCACAGCATTCCATCACTCCTTTCTGTGAGACTCTGACCTCCCCTTCAACAACAGCAGTACAGTCTGAGGGACTGTCTCCCTTCCCAGAGCTGGGGCCCTTTACCGGGCCCATCCATCTCTGCCATTACCAGTGTGACAAGCCGACCGATCAGAAAGAGATTTTGTAGCCCATTAGGACGATGGAACCCCCAGAGAAGCCCCGATCCCACTAACTCACTGGAAAAATGAATGAGTGTAGATTCAGAAAGTTAGATTTTCTTTAAGTGGAAGACAATGAGATGGGCCGGATACCTTTATAGCAGGACACTCCAAGTGACCTTCGGTCTACCCAGAAGGTGGGGCCGCTTGCCGAGAATACAGGGGTCTTAGGTACCCACAGGTTGGTCAGTGTGCTAAGCATGGCCAGGACTACACTGGGTAACTCAGAGGGCATGTGGGGCTGTACCGCTGTGCTTCTGGGGGTGCTCTGTGCCCAGAGGATGTGCCTCTTGGTGACGGGTAAGACAGTATATATATATATCCATGGGGTCTGGGAAATGTTACAAAGGGCCAGACATCCTTTGAGTACTATGATCAGAATGTACAACCACATTAAACCATCATTCCAACCCTCTCACACACAAACTCCACTATCTCTGCCCTCAGCCTTCAGTCAGGGGTGATGTCAGCCCTAGTGAAAGCAAACATAATTATGCAGATGGTCCACATAGGGATACATTTATTAAAACTCAGGCTAAGGTCTCAGTGAACCAAATCTCACCAGTAGGGAGGGCGAGGCTAACTGTTAGCACTCAGAAAAACTAACTAAATACCACTTACTTGCGAATTACCACTACCAAAGGCCCGTAATTATTATTATTACCTTTAAGGATGGAAATAAATCCCTCGAATGCAAGGTAAACACTGCCTGTGGGTGACTTTTTAATCTCAATGCTGAAGTCTAGTTTCCTTGTGGGTGAAGGTGTTGGCTACTTTCCTGTCTTATGAGAGACTCAGAGGCTATCACACTCCCACCCCACCCCCAGTAGATGCTCAGTATGCACTCCCCAAAAGGATGACAACGTGCGTGCTAACAATGCTCCCTGGGTAGTATCATGATAGTTTTGGTAACAGCGTCAGTCATTGTGGGCCCATGCTCCCAGGACACATCGCAGCCACACACTCCCAGAATTCCACTGCACCCATTCTGCATCGATCCAAACACACGCGGGCATCTGCGTTGCACGGACGGCGGCATTGTGCAACGTGTGGGAATTGCTAGTTTTGTGCCTGGCTTTGAGATAAGCATGAGGACTTTATCAGTGAACAAAATCCAGGACTCGGCCTCATGGAGCATCCAAGAACAGAGGAGAAGGAGTGAACATGGGCAGATAGGTCTGTGAGAGACGGGGGGGGGGGGGGGGGGGCAACACAGCAGGCATCTTCTCAGAGCTCAGATGGAGGTGGCCGGGCCAAACCCCATGCAGGGGGACTGTGCAGGGAGAGCGAGCTGCTCAGGCCACGTTCAGGGGAGCGGTGCCCCCATTACCGCAAACCCCTGGGTCAGGAAGAGCTTAGAACTATTTTTAAAGAGTCAGAGAATAGATGCTGGGTCCTCACGCCATGTCCGCTTGGATGCGCGTGCCCCAGGGCAGCAAGGGGTCAGCAGTAACTGGATCACTGATAGCCACAAAGGACAGTTCTGTTCTAAATGTGATGCAGAGCCATCGATGGCTCGGAAGTAAGGAGTTGCTGTGATCTCATTTTTTTTTTTTTTTGTTAAAAAGTATATTGATTGGCAAGCAGCTACATGCAGGGGAATAGACTGAGAGAGGCTAGGAGAAGCTGGGCTAACTGAAGACTGCTCAGTCAGGGAATGAGCACCCCTTGAGGGAGCAGCTGGTGGATGCCACCCTGACTCAGCATTCACAGGAGGGGCAGCGGCAGCTTCTCTGTCTTGAGTCTCATGCTACTGGGCATGGACAATGACCTTGACATTTCCATAGCCTCCACACGCCTGCTCCTCATCCAGGTCATGCCTCTGTACCTGGGCAAGAGTGTCCCAGGCTTGGAAACACCTATTGAGTCTGAGGCCTGGGGCTCATGAAGGGTCACGGAAGCTGTTAGAAGCTGGTGTTGCTCTGCTTGCAAACTCGTCACAGGTGGGCACTACCTGTAAATTCTCCTGCAGTTTCCATCCACCCCGTCCTCCAAAGCTGATTCTGAGCCCTGCTCCATCACGCAGGTGAGATCCATGACCCAAACCCTTCCTCTTAGAAGCTGCTGTCTCTCCCTGCAGGATGTCTCACATGTGACTGACACTGAGCTGCTCGGCTCCTGCTCCTTCCCAGTGCACGTTGAAATGTCAGCTACTCTCCTAAATCAAGTCCAAGGCAGCTTACAAATCGTGACCCGGATATGCAACTTCAGAGTCACAACAGGGGCACTCGAAGGCAGTCTGCAAGAAGGAAGACTTTGGAAACAGAAAATTGGAAAGAATCATCAAGGACTTAGATTAGAATCTAATCATGCCAGGTCCCCGTCTTACGGATGCAGGCTTTGAGCTGGGTCACCAAGAGGGACCAGGTGTGGTTGGATCCTACTTGCTGCCATATGACACGCCCTTGGATGCCAGTAGAAGAACCCCATGGGAGAGTGGGAGCTGGCCTTATGACTAAGACAAATGGCAGGGGTGGGCCGGTACTGAAAGTGGTCGTGGGTGGCTCTCAAGCCCGTCTCCTCCTACCCACGGTCCCTTGTCAGTGCTCTGGATTCCGTCTCTATCTACCCAGCTTCCATACTGTGGCAGAAATCCCCTGCTGGACAAGTGGCGTCAAGATCTGGGGTTACCTTCCTGTTTCGTTACATAGGATGTTTCCTGTTTAACTGAACATGAGTGAGGTTGGCTGTGCTGCCTGTATCTGTGTGGTCCTTTGAGGATGGGAGGAGGAGATGGCTGTGCCCCCCCCACCTGCAGTGAGTGGCATTCCTAACTGGGGTGTTCCTTCCTTCAGTCTGACATCCCACACCAACCTGCCACCGAGGGATGGGCGTCCGCCGCGGGGTGACGAGGCTAAATAGCGTGGCCAAGATGACAGCCTGGGCCATGCTTTGGCGATGAGCTGCTACTGGAATTTTCTTGTCCCCCCCCCAGGTCCCGCCACGTTAGCCCCAAATGAACACACAGAGACGCTATATTAATTATAAAACTGTTGGCCAATGGCTAGGGCTTCTTATTGGGTACCTCTGTCTTAATTATTAACCCATAATTACTAGTGTATGTATTTCTACATGACCTTTTCTTACCAGAGAACACCTGATGCATCCTGTCTTCCTGTCTCCCTCCATGGCGTCCCTTGCGGTCTCTCTCTGCCTGCCTTTCCCAGAATTCTCCTCATCTCCTAGTCCCACCTATCTTCCTGCCTCTATTGGCCAAACAGCATTTTGCTCATCAACCAACAAGAGAAACACATATGCAGAAGGACATCCACCATCAGCGTGCCTTTTTTTTTCTTGGTTTTTCGAGACAGGGTTTCTCTGTGGCTTTGGAGGCTGTCCTGGAACTCGCTTGGTAGTCCAGGCTGGTCTCGAACTCACAGAGATCCACCTGCCTCTGCCTCCCGAGTGCTGGGATTAAAGGCGTCCGCCACCAACGCCCGTCGCCAGCGTGCCTTTAAAATGGCTGATGTTTAACTGTCCTTGGGAGGCCACCATCCTGTCGCAGATGGGCCACAAGGCTTCCATGGTCTGAATAAACTCCTCTCAGGAAGCAGGGGTGGGATCATGTCCTGTAGTGCACTCCCCACAATGCCCACAATGTGGGGGTATCACACAGACACAGAACTCTGTCCTTGGACCCTCCTCCACCTTTGAAAAGCTCCTGCCTCCCAGGTCACAATCAGCCAGAACAGATCTTCCTCTGCTGTGGACTCGGGATTCCCAGAGCCCCCAAAGCCAAGCAGGAGATGGTTTCATGCCTGCATGTATGTTCGTGTCTGTGTATGCATGTCTGGGTCTGTGCACCTGTGTGTGCACATATGTACCTGCATGCACGTATAGGTGTGTGTCTTTATGCATATAGCCCTTTCCCTGCTAGATGACTTCATGTTATCTCATTTGTGGTAGGAGGATACAAAACCTATTGCGGATGGTTGCCAAATACCCTTCTAGCCCAACTTTTTTTGCCGCTATATAAGATCCATGGTTCTGGAATCCTCACTGTTGCCTCAGATTTGGGGGATCATGGATGCTGGAGGAAGGGAGGCACTGTCAGGGCTGAGAGGGAGAAGACAGCAGGTGCTCCCAGAAGGAGTGCTCCCTAGGAGCCCGAGATCAGATCTCGGTCCCCTCTTCCAGTGTGGGGCTGGACCAGTGGAGTCAGCAGGGATCCCTAATACCGGGAAGATTCATGCTGCCCTGCTCAAGCCTCTGGGACCATCTGTTCCTAACCACGGGGGGGGGGGGCAGGGCACAGAAGACAGGCTAGTGGTGACCTTCCTCCCTTCCCACAGCCTCTTGATCAGTTCTGTAAACTTGTTGAGAAAGGAAGCTGCTGTGAACTGAATCCTGGCCGAGCACCAGAGACCATCTTTCTTTTTCTTTCTTTCTTTCTTTCTTTCTTTCTTTCTTTCTTTCTTTCTTTCTTTCTTTCTTTCTTTCTTTTTTTCAAGCCCACACCTGCAGTTTGGAGCTGACACAGAAGTTAACCACGCCAGTACTTTGGAATCAGAAAATGCTGTAACAAAATGTTTGAGGCTGGATGGGCTCCAGTTCCTCGAAGAAGCTCTTCTCTCCCGTTATCCAGTTCATCTCCTGACTGGAGTGTTTGGCAGAATTTTCCGGTGCTGTTGGTCTCCACGGCGGCTCTGTGTTTGGAATGCTTGAGATTCTGGGAGGTGGGGGAGCGATGATGGGAGGGGGCGGCTGGGGCCTCGTCTGTAGCCCTCCCTGGCTCAAGACGAGGAGAAGCCCTGGGGCTGTGTGGGGAGCTAGATGGACGGCTCAGGAAGCGGGGGGGGGGGGGCACTCCTGGGCGAGCTCCTGCCAGAGGACTGGTGTCCCAAGGGAAGAGACTGCATGGGTCCACTCTTTCCCTCTGGACACATGAGCTCATGGATCTGGCATTGCCCTGAACGCCTACAGGAGAGGCCAGGGCCTTCGACCCTCTGGGAGAGAGAGAGCTTAAATGACTCCTGTTAAGTCTCCCAGCCTGTGGCATTCTGCTGCTGCATCCTAGCAGAATGTACAAGGAGGGCTCCGTCTGACTAGCGAGAGAAACAAACAAACAAACAAACAAACAAAAATACCCACAGTGCATCCATCTGCAAATCTATTTATAAATGGATCAAGTGTTCTCAAAACCCAAATACAGTGACCAGGGTGCAGCTCAGTGGTCACTTGATAAGCATGCTTGAAAGTCTGGGTTTGGTCCCCAACACCACACAGACAGACAGACAGAGAGACAGACAGACACACACACACACACACACGCACACACACACACACTCACACACTTCTGAATTAATCTGTTTGTTCATTGTTTTTACTAGTGTATGTTCATTTCCATTTAAAAATAATATATGCTCGGTCCCGCTCACCCGGCTGGCATGTGACTCTAATGTGACTCAGAATTCAGTGTTCCCTCAGGACCAGGGAGAGAGACACTCCTGAGGAAGGAAACATCCTGGAAGTGCTCCTGCCTCTGATACAAGATTAGCAGCTGCAGCTACAGACTGGTGGGACAGCATGACCTGGAACTCTTCTGCACAGGGTAACTCACAGACAGAGGGACTCTCAAGGACAACACTTCTGTCTTTAAACCCTGTGGGCAAACGTCACTAGGATGTCCCTGAGTGAAAAATCTTGAATTCTTCCTGACAGGCAACCAGTGAGGTCACAGCCACACCTTTGGTTTGTACCAACATGTGATGTCACCGCTCCTGGGCCCCAGTTGACTTTGATGGAGAGCCGGGGCCTGGTGGCTGGCTGTCTGTCCTCAGAAGCGGTCAGCATGCACACTTTCTTGTCGCTTTGGGATGCTCGGCTGACTCCTGGAGGATCCAAGTCTGGGGTCTGGACTCCCCTTCTCTTATGGTGCTCGCTGCAGGGGTCCCTTCCTGAATGCTCGTCTCCCTGGCTTCCAGTGAGCGGTCCTGTTTACCTGAGGCTCTTGTGGGAATGGGAGGCTGGTCTCCATCATCACTGCTTAACTTTCCTATCCCTGACTGCCTCTGATGCTGCACGAGGTATTTCAGAACAGAGGACCAAGGGCAGTGGGGAGCGTGGCAGCTGTTGAAATTAGCTGGGGCAGCTGCATTCGCAGGCAGTGAGGGGCCTGGGCAGCCCCAGGACCTCTGCACTCTGGTCCCTCCTCTTCCGGTGCCCAGCTCGTCCATGGTGACTCCCAAGGTCCAAAGCCCTTTCCTTTATCGTGAAGATCCGAGAGCAGAGCTAGGACAGCCTGGACAGCAAGTAAGGGCCCAGAGTTGGCATGCTTGGGTTTGTCTTTGAGTTCTGCTCCTGTCCTCATGGGCTCGATCTGTCTCATGCCCAGGGGCTGATCTAGTGACTACTATGTACCCCTCGGACTTTAGCTGGGATCCCTTGATCCCCCTTTCTGGCCATTTCCACCTTGACCTCTCCACATAGCTTCAGCCATGACCCTACTAAGTTAGTTTGCTGCGACGGACAACCTGCCACGAAGTCAGGCCCCTCATTCTCACCCTCGTGTCTAACTCTGCCTTTGTGAGAGTCCCATTTAGTCAGGTGAGACCTCCCCACCCAATCAAGTTCCTCTCAGGAGTTTTCCATCCTGATCCCTCTTGACACCCAGCCTGTTACTCATGCCTGTGCTCAGTGAAGTTTATTCTTCCTTCCTTCCTTCCTTCCTTCCTTCCTTCCTTCCTTCCTTCCTTCCTTCCTTCTCTCCTCCCTCCCTCCCCGTCTCTCTCAGTCTCCAAGGGCATCTTCCTCACCGACAGTCAGTCACTTTTCCTGAGCACCTGTCACACAGCGGTGGCTTTATGGAGTGACAGTGCCCCACTGCCCACAGACAGCACAGGGCGGAGGAGAAGGAAAAGCTCAGACAGACCAGAACAGTCCGTCATGCCAAGATCTAAATTGACACGGAAGCTCTACCCTTGCCATGGCAGAAGAGCAGGCTCTGGGCTGGCAAGTGTGGCGATATATTGTCTATGATCTAATAAAGCTTGCCTGATGATCATAATGCAAAACAAGCCGTAGCCATAGAGGCCAGGCAGTGGCGGCACGTGCCTTTAATCCCAGCAGCCACACGAGTTGGCCATAGAGGCTAGGCCGTGGCGGGGCGTGCCTTTAATCCCAGCACCAGAGAGGTATATAAGACAGGAGCAGGGCCTTAGTGCTGGAGATTAGTCTCCAGCCACATTGAGGACAGGATCGCCCCTTGGTAGAGGTGAGAGCTCTCCGGCGGCCTGGCTGTTTTGCTTCTCTGATCTCCAGCTTGAACCCCAATATCTGTCTCTGGGTTTTTATTATTCATGCTACAGGCAAGTGGGCCCTTGCACTTGGCATTGTGTTCCTTGACATGTGTGCAACATAGAAGGTGATGGAATGCTTTTCTGGCCCACAGGTAATGTGTAATGTGTAGTCTTCCCCACCAGCCGCCTGGGCCCTATGGAGCTGTCTGAATCCCCGAATAACACACAGGACACTATATTAATTACAAAGCTGTTGGCCGTTTGCTATGGTTTCTAATCGGCTGGCTCTGACTTAATATTTGACCTATAATTACTAACATATATTTTTACAAGGACTTATCTTTCTGAGAACGCCAGACTTGCTGTTCTCTTCTCTGGGGATCACATGGCGTTGACTTCCTTCACGACATTTTCCAGAATCCTCCTAGACTCCTAGTCCCACCTATCTTGCTTCCCTGTTGGCCAACAGTGCTCTATGGACACATACACGGGACTTCCCCATCACAGGTGTGCAGTGAAGATTAGTGGCCTTAGCTGGCTATCCTCACCTGGGGCGACAACAGGGGTGTTCAGGACGGGTTAAGGATTGGGGATGGAGAGGTGACTCAGGGCAGAAACAGAGGTCAGCAAGATGCGACTGCTGGCCCACAGGATGGAGAAAAGGCCACAGCTGAGGGACTCGAGGACCTTGGGACCCCAAACAAGGCAATGGAGTGGATTCTCTCCCAGCTGCAGATCGGGGGGAACAGTGCATCCGCATGTTCAGCCCCTAAGCTCAAGGCCACCCACCATGGCAGCAACAGGGACCGTGCCGAGGACTTCGTTTCCATGGCCCGGGCAGATTCTGAGGACCTTTGGGCTTCTGCCTCTCTCCCACCCACGATGTCTCTGGCTTATTCCAAATACAAGTCCCGATTCTCCCTGCAGGCAGACCTCACGTTTGGCCGCCCACCCAGCCTGCTGAACTGCACCCCCAGGGAGCTTCTGATTGCTATCCATCTGCCCGCCTCTTTACCAGACCTCAGGCCAGTCCACCGGGGCACCTATGACCTGACGCCCTTCACCTTCCTCCAACAACAGGAGAATTGCGATCTGCCACTGTGATGGCAAAGGGAGACAAAACAAAGCAGAAAAACATAATGTGGGTGAGGTGATTTCTTTTTTTCTTCCGGACTTAAGAAGAACACACATTTCCAGGTCCTCTACATGCGTTGGAACCCTGAGGGCCATAGCATCTGTTGGGTCCTGGGGTGTGTGTGAGGGGCGGGGTTAGGGTGTCCCAGCCTCTTTGTCCTTTTCATTGACACCAGGCACCCAGTGCCTGGCTCCAAACCTGTGTCGAAACAAATGGTGCCTAAGTTTAGCCCACACTGAGCAGAACAAATGGGGGGGCAGCGAGGCCTAGAGACCCCTAAGGGCAGGTGGGCAGCTGGGGGGGGGAGTCCCCACCGTGGCGCTGGGATGGAGCCGCGGCCAAGCCTGCTCAGACCTGTGCCTAGTGAGCTGCCTCGTGCTCCCCAGGGGGTCCCCTCAAATCCTGCCGTGTTCATCTGTTCATCGGGGGTCCTCCTACTGCAGGCCAGGTGCCTGAACACCACTCAGAGAATCCGAAGCTTCACAGAGCTGCCTTCCTTGAACCTCATAGAACCACCCACCCAGCCATCAACCATCCATCCATCTCCTTGGGAAATCAGACCAAGCACTCTCTGGAGGGCTGCGCTGCTGTGACTCCCTCTGTGGTCAGCCACCTGCTCCGGCTGACCTGGGTCAGTGCTAAGGAGTTATCAGTAGGTAAGGAACTGAGAACCACCCAAAGACAGACCCGGGAGCACGGCCCAAATGCTGTCACTCTTCCAACAGCAATCAATGTCTCGTGTTTAATTAACCTTCCCTGAGTTTGCTGGGGGATGAAAGCAGTCTTCTGGTGGTAGGAGAGCCACGTGTGTGCTCAAGGATGTTTAATAAATTCTCCGCAACAACCCCCCTGTCAACTCCTAAAGATCCATCTCTAGTCCTCCTCTTAGAAGCAACTGTCTCCTCCCACCAGGGCAGGGGACTTAGACAGGAGTCTGCACACTGACTCTCACCTGTTGGAGGGTGGGAGTGCCCCTACCATGTGACACTGACTCTTGCAGTCTCCCAGCCTCTCATGACTCCTCCAGACACTGGCAGCACTCCATGGAAGCCCAGAGGCCAGCGTGCACGATACCGCCAGTCTCTAGCTGGGTCATGTGAGTGTGACTGTGCTACTGTTTTCTGAGCCCCACTGGCATCTGTCTCATGCACACTCATGTTCTCATCTGGACGTCAGTCCCTTTGCAAACTGGACTGGTCTGGGGGGGGGGGGGGACACTGTGTCAGCAATGAGCTTGGCCACCAAGGTTCATATGGGGTCAGCATTGTGGCCCTCAAGGGAAAGGCGGGTGGCTTTTATCTCCCCAGGCTGGAAGACAGACCTGGCTGATGGTCAGGATGCGGAGACGAGACACGAAGAGCTTTGAGCGCGCGCATTCCTCAGGCTGGAGAGAACACAAGCTGCTTTCCCTGGAATTTTGCAGCAAAAATCTCCCACTAAACACGAGGCTGCAGAATTCCGCATGGAAGGCAGATCTGGAGCTCTCTTTCCCCGTGGTCTCTCCACGAACACCATCCACAAAGACAAGGCAACCAGAGCCGTGAGAGAGCCATTGCCGCGTCTGTGACACAGTGAGGCCAACGGGGTGGGCTCAGCCTCCAACAGAGAATCTCCATGGTGGTAAGGCTGGCAGTGGCTTTGGTGGATAACTGGGCAAGTTTCCCTTCCCTGGTGGTACTCATAATGTAAGAGAGAGAGTGGCGTGACTGCCCGGGCGACATAAAAACCTTTGAGAAGTGCTGCTGCTGCTGCTCCCAACCCCAGGAGTGCCTGACCTGCAAGCTCTCTGCATTCAGAACTTAAATGGTGTGAAGAGGCCAACGCTAGACACATGACTCTCTCCCCTTATGACACTGCAGGGACGGCCCCTGGGTACGTATAGCATGGTCTCCGTCTACCTTTCCCTCCCGGTGTCAAGTTGAATTTCAGTGTGACCTTTGTCATTCTTCGAGGAGGTTTTGTTTGTTTGTTTGTGTGTTTTTTCACTGATGTAGATATCTTGGGTGCTTTTATTTTAGGCTGGGAACTGCCTGTGCGCTCTTGAGTCACGAGCACACCCAGTAAATAACAGAGCAGCAGCCAGCTAGGGAGTCAGCTGCCGGAAGGGCACCAACTAATTGGGCAAGTTAACAAGAGTCAGTGTTGCCGATCAGATGCCAGCTTGACTCCTGATCCTGTTGGGGGGGCACTGCTGAGAGAGCTCTGGAGAGCCCTGTTGGAGGGGCAGGCCCTCCCACCACAGGCCACGATGCCACTGACCACGGTGGCAGGAGTTGTGAGCTCCTGGTTCTTTGACACCTCTTGCTCAGCACCACACTGAACATGCGAGCGATGCCCAAGCACCCTGGAACACCACTGTGCTCTTCGGGTAGGTGTCCGGGTTGGCTCCTGTCCCCACACCCTGTCACTAGCTCACATCTGCTCTTATTCCTTCTGACAGCCAAGGTCATGGGGGCTGATGACAGATGTGCGTTACTGGGTGTCAGAGTCTTTTATTTTGCTTCATTACAGTATCGGCATGCTTGGTGGCACCTTGGGGGGACTCCATCAGAGGTAGCACAATCCCCCATTCTGTGTCGTGTGGGATGAGGGGAATCTTGGGCACTCTGAAGGCCATCAGTGCTTGGATCCCTTCTGCTTCCATGCTCCACAGAAAGCAGCTCTGCTTGAACTTAGCTGCAAAGCCAGAAAATGGCCCCTGTGTCTGAAGCATTCCCCTCAAGGTGGGTCATGGGGACACACTCAGACTCAAGTGTGGACATCTGTACTTCACCAGGAACTATGGAATCCTTCCTCCTGCTGATCTCCAGGTACCCATGTCACCCGGCACCCCAGCTCTGCCCTGTCCTTACTGTGTCCGTCTCCAGTGTTCCTCAGAAAGCTGTTTTCTCGTCTCTTGCAGTGTGGTGCTGAGCACTATGGCGCCATGAGGTCTTGTGGATGAGGCACACAAACCAGTGCTGACATGTAGGGCCAATCCACTCTGGTGCTAGCCTCTTCACTCAGCTATGGTGCTACTCTTTTCCTCTATCTTTAAATACTCTACAAGTTAATTTCTCCTCTCTGATCTTACTCTCTCACATTTTCTTATTCACCCATCCATCACATCTGTCCATCAATCCTTCTATCTATGTAATCCCATTCATCCATCCTATCATCTATCATGACATCCACCCATCCATCCATCCTTCCATCCATCCATCCATCCATCCATCCATCCATCCATCCATCCTTCCATGCCTCCATTCATCCATCCTATTAGCTTTCCATCCATCCATCCTTCCTTCCATCCATCCATCCTTCCATCCATCCTAGCATCTATCATGACATCCATCCATTCATCCATCCATCCACCCTATTAGCTTTCCATCCATCCATCCATCCATCCATCCATCCATCCTTCCATGCCTCCATCCATCCATCCTATTAGCTTTCTATCCATCCATACTTCCATCCATCCATCCATTCATCCATCATCTCATCTATCATGGCACACATCCATCCATCCATCCCCACTGATCATCTTCCTTCCTTCCTTTCTCCTTCGTCCCATGTCCACAGTCTCTCCACACTAGACGTGAGGCTCTACCAGATCAAACCTGCCTGCCTCCTCACCACTGTATACTCTGTTATGTCCCCCCATTTCCTTTCACTGTTTCCTGTTCACTCTCTCTCAAACTCATTGCTCTTGACTTTAAGCCCCTTCCTTGGCACAGTGGGGAAATCTCTCTTGTCATCTCTTGGGCGAGGGGCCTGGTGCTGGGAGGATGTCCTTTTCTTTTTTCTACCTTTACACCCTGCTGGCCTAGTCCCTCCCATGTCTTCCCTGCTGAGGGGGTTACGTCCTATGTGCTTCTGATTCTTTTTCCCTTTGTGACTCTTCCTGTCCCTTAGAAGGCTCTTGCTCTTTTCTCATGACTTCAGGGTAGGATCCCTCAAGAACTGAACTAATTGGCCCTTTCAGTAGCAATCACACATTTTATTTTATTGGTTCATGGCACGTGATCCATACACCATCTTTGGTGTCATAAGAAGGGGACTCAAAACCAGCTCAGAGAGGAGTAGGAAGACAATGACAAAGGACCATGCAGCATGACTCTGACATTAGGCTCTCTCACCCCAGATGTGGATAGTCTTCCAAGACTGCCTTAGGATAAAAAAAAATCCCCCAGGATTCATACACAAATAACCAAAAACGAACACCCACAAAGTTGGCTGCTACTGATGCTCAGCCCAGAAACATTACTCTGCATCCCTCTGAGTATGCATTTGGGTGATTCAGAGGCAGCTAGGGAGATGGGGGAACTCAGAAGGCTGGAGAAATGAGAATGTGAGCTGTGCTCCCAGTGAGCCGTGCTCCCAGTGAAGCTGTGCTCCCAGTGAGCCATGCTCCCAGTGAAGCCGGCCACGGTTGCTCCCAACCCTGCAATTTATCTTTCTAACCTGTTAGTTGCTCCTCCAGTCTCTCCCAGCACAGGAGAGCTTGGCTTCTGCACCAACATGAATTCAGTAAACATGACAGTTACTCATATACTGTTATTCTTATAAGGTCATGAGGACTTTAGACTGAGAAGTAATGCAGGTGATTTTTAAAAATAAGGTCCTGTTGGGGAGAAAGCGGGCATGGTGGGAGGAAGGAAAGAAGAGGTGGGGATTACAAGAGAAGTGCACACATGAAGTCAATTGGAGAGGGACTCAGGCAGCGGGGAGGAGGGAGGGAGGATGGCTGGGAGGATGGAGGGAGGTACAGAGTTATTGCTGAGCCTGGACCGTCTGTGAGGGTACTGTTGCTTGCCCATGAAGGCACATGATCAAGGAAGAAGGTGGAGTCTAAGACAGTCTCCCTAATTCAAACCAGGAGGCTGTTTGTACGGTGCATATATCATGCGTGGGTCTTGGGTAGGACTGAGATACCAGATGACGCCATCTTCTCTTACTGTCCTTGGGGTTGGGCTGCAGGGTGCTGCTAGCCGGATGTGGTGGCTTGGGCAAGAATGGCCCCCAGACTCAAACATTTGAGTGCTTAGTCACCAGGGTGTGGAACTCCTCTATAGGATTTGAAAGACTAGGAGGTGTGGCTTTCATGGAGGAACTGTGTTACTAGGGATGGGCTTTGACGTCTCAAAAGCCTATGCTAGACCCCGCCTCACTCTCTTTGCCCGTGGATCAGGATGCAGCTCTCATCTACTGCCCCAGCATCACGCCTGCCACGCCTGCCAACATGCTCCCCACCAAGATGATAACAGACTCAGCCTCTGCAACGGTATGCAAGAACCCTATTAGATGATGTGTCTTCTTAGAGCTGCCCCGCACTCATCATGTCTTCCCACAGCAATATAACAGTGGTGAAGACACTGGACATCATAGGGCACTTAAGGGACATGTCTGTGGAAGCCAGCCCTGTGACATAGTCCGCACGAGTGACACCCAGTGTGGCCAGGGAGAAGGCTGGAGACAGGACAAAAGCAGCTCTGTCCATGCAGCTTCCTGTGAATCTATATTTATAAATTTTATCACGAAAGGCCAAAATTACTTGAGGGAAAGAAAAGTAAAGACAAATGCCCTCAATTACCACAATGGGGTCAGACATCCGTGATGGCCAGGAGGGAGCAGGATGGGGACTCCAGTAATCTCCCTGAAGCCAGAGTCAGGCAGGAACCAGTGGGTTCAGGCTGCTCAGAGCATGGCAGGTAAGGTGTCGGCGAGTACCCCACGTCAAATCCATCTGTCCGTCCCCCTCCCCCTCCCCAATTCCTCTAGCTTGCCAGTTTCCTTCTGGGCTAATTGAACTCCAGAGGTGTAGGCTATGGGGGCAGCGTTGTCTCTGCGAGGTTCAGTTTCTGGGTCAGGGAGTGAAGGGAGCAGGGATGTAGTGGAAGGCTTCCACAGAGGCTTCGTCTTAGCCTGGCCTGGGCCTCAGTGGCTGGTGCTGTCTCTCTGACAAAGCCAGGCAAAAGGGGGAGGAGGGCCCAGCTGCCTGGAGGGAGATGCTGTAGGTGCCTCAGGGTTAGTTCAAGAATTCGGAGCTGGAGCCCACAGGTGACAGGTAGCTCTAGCTCCACATGGCCCCATGACCCCTCTGCTCAAGCCCCTGCTCCCTGACTCCAGACCTCCCCAGTGGGCTCCCAAATCTAGAAGGCTGTGACAAACGAGGCCCTGCAGCTACCAGAGAGGGGGCTCTGGGAAGTGCTGTGTAGGTGGTAAGCATCAGGGGCTCCACCAGGGAGAGGTAGGGTCTTCTGAGCCTCAGGAAAACATATGGCCGGAGGGCAGATGGCTATAGTCCTTCCTAGGTCCAGTGGAGATAGCCAATACTCAGTCCTGCTCCCACCCTCAGCCATTACTGCGGGCTTCTCTCCTGCGGGAATGTCCCCTGGTGTCACTATGATTTTTCTCTCCACCCAAGGTCTGACATAAAGCACATGCCCTGCCTAGTTTGTATGGTCAGTCTGGTGACCACTAGAAGTTGGGCAGTGAGCAGGTCTCCCTTGAACTTCAGATTGTGGATGCTCTGAGGAAGAGTCCTGAGAGATAGGGTGCGGGTGAGAAAGACAGCCCTAGGAGGGTTTAGTTTAAATCATTAAAAAGTGAGGGAATAAAAAGAGAGACACAGAGTAGGAAGAGAGAGGGAGGCGTGGTCTGCCGTACGTAGCCTTGCACCCACATGGACAAGTGTCCTGAAAGTTTGTGCTGAGTGAATTACAACGCTTCCAAGCCCGCTGTTCCCACTTGTTCATTTCTGCCTTGATCTGGTTTTCAGGAACTCCGAGCAGACCACAGAACTACGATCAGATCAGTAAGCCGACTCTTGCACTCCCTAAACCAATGAGAGTGTTGTGGGCTCTTGGGGAATTTTAAATGGTAACACAAGTCACTTTCCAGCAGGCGTAGCTCCTTTCAGACAGGGATGAAGGAGGCACCCAGGTAGAGACAGCGACCCACAATCGGTGAGAGTCCTGCAGGCACCCATGGCTGCACCCTTGTTAGCAGCTGCCAATCAGAGTCGCCAGTCCAAGCTCATCTTTCCTGCACTAAGCTGAATACCTTGTCCCCGACTATGTGCTGATGGGGGAAGTATGTCTGTGTATATGTAAATAAAGCACTGTTGGTCAACAGGGAAGCAAGATAGGTGGGGCTAGGAGTCAAGGAGGATTCTGGGAAATGTAGTCAAGAGTGGAGGGTCGCCATGTGATCGCGGGAGGACAGGACGCATCAGGATGGCGTCCTCAGAAAGATAAATCCTTATAGAACTATATGTTAGTAATTATGGGTTAATAATTAAGTCAGAGCTAGTTGATAAGAAACCACTGCAAACGGCCAACAGCTTCATGATTAATACAGCGTCTCATGTGTTATTTGGGGGCTAAAGCAGCAACGGGACCCAGGCGGCTGGCGGGAAGAATGCACGTTACAATGCGTTATTGAGGACCCTCAGTCCTCACCTCTTCCCCCCCACTGTGGCCACATTCACTAGGCACCCTAGGTGGTGCGGTGAGTGTATACTTTGCAGAGTCCTCTACATTAAAACCCCACCTGGACACACAAACTATGGCCACAGTGTCAATGTACAGAAAGGTAGGAAACACGGGGCAGTTAGTGCCAGTGGTGAGGGTGACTGGCACCCAGTGGGTACTCGGCTGTGTTAGCTGGGCTGGGAAATGAGTGAAGGCTCTCTGGTGATCTCAGCAGACTCATGCCCAGAGCATTGGTGCTCCTGGTGCTGTGAGGCATACTGACTTGGATACTTGGTGCGGGCAACAGGATACCCTGGATCTAAGGCCCCGCCTGCAGGGATATATGTGGTAGGGACAAGGCTCATCCAGGATGTGTTGCTGGTCCTTGTAGTCCGTGGCTCCTCTGTTCTCCCATGGTTCCCAGCCACATCAGTTACTGAGGGAAAAGCCACGGCAGCCCTAAGTGATCATTATGAACAGGTTCCCTGTAATTGGAAGATAAACCTCCCAAGTTCATTGCTGTCTCAAATTCATCTTTAACTTAAAAAGAAGCGCCAATAATTAAAGCCGACCGTACGGGGCAGGACAGCATGTGTGGAGGGCAGATAAGAGCCATGGTCTCTTTGATTGTGGCTCATTTTTGCCTTAGGGATTTTTAATCCCTCGACCTTTGGAGGAGTCCAAGCTTTTAATTATTTTTTTTTTAATTTCACTTTCGGCATCAGTGGATGCTCGGAGCATCTTGTATATAGTCCTCTCTGGTGGCAGCTCCTGGGGGTACTGCTAGCTTCTGGGGTAGTACGACAGGCACAGAGAGCCACAAGGGGCCTTCCATTCTGTGTCTGTATGGTAGTCTTTTCTCTCCAGCATCAAAAGACACAACCACCTTCCCAGTGGTCTCTGGGTCCTGTAAAGAGGACAGGTGGCCGTCAGGGCCAGCAGCTGAGCCAGCTCAGGAGACTCCTGAGGACCAGCTGTGCCCCTCAGAGAGAGCCCAGCATAACTTACAAGACACCTCGGCTAAGAGGGTCTTGCCAACCAAGACTCATCGAGCACTTAACAAGCCCCTACTGTATGCAGTGCAACTGCCAGGGACAGTGATGGAGAGAAGAAAAATGTCTGAGATCTCATCCTGCCTGAGAGCCAGTATTGCTAGAGGAGAGAGTAGGAGCTCCTCCTCTCTCTTTTGGTCCTGTTTGGGGGCTCTTAATACAGCGTCTGCGGCACAAAGACAGGGCGCTATCTATGTCACTGACTTCCCAACTGTGTGTGGCTCTCAGACATAGTTGTGTTTTTGTGTTTTGTCCCAGCGGAGGGCCCTGAGCCCAGCAGCCACACCCCAATGAGCTTACTTACTGGGGGTGTACAGCCATCCTACACAGGACTCAGGGATGCAGCTTTTCTACCCAGGATGCCTGGCCCACGGCCCTGGAGATGGTGGTCTCCTGTTCTCAGAGGGGGAGTGGGCTCCCAGCAGGACAGAATGCTTGTTATTCAACAAACACAGATAGAATATGAATTCACAGGGCTCATTACACATTCCAGGCAGGAACTGCCAAATGAGCTTCTAGTAGTGGGGACACCTGAGGCAGAGCAGCCATTCTGGAGGAACTGCTGTCATAGGGGGAGATCCAGGCTGGAGCTGGGGAAGAAGCCAGACTCGGGATGCATGAGGACTAGGGTTGGAAAGCTAAGTCACAGCATAGGTAGCGACAGGCACCTTCTCTGTACACAGAACCTGGGGTATCTTCAGGCTGACCCATGGTGTTTACAACTGTGGGCTGGACAGACAGACACACACACACATACACACACACACACACATACACACACACACCAAAGTTGCAGCATGCAAGGGAGTGGTCAGCTAGGGGGACCTGCCTGGAATACCAGAGGCAAACTGACCAGTCCTTAGGTCAGTCTCTATACCAGAGAATGACTGGAGGTCCCTGGAAGTGACATCTGGTAAGACATACTCTGTGCGCAGCATGAGGAGGGGACAGACATTGCCGCAAGGCCATGAAGGAGCCGGGGACAGGTGTCCAGCCTGCTGGGAGATGTGAGGAAGAACAAGTTACTGGACCTCATGGGTGGGACACATATTCAGAGAGAGAGAGATGTTGTGAAAAGCCCAGGGGACACCCGAGGATGCCTGAGCAGTGCCGCAGGGTCATGCTCATGAGGGTTTCTTCAGTCCCCTCCACAGCAGCCTCACTCTCACCAGAAGACACTCTGCAGCTCTTTGCATAGCCCGTCTTGTAGATCACAAGGAGGTTCTCAGAAAGCCCTGACTAGGGGCGGCTACCAAACAGCCGGGAAAGCAGGTTTGAGAACCCAGTGTTATTTTCTCTACCTCTCTCATTCTCTGGCGTGAACTTGGATTCTTTGACTCTTCAAATGCAGTTGCAGAAGATTCTGAGTTACAGACCTTTGCCCAGAAGCCTGACCACAGGCCAGTGGGATGGGGTCTGCATTCCTTCTTGCCCCAGTGGCTGAACCTCGCTGGGGAATGAGTGTGGACGCTCAGGTGATGCTTGCACACAGGCTGTCGTGTCTCATCCCCATGGCAACCCAGTCAGGCCGGAGGAGAAGCTGAGGCTGAGGGGGTGTGCTGAAGACCCTGGGACATTCTACAGCTTAGCGATAGGGACCTCACGAGGCTACGGTCCCCTTAAGCCTTGGCCTCCTGACTGATAAGAGGATCAGAGTCACTGTAGCTGGTTCTGGCTTAGAGGAGTGTACACGGGGCCGCTCTCAAGTCTACTAGGACACCAGTCTTGTGGAACACGCTGTCCACGAGCTCCTGAACAGTTCCTGCAGACAAAAGCCAAGCATACAGAAGCCAGCACAGCACACAGAACCGCAGCTTCTGGGTTTGTTTGCGTGAACCTGCTGGCACCTGGTTCTCATGATAAGCTGATGATGGTTATTTCTGACCCTAACTCAGCCTGCTTCTTGGGCTTCCGACTCCCACACAATCTTTTGGGAACAAAGATTCATAGAGATGAATCCTTAATTAAGACACCAAGTTGGTTCAGCAAGTGTCAGAACTCCTGTTGTCAAGAGGAGAAAAAACAATCTCATTAAATATTTGAATGGTGGACGAATGTGCTAATTAAACACACAGGACAACACAAACCTGCCCATAGTTCCTTTCTCCATCACCAGCAGAATCAGCAAGGTTGGGGGGTTCTTGGGAGCCTGGCTTCATCTTGCAGAAGTCCTGGTCGCACCCAGGACAGACCCTAACTTCAGACCTCATTCTAGTGCTCTCTAAAAAGAGTCAAAAGATGAGTGGAGAAACCCCAGGACAGCTTTGTGTGGTGGTGTACGCCTGTCATTCCGGCAGTTGGGGGCAAAGGAAGGGTTTTCAGAGTCCGTGGCCAACTTCAGCTACATAGTTTCAAGTTGGCCCAGGCTACACAACACCTTGTCTTGTCCATGGCTAACCTCAGCTACATAGTTTCAAGTACACAACTCCTTGTCTCGAGACAAATAAGCCCGCCAACCAATCAACTAACCAACCAAACTTGTAAGTTTCCAGTCCCATGACTCAGGCAGGAGCAGAAGCACCCTCTCCGGCTGAACCCTCCTGCCCATCTGTAACCATCATAAGGGCACCTATGATTTCTGTGGCCTCTGGCAGCCAGCAGGTGAGCCCTGCACAGTGACACAAGCCACATGTTCTGCAGGTGGCATGGCTGGAGAGAACAGTCTATGAGGGAGAGCCGCCAATCACAGGGCTCCCTGGAGCTCCTGCAGGGGCCAGCCTCACTGAGTCACTGTCTTATCTGGTACCATGTCTTTGTGTCCTCACAAGACTCAACTGTGTTCACAGCTCCCCGTGGCTGTCTGGGCTTTCTCACCTCATTCCCAGGGTAACCCCTGCTGTCTCTGGTCAGCTTCCCAGAGGACTTTACTCCCTCATCATAGGAACACTGTCCCTCCCTTTGTCCCATCATCATAATCTTCATCGTCATCATCGTCATCATCATCAAGAATGCTGATCCTAGGCCGTTCCCAGTTTCTGGCTCTTATGATGAGCGGATAACGAAAACGTGGTACCATCACACAATAGAATACTACCCAGCCATTAGGGGGAAATGAGATTGTGACAGTTTCAGGCAGATGAATGGAGCTAGCAAAAATCATCCCGAGTAAGTTAACCTATGACACCCCCTGCCCCATAAAGGCAAATATCGTATGTTTTTTTCTTACATGTGGATATCAGCAATATATTTACTACAGTCCGAATAGCCACAGAAGGTAGGTACCCAGCAAGGAACAAGTGTGGGAGGCACGGGGTGGGGGTAGAAAATCTCCCAAGGGAAGAACATGCAGTCTTATGGAGAGACAATGGGGAAACTAGAATACGAGGATTAAATAGGGAGGGGGATGGGAGAGAAGGTTAAGAGGGGGACCCCAGGGAGGGACAAATAATGCCAAAGGGTATTTGAAAAGCCATGTGGGATTTATTGCCACAGGAGCTTTCTAAAATCTACACATCTGTGAGAAGAATCCAAATAGAGTTGCCAAATTGTAAGAGAGACAGTGCCCCAACCAGATGTCTTATACCACCAAGTAAAACCTCCAGCGACAGATGCAGGCTACATTTTGTTAAACTGCTGGCCAAAGGGGCAGCATGGAGTCCCTCAAACATCCCGGGCTATTGATAGAACTATTGGTTGCTCTCTATGACCCATGGGTAAGGTCCTACGGATGAAGACCACATGAGCGTATGCCACTGAGCACGGAAAAGTCGGGCTGGTGCCGAACTAGGAGCTTTGCCCCCACTGATGAGTATTCATGGAGCTGGAAGGCATCTGAGCGCTCCTGGAGAATAAAGGCACTCATTATTATGGCCCAGCTACAAACCTTTTGGCCTACACCCGTGACCCGCCTGTAAGATATCCTGGTGCGGTTGGGGCAGAAATGATACGGGAGTAACCAGCCACTTTCCTGACTTGATTTAAGGTTTCACTTCACGAGACGGAACCCACACTTGACGCTGCTAACGTGGCCAAGAACCAGAGAGCAGTTTGGTCATGGGCCTTATGGTGAGGAGGAAAAAAAAATAAAACACCTCATGCTGCTCTTCTGCTAAAGGATCGTAGTGAAGTAAAATAACCCCCAATGACACGTCGCTAATACCAGCGTATCGCTGCCTTGCTCAACTCACGCCGGAGAACTTCCTTGCAGTAGGGTGGGAACTGGCACGGAGACCCTCAAGAAGACATCGCGCAGACAGCGGGAGGCTTTGGAGCACTGGGTCCTAAGTGGGATGGCTTCCTCAAGCCCCTCCCCTGAAGGCTCGGGGATCCTCGGGGGATCCACGTGAGAGAGGGAGGCAAAAGCGACAGAGGGGGTGGACAACTCCAAGGAAACTGTCTTCCACACACGGCAGGGTGGAGGGGCACAGGAGGCTGGCAGCACGCCGCGTTCAAGACCTGCTGGGGGTGGGGGGAGGGTCAGGCCAGATGGAGCCCCAGCACTAAGAAGTGGGCAGAGAGGCTCCTGCCCTTAGTTAATACCTGCTGGCAAAGGGAGCTGGATTTTCTCCAGCAGAGTGTCACTAGGTGCATCAACCACATTCCAGAGCAGGGCTCGTGCCAGGAGTAGTTGGCCAACACAAAACAAACTCAGTGGTGTTTTTGTGGACGCTTTATTTTGTTTTACTTATTTCTGGCATCATTTTTTTGTCTTATTGGTTTCTTGCTTGTTTTGATTTTCATTTGTTTCTTGGGATTTTTTGAGAGAGAGAGAGAGAGAGAGAGAGAGAGAGAGAGAGAGAGAGAGAACGAAGTTGGGTGGATAGGGAAGTGGGAAGGAGGATCTGGGAAGAGTTTGGGGAAGGGAAGAACAGGATCAGAATATACTGCATTGACAATTTTTTTTCACTAAAATGTAGTAAAAGAAAAAAGATTGCTGATTCTTCCCACGCCCGTTTTGCCAGGAAGAAGTCACTGTCCACCCTGGATCCTATTTGAGGAGAACAGGTCAAATCAGATTTCACACCTCCTGGGATCACCTTCCCGGAAGTCAGAGAGAGCTCCTGGCTAGGTGCAGCCTTCGTCCTCAGTGCTTTTGTGAATTTAGATGCGCGTGCGCGCGCGCGTGTGTGTGTGTGTGTGTGTGTGAAAAGCAAGGTGCCTAAATCCAACTTCAGCCCAATAGTCATTGACTGGAATTCAGGGAGAGCTGTGGGAAGAAGCATGTTGCGGCGGACTGCACTTGATTCAGTGAGTCCCGTAGAGACGTATCTTCCTGATACCTGAGGGGTTCAGAAATCTACCCCATGCCTGGGATGCCTACCTAGGTTTATTCTTGCAGCAACCTTCTTCAAAGTGAAGACACTGAACCGCCTCATCTGACAGACGAGGAAACAGCCTTGGAAAGAATTCAATGCTTGCCTGAGATGCACAGGGGATGAACCTGGGGGCCGGGGGGTCTGCACGATAACCATCCCTTTCTAGCTCTCCAATCTGATGACTGTGCCAGTCAGGCAGCTCTGGAGAGAGTAGGTGCTCTCCTGGGTGTTTCTGGTTTAGGGTCCATGAAAATTTTATGTCTGATTGTAAGAATGCTCTGCTCGCAATGACGAGTCTTTTGGATGGTCCCTAGAGCCCCACGTGAAGATCTTCCGTGCCCCACTCTTAACAAAGGAGGCTGGTGTATGGAAGACAGAATGGATGTTGGACACGGCTTTCGATCAGTCATTGGGGTCTCTTCATGTGGCTTCACCTGCTCACCATCGGGCTTTTCGGTTGCTGGGTTTGGCTTTGAGATCATTTCTGCCACAGCAGCTTTGCCGAAGCTTGGAAGAAAGGTGTGGTCTGTACTCAGACCACGTGCAGTGCCCACCTTCTGTGTCTGTTTGGAAGGGAGTTGAAAAGGGTTCCCAGCTGGGGAAACACCACTGGGCTTCACACCCCGGAAAGCAACCATGGATAGCGGCAGCTGTCTTTTGATGGCACGCTGCCTCAGACATTCAAGGATAGAACGGGTAGGCCACAACCGACAGTGTTGAGATACTGGCTCAGGCCCTTTTCCAGAACACATTTGAAATCAGCCCAGGCATGGGCAGAGGAATCTGTTTCGCTTCGGGCACCCCGCAGCCGCCGTGTAGCAGGTGATTAGCTAAACCACTAATCTCAGCCCCACATTGTTGGCATCTGGTGCCCCATGGCTACCGATGCTGAGATGCTCCCGTCAGATCGCAGAGTCAGCCCTGTCAGCTCCAGACAGACCTGCTTTCCCTCATCCTCACAGGAGAGGGGTGGTCAGGCATCTTCCCGTGGCCTCTCCCTTGCACGTGGCCCGGCAGGAATGGGGATCCAGTCCAGTTCAGCTCTCAGCTGAAGCTCTCTGCCTCAGAGCCGCTTCTAGGCATCTTTTCAAGCCAAATGCTTTGTGTCATTAACTGACATGAAAATAGCCTTCAAGGCAGACTGGCTGTCTGTCCAGCTGAGGATATCAGAGCCCTGGCTGTGGTCTAAGGGCTAACCCATCCCCTCCCATCAACCCAGGCACTCTGGTAACCGTTGGACAGCCACCCAACCCTTCACAAGCTGCTCAAGGATAGTATGCCACTCTGGAAGCTGGTACGACTAAGACAGCGCCGTTCTAGATAGAATGCAATGCTTCTCTGTAGGTCTGATACGGTCGCTGGGAAATATGCAACACTGTCTTGAGACAGTTTACCTGGGTGTGCGGGTATTGCTGGTATCTTCCAGGTAGAGTAAGGGGTGAGACCCAATACCCCACAACGCATCGTCTCACATGCAGAAGTCAGCGAGCTACCTGTTCCGGTGGCTGGCTGTCCCTCTTGTCAAACTTATTTGGTACGGAGTTTTAGCACAGTCTTCTACAGCAAGGCCCCATGTCTGGAGAACGAGGCCAGCTGTGGGGCCTTCCATCCCACGTTGGTCTGGTGGACACACGGGGCACCAAAGCCTGGTCTTTGGCTGCGTGCGGTCACTTCCATCCCATCCCATTTTGTCCCTGTCCCTTTATTACCAGTGAAACTTCCCTGGGAACAGCGGCTCTATGCTTTTCTGTAGTTTTATATTGAAACATGGTCTCCTGCAGCCCAGGCTGGTCTTGAATCCCCAGTCTCTTGTGTGTCGGGATTGCAGATGTGCGCTGCCACACTTACTTATTCTCAGCTTTTTTCTTTTTTCTCTTCAAGACTGGGTTTCTCTGTGTGTCAGCCCTGGCTCTCCTGGATCTAGCCCTGTAGACCAGGCTGGCCTCGAACTCACAGAGATCCGCCTGCCTCTACCTCCCGAGTGCTGGTATCAAAGGCGTGCGCCATCCCTGCCCACTTGCTCCCAGCCTTTTTTGAAGAGAGTGGGTGGCCAGAGTATGTAAATTCCCGTGACCATTCATTTGTTTGCTAGGCATCTCCTTCTCTAAGCACATGAGAGGGGCCAGGCATCCCTGGGCGAACACACCACAGGTGTTTCCAGCACCCCCGAACATTGTGATCATGGGGCTGGGACTCTGTTCTTACATTTTTACGTTTTCTGCCCCTCGGTACCATCCCTGCTTCCAGCAAGTTACAGCAGGACTTAAGGATGGATACGGACAGGAGGCTTGTCCCGTTGTGGCAGGGCCCAGTCATGAAGCAGTGTTTCCATCGGTTGTCACAAATTAACGGCCAGTGACAGCGGGTCTGCAGAGACGCTTCCCTCTGCTAAGGAGCCTATTTTCCATAATTGTAGTTTGTACACTTAAGCTATTTTTACTTTTAAATTAAACACCTATGTGTATTAGGATCTTCAGATAGAAGCACATGCACTTCATCCCAGAGAGGGTTCGCATCTGTCGCAAATTAAAAATATAAAATTAACGAATGTAAATAAGACCGGCAGTCTGAATGAATGGTTACAGCCATCTCCGATCTCAATGACTACATTTTGCTTCTAGAAAGGACTGTGAACTATCAACCACCCTCAGAGCCCAACGCCCAGCTGCTCGGCACTCCATGTCGCGGTAGCACTCCCTCTGCAGCTGGGCTCTTGCTTCTGTCTCATTGCCAACTTCTGCAAGGCAAGGATGCTTCGCGGGAAGGACGGTGTTGATGGAAGCCCGCCTGACAGATGCGGGCATCAACAACTCTGTTACTCTGATTGACTGCATGGTATTTTAGGCAAATTAACCTGTCCAAAAAAATCTTTATGACTGTATTCATGCCCAGATGGAATATGAACTTGACAGTGTGGGTACCGGCTTTGCAATTAGCTGAGATGTTTCAATAGACTAATGAACTTTCTTCCGAGGCATGTTCTCTGTCAGCAGAGAAGTCAGGCTGAGCTGAAGACAGTTACAGATGTCAGGCATCAGCAAAACGGCGGTCTGGGAAGCTGCTGGCAAAGCCATGCGAGGAGGGACTGGGTGGTTCTGACAGGGCAGGGTCCTTGGGAAACCCAGTGCCCAGACCCGGATTCATTCATCCTCTCACTTCCTGGGTTTTCTACAGAAACCCAGCTCATGGCAGTCATGGGGCAGTCCTGAGGACACCCTAAATGGGTATCAGCAGCACCGTGGGGGACAGAAGTGTGGACCACGGGCTTCCTGAGTGCTTGGGAGAAACACAGTAATCCGCATATCTCTGTGGGCCAGCCACAGTGCAGAGGGAAAATAACTGTTTGGTGGGGATCAGTCGGAGACGCAGGACTCGGCACTGCCCGGCCCGAGCTCTCCAGTAAGGGCTGGAGGAGTGAGGGACTCCTGTGGGTAAACCTGTGTGGTACACTGGGGAGGAGAGCTTCTGTTGTATGCCTCTGGAACCATTAACCAACCAATCCTCTCCAGGGGACGCAAAAGGAAATGAAAGATGTTGTTTTCAATTAAATGGACTGTAATTAAGGCAATTTTAACATCTTTGTTAATGAATTATGGAGTCTGTCGGCAAATAGCAGCCCTCACTTCTGTTCTTACTATGTATATAGAAAAGAGATGCACTTATCTCTCTTATTTCCCTGCTCGTATCTATCTGCCTGTCTATCTGTCCATCTGCCCGTCTGTCTGTCATCTATCTATCTATCTATCTATCTATCTATCTATCTATCTATCCACCATCTATCTCCCACCTACTCACTGAACTGCCATCCATCCATTCACCTGTCTGGTCCACGCGGCCATTGTGGGTTCTGAGCAGTATCCTTGTTTATGATGGCTACATTACGATGGAAAAAGACAGAAAGACACACAGTAGCACCGCCGTGACTGGCCGGGCTGTATCTCTGTAGCAGAGGGTGTCCTGGAGATGGTGGGGATGGTCAGGTGTCAGAGACAGTTTCTCTAAGGAGGCACCAAGGATACAGATGATACAGGCTCAGATAAGGGTGGGGAGACACAGGAGCTGAAAGACCACGCTGCCTTTAGCTGTGTGGTAGGTGCCGGTCCCTGTCCACCGCTGCTGCCACTAAGAGCCTTGCTTCTCTGTTCTCCAGCCTCGAGACCTCACCTGGCTCACATCCATCTCCTCACCTTTTCCTTCCTCCTGCATTAAGCCCTTGGAAGGAAACCTACAGCTGGGCTCTATAACTTGAGAGTGCCCGTGGGCCACCTATAAACACTTGTCTATCAGAACCTCACAGTGCAGGGCAGACGGGGTCGTGAGACATTTCCTGGGCACTTCTCTCTTGGCAGCCATTCTTATGGCCCAGACGTGTGTTAGGAACTCATATCCCAGGGTATCCTCTTATTTCTAGAATTTATAAATGCAGGCAGTCAGTGGGGAGACTCTTGGGGTGGGAACCTGCTGTCCAGGGCTGATAGACTTTGTCTTCAGAGGGTTCTGAGGGGTGTGAATAACAGATAGATTTCTGCATGTTCTGTCTTTGGGAAATGCATCACCACATGCTTCTTCCAAGCCACTGTCTATCTGTCTATATGTCTATCACCAGCAGCAGGGTCAGCTCAGATGCATGCGAGAGACACCACTTACTTCCTATTGAAATGCCTAGTGTGGTCTCCACACCCTGGGACTCCTACCCCATGGAGGGACTCAGGACCAGCCTCCCTGTGAGCCCATGGTCTGACCAATGAGTCTCACCTAGTCACCACCTTTCCAAGCACATGTGACAGCACTAACCCCTGATGAGGTTAGGTAGGAGTTCCCCTGGGCTCTGGGTCTCTCCTTCACAGCTCTCCTGGCTCTAGCTACTACTTTATAACCTTAAAGTCTGCATTCTGCAGAGGGCTTCCAGGAAACTCACAGATGAGGAAAGGGCATAGGATCCTCGGTGGGCCAGGGGCAGCTGGGAAGTGTGTCCCTCCATCCCACAATAGCTCTGAGGCTCTGCGTGGCTCTCTGAGATAGGGTAATTTCGACAGTTCCCAGGCACAGATGCTGTTTTTTGTTTTTTGTTTTTTTTTATACAGTCAGATCCTCTCTGGACTACTGAGGCCTCTCCGCAGGTTGCCCCACGGGGCCCCTGATAATGCAGAGAGTCTGTGTCTGACCCCTGTCCCCAGCGGCTCTGTCCTCCTGACCCTGACATCAAGAAGAGTGAGACCCAGCAGCCCTCGTTTCTGCACACTCCGACTTGGAATCATCAATCCTGCTAACACTTAACAATCCCACTGTTGACGGGAGCTCACGGCCCAGGTCTATAGTCTTTCCTCAGGATGCTTCAAAGAGACAAGAGGGAAAGCCAGACTGAGACTCACCAGAGGCACCAGGCAGCATGCTGGCTACCCACCAGCCATTAATTCATTCTTCTTTATAAAATACAAGCCCAAGAGGCTTAAAAGTCCATAAATAAGCGGTGCTTGAACACTCTGGGGCCTATGTGATTATAAATGTTTTCATCATGGAATGTCTCTCTCTTATTAAAAAATGTAAAATGTGGCGGCGGCGGGGGGTGGGGGGACCTCCAAGTTCCATCATGGTGGCAAAGGCGGGCTTCTACGAGAGGTCTTCTGGTGGGACTCAGACCCCCATTTCCTGAGGCTCTGGGTGGGCAGAGGTCACTGTTGTTGTACTAAACCTGGATACAGTGTGGGAGATGGAGCTCGGGGTGAAAGGAAGCTGGGACCTGAGCAGGTGGCTCCTGTTTCCAGTCTTCCAGAAGCCTAAGACTAAGCTAACTGCTAACGTCTAAGAAATCGGGGTTAGCCATGGATTTCTACAGAAGCATGGGTTTTTTTTTCTTCTACCCTGTCTCTTTAAAATCTGCTGCAATGTTCTCTCTGATGCCTCCTATGAGCCAACACGCAGTTAGTCCTCTCGTAACTCATTTCAGTTCTGACACGGTTACCTGCCCGGGTGCAGAGTCTAGGCTTACCCTACCTTACACCAGTCTGACTGGCTATGACGGGGTGCGGGGCGGGGGGGGGACTCTGACAAACCACTCCTCGGCTCCTGTGATTACCTAGAATGACTCAAGGAACTCAGGAAAGCAGTGCCCATACAAGAGATACACAGAGCAAGAGGCACACGGTGACGCCCCCTCACAGCCACTTGGGCGTCTCTGTGTCTGACTCCAGACAGCTCTCTGGATTTCATCTCCAAGAGTTTACTCTCCACCACCACCCAGTCTTTTGCTATGGCCAGTACGTGAGCTGATGATCTCACAAGGTTCTTGGTTTCCCAGGGGACCTGTCTTACCCTGTCGCTGTCTGGCTGCCTCGGTCTGAGTCAACAACTCAGCTGTGGCAGGAAGGGGCTACTTATGAGCAACCAAAGACATGGGGGGTGTTTGGGAATTCCCAAGAGGTTTGGGAGTTCTATGCCAAGGGCTGGGGACTGAGGATAACTGTGTTTTTCACGGTGCCTGGTCCTACGCCCTCTTCTGCACCCTGCCCTGCCTCTGTAGGGTGAAACAGATGAATCAGAGGTCCGGCCATGCCTGCCAACCCAACCCAGGGAGCTAAACCGCAAAGACCCTTAAGCTGTACTTGGAAAATCAAGATCCAGTTGCCACTGTGGGGAGACAGACAATCTTGTCTCCTAAGTTCCCTCACAGGAGCTTCGAGGACGCCAAAGAAAATCAGCAAACAGTGGAAGCCTGTGAAGCTGAGTGACCCCCAGAGAAGGGCTGGTGTGGGGCTCTGCTTCAGGCTGGGGCTTAGGAGGCAGGAGCAGACAGGAAGACAGCGGATGCAGCTGCAATGTTCTTTTAATATCTTGGAATTAATTATTTCCCTGGTGGCTTGGGCATCCAGCTCACTAGACTTTTTTTTTCCTTTTGAAGCTCTTCTCCTGGATTTCTCTTTCATTTCCACGCCCTGAATCCCGCATAGAGACGGACGGTCTAGAAATGACAGCGGCTGACAAAACACAGAGGCAAGGAAGGCTTCTGTACTTCCCAGGAAACATTAAAAGGTGTGAATGTTGCTGCCCGGCCCTGGAGGTTTCTCCTACCAATTGACACATGCAAACAGGCTCCAGTGAGCTCTGTAATGAGGGGACGGTGGCGGCTCTGTCCTCAGATCAGCTGCTGGGACTCATGGGTAAAGCCTAGGGCCTGCTGTGCCTGGAGGGCAATGGTGTCTCTCTGAAGGTGTGCTGGCCTTTTAAGTACTTGGGTGAAGACTTGGTGCTGTTAAGGAAGTTGGGAGGATGAAGTGGAAACCAAAAGTTGGGGCAGAGGAAGAGTAAAAGCATCATCCCCTGATTTCTCAAGGAAACTCCAAACTCCTACAGGGAAGCAGGAACTCCTGCAGGCACGTGAGGGGGGCCCATGTTCTCTCAACTTGCTGTCAACAGGTCTCATCACACCCGGGATGGCAGCCTGACAGGGTGACCGGTATAGTTCATGGTCATTTTCCGGTTTGCACGTGAACAGATATGACAGCAGATGCTTCCTCGGAGCTATGCTCCCTGCAATAGACATGAGGCAGAAGAAATGGCCAAGCCCCCAAAGGCCTTCCGTGGAAATCAGAGGGTTGAGAAACATATGTGATCTCTAACGCGTGCCTAACTATGGTACAGCCCGTTAAAGACCTGAGAGCAACACACGAAGACCTAAGAGTCCAAGGCTCTGACACGGTTTGTGACACAGGCAAAGGGAGCCTTTGGATAAGACCCTGGGGTCTGGGTCATGCGATGAAGCTGTTTTGTGCTTATAAGTTCATGAGTGACAGCCAGTGATAGCCAGACGGTGGCTTGCTGTCCGTCAGAATAAGCATAAACATGCAGAATAGCCAGGAAATCTTTGCAAGACTACATGGAAAACCATGTTGGAAATGCCAAGGAGGGCTCTGTGTGTGTGTGTGTGTGTGTGTGTGTGTGTGTGTGTGTGTACGCACATGCATGCGTGCTCACATGTGTGCTCATGACTCAGTAGGTAAAGTGCTTGCCTCGCAGGCACAAGGACTCGAATTTGATTCTCATCACCTACAGGCTTCATCACATGTTCTTGTAATCCCAGTGTTTGGATTATATAGACAGTGACAGGTGGATCTGTGGTGCCTGCTGGCCAACCAGCCTAGCCTGTTGGGTGAATTCCAGCCTGACGAGAGACCCTGTATCAGAGAAAGTGGGTGGTGTTTCTGAGGATGATACTTGACTGTGCATATGAACTCACATGCACAGGTACCCAAGGCACATGAGCATACACAGACACAGACACACAGACACAGACACACAGATGCAGACACACACACACAGACATACTCAGACATACACAGACACACAGATACACACACAGACACACTCACACTGCACAGGGTAAGAGTGGAGAACCGAAGTCTGGGTGTCTTTGGTGACGATGGAGCATGTATGGGGTGAAGACGCGTGGAGAGCCTGCTAGCAGGGACCCCGTGGCCACCTGAGCAGAGGAAACCAGAGGTGACTGAGGTGGCTGTGGTTCTCGCCTATTCCACACCTTCCATCCAGGGTGAGAGGTGCTCAGGTCTCCTGGCATCCCACAGAGGATTAATCACATGCCCTGAGAGTCGCTCTTTACACCTGCCCTCAAGCTCTGGCCACGGCTCTCCAGCTGACTCTTAACACATTATTTGCAGGGTGCTGGCCCCTACAAGGCCCTCTCTTAGCTCTACATTAAAACAAACAAACAAGAGCCAAATGAACAAAACCAGAAAGAGAAAACCCCGGCAGACCTGAGCACTGGACAGAGGCTAGGCCATCTGGGCTGGCACGAGGTGAGGACCTGTCATGTGATCTCTGTAAGAGCGCCAGGCAAAGGAAGCCCGGAGGGGACCCCACATTAGAGAGTGGCTGGTGTCAGGTGCCACCCACAGCAGAAGGGTTTAATGTGCATCTGCACTTGCCTTGGAGGGGACAACAGAGGGACAGGGTGGAGTCTGATGATGCGGGAGAAGTCTCACACACTCCCCAAAGCCACACCGGGGAACCAGCTGTTACTCAGCCGCAGATGGAAGAGCTGGGGCCTGAGCTTTGTGCATGCAGCTGCCCTGGCGCTCTCAGAAGCCTAAGTTCACTCAGCCTGGCTTCAGCGTGGACGTCTTGCTGTGGGTGCTGGACAATGAATGCCACGGCCGCCTCCAAGGGCCTGGCTGCCAGGCATCTGCTCTGCCACGCAGGAGGTCATGCTCTGCCCCACAGCTGGTGGATCTTGTGATGCTTTCATCGGCCGAAGCCTCTAGAGACCCCTGCGATTGAGATGCCTGCCTCCCGCGAACCAGTGCGGAACAGGGTGACGGAATGAGGCCACTGTCACAGACTGTGCCCCTGGCGGGTGTCTAACGTCCGCACAGCACAAAGCACAGCGAAACTGGTCCAAGGACCAAGAGCAGCAGGCTCCATGCTTGCCCTGGATTCCCTCCAGGCCAGGCTGGAAGCTCTGTCCGGGGTCCTGACAACCACTCTCCAGCTGCAAGGCTGCGGCTGGCAGGCACTGCCTGGCGTCAGGGCAGCTCCACGTGGCCAAGGAAAAGGCTGGCACGAGGCTAGAGAAAGACAATCTGTGAGCAGTTAACCACGGACAGGCCCTTCTCCTTTGTTCTCGCAACAACGACGACAACGACAGCTGTGTGTTCGTTTGGCGATAGTGGGTGAACACATTGCTAATATTTTTGTAGAAGCACGCCGGGCCCTCACCTGGGACAGGCTTGCAGCACTGAAAGGAGGCTTGCGTAGGGTGATGGCCTGTCATTACACCCCATGAAAAGCACCAGGTGAAAGAGGGAAGTGTGTGTGTGGGGACTCCCCACAGCAGAAAGATCAGCTCCTTTCAGTGGCTTGGCAGACAGGCGACCGGCCCATCAGATGCAGTGGCAAGTCAGGTGCACCCAGGCAGGGAGAGGGGAGAGGGGGAGGAGGGAGGGGGAGATGGGCAGAGAAACAGAGGGGGAGAGAGAAAGAGATATGGGAGGTGGTCAGGGCCCCTTTAAACGGGAACACAGTGGACGCGCACAGGTGTGTTGCTCTCAGCGGCTGCAGCTGAGGGCGTGTCCTGTCAGGACCCCAAGGGCAGGCCAGCGCAGATGCCTGAACACTAACAGAGGGGAGTCATAGAAGACAGGAGAGGGAGGAGGCATAGTCAGAGAGAGGTGGGGGGCGAGAGTCAAAGAGAGCAGGAGAGACAGAAAGAGGCGGAGAGATAGACAGAGAAGCAGAAAGATGACATCCAGAGAGATAGAGACAGACAGGTAGCGGGCAGGGGGAGCACAGGCAGCAGGACACCACACTTCCTTCCCTATGCCCCTGAGTGCCTCCAGGTCTCCATCAAACAGGGGTTGGTTCCTGTAAAGACCTTCACCCGTCTCTGCCCCGCAGAACTGCATTTCATGGAAAAGTCGTGACAGGCATCCAGAGAGTCCCAGCATCCGACACTGCTCATGACAAACCTCTAAGAATCCCACCAGGACACCCACAACTCTGAACCCAGCCCTGCTCAAATAAGGCGCGGATGGTGGGAGACAGACCTGGCTGCTCAAGGCCAGGCTTCTCTCTTGCCCTTTACCCCACATCAACGCGGTTGCTGGCTCCTTCCCAGTCTCCTGGAGGCGACGCCCACTGCGATACACACGGAGAGCTTCATAGCTTGGCTGCTAATGCAAGTGGCTGAAGGACATCTCGTTCGTCAACAGTTCTCATCTGAGAGAATAATAAACAACGAAACCACAGGTGTGCTGTGTGTGTATGCACATGCGCACGCGTGTGCATGTGTGCGTGCATGTGTGCGCATGTATGTGCCTGCATGTTTGTGCGTGCATGCGTGCACGTGTGTGTGTTGGCATGGGGTGGGGGACTTCGTGTGTGAGCATGTGTACGTGTGCTCAAATGCAGGAAGAAGGGAGTACATTGCTAAGATCTGACACCGAGCAGAGGGGACTCTATTCGGGGCACTGGCCATTGCCTGCATGCTCCTCTGACACACCAGGTGGGGACCTGCTCATCTCAGACTCAGGGTGTGGAAATCGCCCCAGAACAAATCCCGTCACCGCCTGGGATATGCCGAAGGGTAAGGTCACAGGCTCATTCCTCCAAATGTCAAACACATCCCCCATTTCAGGTCCAATGCTCCGTGTGCAATTATTCAAGCTGGAAATCAGCATCAATAACTCATCAGAGATCAGCCTCAACGTCCAGAAAGGCTCATTAGGAGAGAAGGAAGGCGCAGCAGCTGCCGCCAGGGCGAGCGCTTATATGATTAGGTTCGCATCAAGCCAGCTACAAAGGCTCCTGGCCACATACTCTCCAGAGAGTCACTGTCTCAGCATCCTTCCTCCAGGGCATAAAAATATTGTCTTCTTGGCTTCGGACACGAAAGTTAATAGGGAAGAAAGCAATGACATCAGTGGGGTTGGGCTGGGAGCTGATTCCGTTTAACCGCGTGGTCTCTGCTGGAACACAGGGGAGTGTGGGTTTGAGAAGAGAATACTCCTTACACCTGGTGTATGTCTACACACAGGTGTGTGTGTGTGTGTGTGTGTGTGTGCGTGTGCTGCACACCTACAAGAACACAAGAGTGTTTCCTGATCTGGGCTGGGCCACCCCGAACTCCACCCCCTCTCACATGCCACTGTGTAGACAGGGTTGAGCCTGCAGATGCTCACAGAGGGCAAGCTTCAGTGGCGCCCCACAGAGCAGACGGCAGAGACTGGGCTGTATGCGCTAACCTGGTGCCAGAGAGAGGCCGCAGAGTCTGTTCCCATAGGCATTGTGAACGGGGTCACTGTACCCTGGCAGAGAAGCCATGGCTTTTCCCATTCAACACCTGGAAGGCGGATTGGAGTAGATGATGTAATCAGTGGCTTTGTAATCTTAGCCCCATAAGGACTGCTGTCCTACTGTGGGGCACTGGCTGTCACACACACTGTTTCTACTGATTGCTTAACCTGGCCACACTTGTCCCTGAGCCCTAAGGGACATGTTTGTCTTGGGCTGGAAGGATACCATCATATGCCAAAGTCCACATATGTTAAAGCATGGGGGCATCCCCTCCCAGGAGATGATGGAGATGGCATTTTCATGGAAGGATGCTATAGCGGGGGCGGGGGGGGGGCTTACAGGATGCTAGCACCAGAAAGCTCTCATCCACCCACTTCACGGTGCTCCTCAAGTGACAACCAGAGCCTGGTCCCCATGGTCTGTCTTTCCTATGAACTTGCCATGAAAAACACAGTCCACGAAAATCATATGGCATCATGCAGGGTGTGGTCAGGGACCTTGGTGGAATAGAAGGAGGTCGTTTTTCATGTCACCTGGGAAGGGTAAGCATTCCGTCTCATAATTCTCATACCAGCAAAGAATTGATCAAAATCTACTCCTCTCCCTGCAAACTTGGAAGACCATAAGATATCCACTTCTCTGCAGGGGCTTCTCAGAGGCATGTGGTAATGCTGACACATGATGGTTGAGCTGTTGCTCAGGGTCACAAACATCTAACTTAGGAACTCAAGCTTCTGATGGAGAGCCCTTCATGTGCAGGCTAGAAGCTGTCCCAAGAGGAGGGAGGCCACTGCCTTTCTCTGCTGAGTTCCTGGCGTGGCTTCCCCCGCCACATCTCAGCTGACCTAAAGAAGCCAACCCTCATCAGGGCTGCAGCAGTAGCTCTGGACACAGTGCTTGCTGCACAGGCATCAGGAGTGGCTCCTCAGAATTCCTGTGGAAGCCAGGCAGGTGTGGTGGCCTCCCGTGATCCCAGCTGCCCCGTCCCCAGGAGGGGCAGAGACAGGGGCTCCCCAGAACAAACTGGCTAGCAAGACTAGCCAGAATCTGTGAACCCTGGGCTCAGCAGGAGACTTTGTTTCAATAAATAAAATGAAAAATAAATAAGAAAGTAGAGAGCAATTGGGGAAGACACATAATATCAACCTCAGGCCTCCGTGAATGTGTACATACATGTACATGCACACTGCACATACACCTGTGAACATGCACACACATATGCACACACATCACATGTACATGAATGTGTACATACATGTACACACACACTGCACATACACCTGTGGACATGCACACACACACACACCTCATGTACATATATACACAAAAGAGTTAAAGAAATGAGAAGCTCCCGGTCAGCGCCTGACTTTGGGAGAATACCGGCAGTCCCCATGGAGAGGAGACACTTCCCCCAGCCAGCACCCCAGAGCCGGTGGAGGTTTTCTCACATTCCCACCAGATGACAGGCCCAGGCAGTGGTGGGTCTGGCACTTTCTGTACAGCTTGACGTTAGAGAGGTCAGAAGATAAATCAGCACTGGCCCTTCTCCCTCAGCTGTTGGGGGACACAGCTTATGTTGGCACATGGTGGGCATCATGTGCTATCTTAAGACAAGACAGACACTGCTTTTCAAACGCTTCGGTTCTGACATCTGGCTCTGAGTATCCACGGACCGAGTTTTATACACAAACACTCTCTGCGGTTTGGTAAATCGTTAAGAGAATTATAGTGCACAGAGGGTCTAGGGTTAGGGAAGGACATCACAGGTAAATGGGCAGTGGCAGAGCCAGAAAGCCATGGGCTGGGAGAGGGCTGCCCTCTCCTGTGTGCCTGCTGCTTGGAAGCAGGGACATTCCTGGCTACCCCACTCCCGCAACCTTCTTCCAACCAGCAGGGACTGTAGCTTGACATTTCTGTTTGTGGTGATAGTCCACTTTCTGCTCTCTGGGGACAAGGAAGGTCCCCAGGGTGTGTGCATGCATGTATGCATTACACGTGTGTGAGTGCACACACTCACGTGTGTACATGTGTGTGGAGGCCAGAGGTTGATGCTGTGTCTTCCCCCATGACTTCCTACCATAAATTTTGAGATAGGGCCTCTCACTGAGCATAGAGCTCACTGACTTGGCAAAGCTGGCCATCGGGCTTCTAGGGTCTTCTGTCTCTGGCACCTCAGCACTGGGGTGCACCACAGTGCTGGGGGTGAAGACACATGAAGTCTCCATGTCTGACTCTCAGGCCCCCCCAGACACTGCTGTTTGATGCTGTCCCTAAAGTCTCAGCATTGTCATGTTTCTTGGCACAGGGCATCTGTGTGACGTGGGCTGGAGGACAGAATGGCACCGTTTGAACTGCTTCTTGTGGGTGTTCCCTCCGCCTTTGGCTGTCACCTCTTAAATTATGTGAGTCACGGTGTATTGCGTTCAGTCCAAAAAAATAATTCCCCGAGGAGAACATTGGGAAGTCGACAACATTATAAACGAAGTGGAATGAAGTGGGTCAAGAAGAGGTTGGCTCAACTGTGACTCCTCTGTTAAAGCAACCTGAAACTCGGGTTCAGGGTCGCTGCCGATGCGTCTCTGTCACAGTCCAAGCTGAACCTGTGTGTGTGTGCGTGCGCGCATGCACATGGGTGCACATGTGCGTGTATATGCATGCTTGCATGTGTGTTGCAGCATATGTCTATGGAGATGTGTTTCGAATATGCATGTGTGCACACGTCTGCATCTGAGTGTGTGGTACCCATGTGTGTTGTGCGTTCTGAAATCTTTTGTTTTGTCAACATAACACATAGGCAGAAGGGAGACTTGGGCTTTGTCTTAAGAGGAATGTTTCGTCTTTAAAAGTTACCATACATGAGATGAGCCAGGCATTGCGGCTCACACGTGTCATGCCAGCACAGGAGGTGGAAGCCTGAGGATAGCCCTGAATTTGAGGCAAGTCCAGGTTGCATAGTGAGTTTTGGGCAGCCTGAATACAGAGTGAAACCCTGTTTTAAAAAACGCAAACCAACCAACCAAACACGAAGGAGAATGGCCATCGTTAGGAAAACAAATAATAACAAGGGCTAGAGAGGACGTGGAGAAAAGGGCTCTTTATTCATTGCTGGTGGGAATGTAAACTCACCTAGCCACTTCGGAAATCAATATGGAGGTTTCTCACACTATGATCCACTATGCCACGCCCACCATGCCACACCCACTATTTACTCAACAGTCAACATGCATCAGAGGTACTTGACGGTGGTGTTCATTACTGCCCCGCCCACAGCACTTACGAAGACAACCTAGCATCCAGCTCTGGAGGAGTGAATAAAGAAAATGTGGTTTGTACACACGATGAATTTTATTCAGCCATAAAAATGAACAAAATTATGTTGTTTTCAGGAAAAGGGAGGGGCTGGAGACCATCAAGGTAAGCGAGACAAGCGGACCCAGGAAGAAAAACACTAAATTTTCTTTTATACATGGATCTCAGATTTTATATAGATACATAAAATCAAGTATATTTGCATGGCGTGACAAGTCAAACTGTCTGGGGGAGGAAGGAGGCTGAGGGAGTAAAGGGGAAGGCAGGGCTATAGGGGTGGAGGAAAATGCTCAGGACGCATCACAAGCTTGTATAACAATATCCCTATGCAACTCGGTGCCATGTACGATGCCTCTGTCTGTCTGTCCATCATCTTCCTCCCCTCTCTCTCCCTCCATCCCTTCCTCCCCCAAACCAAAACCGCCACCACCACTAACAAAAAAGTTCCCGTGGAGCAGAGCCAACCCCAGGAAGCCTGCTTGGCAAGCCCTAACGAGGAATCAGAGATTAAGTTTTTTCCTCTATGCCATGCACAGTTTCAAAGCCATGAAGGAAATTCTGAGCAAATAAATCATGTTTTACAAATCACTAATACCCAAAGAGCAGATTAAGGCATGCGAGGAAATGGCAGGCAGGCTCTGATGTGGCATGACACACACATCTCTGATCCATTGTCAGATGCCTGTAAGTAAAACAATTAGAGATGTTTGCATGTATTTATCTTCTCCTGTTTTTTTCTTTCTTTTCTTTTTTTTTTTTTTTATGAGCCCCGTGCCAAGAGTGAGCTTGAGGCTGCTCAGAGATGAAACGGGATGAGGTCTCAGCCCTTGGGCTCACAATCAAAGTGAGGCTGATAAAACGATCCGGACGTGGAACACGTCAGCCGAAAGGCAGTTAAAATTTATGAGGTGCGCGGGGGCTGCTTTGCTTTTCCAGGGAAAGACAGACACATAAAGGAGGCCAAATAACCGCCAGCCACCGTGGACAGTGCGTTCTTGGTGGGGGAGAGCTGAATAAAAGACACAAATGAGGCTGGAGAGATGGGTCGGTAGATAATGCACTCACTGTGCAAGCCCAAGGACCACAGTCCGGGACCCCCCAGAACCCACATAAACGTCCAGTATGGCAGTGGCCTGTAATCCCAACCTCTGGGAGGCAGAGACAGAAGATTACTGTGGTGAGCTGGAGTAGTAGCCAGCTCCGAGGTCAAGGAGGACCTGTCTGACTGAAAAAAAAAAAAAGACACCCGACATGTAACTCCGGCTTCCCCGTGAACACACGTGCACTTTTGTGCATGGGCAACTGCATACATGCGTGCCCACATGCATGCGAACATGCCTACATATGTGTGTACACACACCACACACACATATGCACAGAACCTTGGCCACCCCCAAAAGTACAAGTGGCAGGCGCTTCTTGAGGAAAGATGGGGAGCAGGATGGGAGAAGCCTGAGTCATGGCCCTGGGAACCCAGAAGGCCACAGGCCTCAGAGCCAATGGATGACATCAGCTTCCCCTGTAGAATCATCCCTGCTTACTTGGGTCTGGAACTAGTTAGAGACATGGGATCCATGCTCCCAGACCCAGAACTACTGCCCTCTGCTCCTTGCTGTGAGCAGGGATGGGCAGCCCCGAATTCCTTGTGGCCTCTCTCTCTTGGCTCCAGGAAGCAAGAACACAGCTGATGACCACCATGGCTGGCTCGACATAGGAACATGGAAAGTGCCACTGCCCAGCATTTCCCTTCGATGCTAGCCCTGTTCACACATTTTGGTGACTGAGTTACAAGCAGGGACTTTTCCTGGGCTGTGGAAGAGGTCTTACCTAACATACACAAGGTCCTGGGTTTATCCCCAACATCTAAAAAACAAAGTGTCTAGGGTTTCTTTAGTGTACAACACCATTCTGACTCCCAGTTTGGAATTATTGAAATCACTAAGAACAGAAGGTGATGAACGTAGTTTTTCTGTGGTCCTGGGCTCACAAGTGCTTAGAACTCCATCTGGGAGCCCATGGTCACTTTGGATACAAATGTTGCAGGACAACTTAGTGCTGCTTCCTAGCCCTTCCTGGCCCTCAGATCTGGTGGTGACGTGGCCTAACCAGTTTGGAAGCTGAGCTGACATCCCAGCAGAGCAGCCCCTGGGAAATGAAATGGGAGATCCACAAGGGGAGGCATTCCCAAAGCGTCACCCGCCTGCTCCTGATGAGGACTTTGGGGATCCTGCTTTAAGCCTCCAGCCTTCCTTACCTTCATTTGCTGTCCCATAAGCCCACAGGTAAGTTCCAACAAGAGCATCCAGCTGTCCCTCCCTGACCCTCTCTCTCTCTCTCTCTCTCTTTTTTTTTTTTTTTTTTTTTGGTTTTTACGAGACAGGGTTTCTCTGTATTGTTTTGGAGGCGATCTGTCCAGCCCGGCCTTGAACTCACGGAAATCCGCCTGCCTCTGCCTCCCGAGTGCTGGGATTAAAGGCATGCGCCACCAACGCCCGGCTCCCTCCCTGACTCTCTTTACCTTCTCTATGTCAGATGGAGACTCCAGAGCTGAGTAGCTGGGCTACCCCTGTCTTGGTTCCTTGCTCTGAATCCCATTGTAATTCTGCTCTTGACCCCCGGCCCCTGACTGTGGGTCACTGGAGGTCAGGAGACACACTCAGCTCCTGTGCTCAAGCTTCCCAACAACACATCTGTTCTGTAACTCTCAACCCCAGGCTTAGCATACTGAGTGCTTAGGGGTTAGATGAATGAGTACATTCATTAGCAGCCCAATTGCCTACTGAATTGTTATCTCATTGCTGTGTGTGGGGTGGCATAATGTCTGCTCATGGGCTGGTGGGTTTCCAAGGGTGCACGGAAGGGTGGCTAAGAGTGTGGTCTGCACTTCCTAAATATAACACCTACAGCACAGACACTGAGAGCAACGATGAATAAATGGGGCCTCCCGAAACTGAGAAGCTTCTGTGAAACAAAGAACACGACCAACAAGGCAAAATGTCAGCCTAAAGAATGGGAAAAGGTCTTTACCAATCCCAGATCTGACAGAGGACTGATCTCCAAAATATACAAACAACTCAAGAAACTAGACATCAAAAGACCAAATAATTCAATAAAAAATTGGGTATATGTCTAAACAGAGAAATCTCAACAGAGGAATCCCAAGTGACTGAAAGACACTTGAGGAAATGCTCAACATCCTTAGTCTTTACAGAAAAGCAAATCAAAACAACTGAGACACCATCTTATACCTGTCAGAATGGCCAAGATCAAAAACTCTGAAGACAGCTTATGCCGGAGAGAATGTGGAGTAGGGGAACATTCCTCCATTGCTGGTGGGAGTGTAAACTTATATAGCTACTTGGGAAATCAGGATGGCAGTTACTCAGAAAATTGGGAATCAATCTACCTCAAGATCCAGCATGTACCCACAAGATGCACACGCGCGCGTGCGTGCCCGCACACACACACACACACACATGCACACACTACAGGGACACTTGCTCAACTAAGTTTATAGAAGTATTATTTATAATAGCCAGAACCTCGAAACAACCTACATGCCCCTCAACCAAAGAATGGATAAAGAAAATGTGATACATTTACACAATGGAGTACTACTCAGTGGTTAAAAAAAAAAAAAAAAACAATGACATCTTGAAATTTTCAGGCCAATGGACAGATCTAGAAAAAAGCCATCCTGAGTGAGGTAACCCAGACCAGAAAGACAAACATAACATGTACTCACTCATGAGTGGCTATTAGACATAAAGGAAAGGACAACCAGCCTACAGGCCACAACCCCAGAGAACCTAGATAACAAAGAGCACCCTAAGAGAGACACACATGGATCCACCTAGGAAGGGAAAAAGACAAGATCTCCTGAGTAAACCAGGAGCATGGGGGGCAGGGGGTATGTTAGAAGGGGAATGAAGGGGAGTGGGAAAATGTGGGGACACCAGACCTTGAGCAGAAACCCACTTCCCCTTCGGCCTGGGAGCAGGCAGCTGTGAGATAATGTTTACTGAAAACATGTTTACTGAAAACAATTCAGTGCCATAAAGCTCTTGTTAGGGCTCTGATAAGGGCTCGCTCACTGAAACACCATGATTTTGATCCCCCCTATGGCTAGATGCTTCTTCCTGCCCCCTGCTGTTTCTTTCCGATTCTGGGGCCGGAGATTAAACCACCAGCCAGGAGGGTGAGAAGTCTGAGAGAGCTGTGAGAGGTGTGTGAGAGCTTGGTTGGAGAATTGTGTGTGTATGGATGGCAGAAGTCTTTAAAAAGGGAAGCGGTTTTTCTTGGGGAGTTCTCCTAAGCCGTCTTGGGGAGCATAAAGTTTTCTTAAAGCAACCAACTGGTCTCTGTGTCATCTATCCCAACCACCTCGCTACATTCTCGGATGCAGGCTGCTCAGCAGGTACGACAGGAAAATGTAAACTTCAATAAAAAAGAGTGTGGTCCGAGGGCACAGGTGTTCAGATGCAGTCCTGCTACTCATTGGCTGGGAATCCTGGTGACATCACTGCAACTCTCTGCAAGTTAAGTTCCTCACCTCCGTAAGGCTGGAGTGAGCACCAGATGAGTTCATATAATAAAGGCATCAGGATTGTTTGGAAGAAAAGCAGCACTGGAGTGTGAGGGGTAGCTGTTGCCACTGTCATTCCCATCGCTGTTATTACTGCCATCAACATTCTCACTACCCCACCATTACCATTAGCAGCAGCATCATTATCCTGTCTCACCACCACCACCATCACCACCACCATTCCATCATAACCATCACCACCATCACCATTATCACAATCAACATAACCTCCATCATTACTATCACCTTCATCACCATCACTGTTATCACAATCACCACCATCACCATTGCCTCACCGTCATCACCATCATCACCATCACCACCATCATCATCACCATCACATCACCATCATCATCATCACCATCATCATTATCACCATCACCATCATCACCACCATCGTAACCACCCATCATTATTATTGCTAATGTTCCGCCGGGATCCATATATCCCATAATAGATCCTTAAAATCATGGAAAATTGCATTTGACAAAATGGAAAGAAAGAAACTTGCTGAGTATTACAGTTGTAAATTAAAATGAGGGCCATGGTGACATGTTGCTTATGGTCTAATAAAGATTGCCTAAGGATCAGATTGCAAAGCCAGACACACTGGTTTGCTGTAGAGGCTGGGCAGTGGTGGCGCACACCTTTAATCACAGGGCTCAGGAGACAGAGGCAGGTGGATCTCTGAGTTCAAGGCCACCGAGGGCCACATGAGAGTGAATCAGTCTAAAAAGGAATTAGAGTTTGAGCCTTTAATCCTAGCACTAGAGAGAATGTAGGAGCTCACTGAAGTCCCAGAAGGCAGTCTGGGATTCGGAGGCTTGGTGGAGAGCAGTGCAGTCTGGAGATGCAATCTGAGGTTGGGTGGATCGCCCCTGAGCATCCATAGAGGAGAGAACTCTCTAGTGGCCGGCTGCTTTGCTTCTCTGATCTTCAGCTTGAGCCCCAATATCTGTCTCTGGGTTTTTTGCTATTTGAGCTACAGAGGGTGTTTCTTGGTGATAGATGATGTGAGGTTCTGGGTCCATCACCCTGTTCCAAAACAGCTCCCCCCAAAATAAAAACACCACAGAAAACTACACAAAAGCAGAAAGTGCTATGAAAATTACATATTCACAAGCCTATAGTTCAACTAATACAGGCTGGTACTAAAAATGAGATCCAAGCAGAAGCCATTTGAATCAGAGGTGGCTTAAGGGGGGCAGCTGAAAGGCCATGCAGTTTTCTTCAAGGTGTAGGCAGAAGCCAGAAATGGCCAGTGGTCATGATTTGAGCCTCAGTTGCTTGTTCTGCACCCATCTGCGTAGCCAGGGCTTTTCAGCAGTCATTGCGTTGGACACATTTGCAGGCAGAGCCATGCCTGAGCTCCAGCTCTGTCATGTACTGAGCCAAGATTCTCACATTCTCCAGCCCTGCTTCTTATCTATGAGGTAGACGTGGCGAAGCCTAGGGAGCCAGGGACAGCTGTGCCCCACCATAGCTGCATGCATGCGTGCGTGTGCGTGTGTGTGTGTGTGCATGTGTGTGTGTGTATGTGTGTGTGAGCATGTGTGTGTGAGCATGTGTGTGTGTGAGCATGTGTGTGTGTGAGCATGTGTGTGTGTGAGCATGTGTGTGTGTGAGCATGTGTGTGTGTGAGCATGTGTGTGTATGTGTGTGTGTGCATGCGCGTGTGTGTATGTGTGTGTGCATGGGCATGGGTGCCTGGGCATGGGTGCGTGTGTGTGTGTGTGTGTGAGCATGTGTGTGTGTGAGCATGTGTGTGTGTGAGCATGTGTGTGTGTGCATGCGCGTGTGTGTATGTGTGTGTGTGTGCGCGCCTGCGTGTGCATGTGTGTGTATGTGTGCACATGCATGTAGGGGCGCAGGGACTACCACAGCTTCTTAAAAGCAATCCATCCTGCAGTATACTCATCTCAACAGTCCTCATGCAAATGTCTGTGTGACAGCTGTGACCTTGCGGAGCAATTCACTCACAGCGTGGGACCCCTGAAGGCCTGGGTTCCTGCTTTCCTCGTGGTAGGAAGACTTTTCCTAAAATTTTTTCTAGTGGCTCCCTCCAGATGGGCGCCCATCCTTGCCGTCATCATCATCATCGCCGTCATCATCATCACCGCCATCACCACCCCCACCGCCACCACCATCTCCATCATTACTGCTACCATCATTGTCGTCACCGTAGTTACCATCATGCTCACCTCCACAATTTCGGGGAAAGTCACACCCCTCTTTTTTCTAATACCTGTACCCAGGAGCTGTTCTGGGGTCCCCTTTGCCTCAAGAACAGGTGCTTGCTATCTTCTCCACCACCACTACCGTCATAATCACCATCGCTGCCACCACCACCACCACCACCACCACCACCACCATAATCACCATCACCATAATCACCACCACCACCACCACCACCCCCCATCACCATCACCATAATCACCACCACCACCACCATCACCATAATCACCACCACCACCACCACCACTATCACCATAATCACCATCACCATAATCACCACCACCACCACCACCACCACCACCCCCCATCACCATCACCATAATCACCACCACCACCATCACCATAATCACCACCACCACCACCACCACTATCACCATAATCACCATCACCATAATCACCACCACCACCCCCATCACCATAATCACCATAATCACCACCACCACTATCACCATAATCACCACCACCACCACCACCACCACCACCACCACATCTATCATGAGAACACTCTCCTCCTCTGGGTATCTTCCAGGTTTAGCATACATTTTATTACCTTTAAAAAATCTATTGGTACATTGATCCAGCTAAAAGGCCCCAAGCACACACTGTAGTAGGCAGTGGGCAGACCTCATGCTGTTCACTGCAGACAGAGGGCTAGGGAGAAACAGCTACTCCTGTCATCCCTGTCCAAGGCTGGTGTTCCCATGGGAGTAGGGTCAGGGACGGGACGGCTGCAGCAGGAGCTGGCAGGGGTGGGTCCTGTAGAGATTCAATGAGGGACTGGGGTGGGATGCCAGGAGCTACAGAAGACGCTGGAGGGGCCTGAGCAGGGACTGCGGACCTGGACCTGACACGCCTGTAGTCACAAGGTCTGGGCTTCACCATGAGCACGGCCCACGCTCCAGTGCAGGGTGGACACTGGACAGTGCTGTTCATCAGGGCTGGCCTGTCCAGATGAGACTCACATGTGGGGCTCTGAAAACAGGGGCCCGAGGCTTCTCCCAAAGTTATCCCAGCCCTAGTCGGACAATTCTGTGGGACCATTTTCTCCTCTAAATGCCCAACATTCAAAAATCCACAAATCTCTGGGTGAGCAGCCTGTGACATCTAGCTAAGCATGAGATGCTTGAGTTAACACACACACACACACACACACACACACACACACGTGTGTGTGTGGCAGCTCCTGAGCAGGTGGGTGTGAGGTCAGCTGCTAATGTTTTCCTACTTCATGGTTCTCTCCCTTTCCTGCTGGACACTGGCTGGGCGTCCTCCATCGTCAGCCAGCTGGATCCTGGAACCTCTGCAGTGTCCCCCACACCCTCCAGAATGGCTCACACAGATCTTCCTGCCTTCTTTGCTTCCTACACTAGTTTCAGGGAAGACATGTACCCAGACAGAGTTGTAGCTCACAGGACCCAGAACCCAGCCACAAACAACACCAAACACCCACAGATGGGTCAGTCAGGTTTTGAGAAGGAACCCGGAACCTGTGCCAGCCTGGCATGCCCCACTGGGAAGCTAGGAGGAGCCGGTCTAGCATATTCTGGGACCCGGCCACGGTGGTCAGTGTCCAGGCAAGATTCTGGGCACTGCAGAAATATACATGATGCACGTTGAGTATGGCCGTGAAGGCTAAAAGGACGTGAGAGAGGACTCTAGTGAGGAACCTCTGGGTGAAACTGAAGCTGGGCAACGCAGTCGGCCCTTGAAGGAGGGAGGCAGAAAGAGAGATGGGGGTGGTGAGGAAGAGAGGGAGAGAGAGAGGAGAGAGAGAGGGGGGAGAAAGAGAGAGAGGGAGAGAGCAAGAAAGGAAAGGAGGGAAGGAGGGAGGGAGCAAGGGAGGGGGAAAGGGAGGCCTGGGGATGCTGCAGAGGAGCAGGCTTGAGAGGGCAGACTTAGACTCTTCCTCTGGAGCCCCCAAGGGACCCAGCCTTACTAACAAACAGGTGACTGAAGCCCACAGAAATGGACTTTGGACTTCTGAAAGCCAGAGATGAAGGATACCAAATGGTGTCATTGGAAACCCTCCCCCACAGGGCAAGATGTCCATTCCTGGGGAATTGGGAGTGAGGTCTAGGCCAGTGGCTTTGCGCTGGCTTGCTTTATGTCAACTTGACACACACTGTAGTCATCTGAGAGGAGGAAACCTCCATTGAGAAAAATGCCTCCATAACAATGGACTGCGGACAACCTAGAGAGCCTTTTTCTCAGTCAGTGATTGATGGGGGAGAGCCCAGCCCACTGTGGGTGGGGCTACCCCTGGGCTGGTGGTCCTGACTTCTGTAGAAAGCAGGCTGAGCCAGACATGGGGATTAAGCCAGTAAGCAGCATCTGCACCCCAGCCCCCATATCTTGCCTCCTGGTTCCTGCCCAGCTTAATCTCCTGCCCTGACTTCCTTTGGTGACAGGCTATGATGTGGGAGTGTAAACCAAATAAACCCTTTCCCCCCACTTTTTGCTTCTGGTCATGGTGTTTCATTGCAGCAATAAAAAAATGCTAACTAGCACATGCTGTGGAAGCCACCAGGAGAGGACATACCTGTCTTCTCCCAATTCTAGTACTTGGGAGCTGTGCCGGGCTTCCCTGAGCATCAGGTGTGTGTGTGTGTGTGTGTGTGTGTGTGTGTGCGCGCGCGTGCGTGCGCGCGCATGCACATGTGCATGTGTGTGTGTGCTCGTGTGTTTGTGTTGAGGGGGCTGATGTGCTGGGAACCTGTGCTGAGGACTTGTTGCTCCTGGCGGTGGCCTCAGCTCCCGGCACCCTCTGGGCCAGAACTCACTGTGCTGCCGTGTGGCTCTGGGCTGCTGATCCCCACCGCCCGGGAGTCAGGCCCGAGACCTGCTCACTTGGAAACACCAGAAACACTGTTGGAGTAGTGATGGGGGATGGCCTTCTGATATGTGCTTTTCTTATTGGTTGATGAATAAAACACTGTTTGGCCAATAGAGGCAGGAAGATAGGCGGGGCTAGGAGACGAGGAGAATTCTGGGAAAGGCGGGCAGAGAGAGGGACCGCGAAAAGACGCCATGTAGCGGAGGAAGGAGTGGGAGGTTGAGACTCTTTTCTGGTAAGATAAGACCATGTGGAAACACTTAGACTAATTAGATTAAAAATTAAGGCAGAGCTAACAAGTAAGAAGCCCTAGCCATCGGCCAATGGTTTTATAATTAATATAGCACCCATATGCTTTTCTGGGGCTGAGAAGGGCAGCAGGATCTGGCGGGACAAGAAAACTCCAGCAACAGGGTAGGGAGTATTGGTGCCTCCTAGTCACCTAATCAACTCACACTGGACTACCCCTCGGAAGGCGTACTCCATAAACAAAGCTGCCAGGGGCCCCCAGAGCCTTCTATTGCAAGGGTCTCAGCTCCCACAGGGAGCTCTGGAAGACCCCGCTCAGAAGTTCAGGGATCTTGGGTCTGGGTGGGCACTGCTGCTGCAATGGTCTAAGGCTTCTTACTAAGACAGCAAAGGTTTGAGTTATGCAGACGTCACCCAGGTGCTTAGAAAATAAAAACAAGAACACATGTGATGTAAGTAAAATAGATGACCACGACTTTATAGGTTTTTTTTTCTTTCTTTGTACCAATCTGACAGGCTCATTTTTTTTTGTACTCGCCAAGCCTTTGCTATGATTTGAGTCACTCTTTTAAAAGGTTTACTTATTTTTATCTATGTGGTTTGTGTGTGTGTGTGTGTGATTGCTTGCATGTATGCTCACCACATACATACAGTGCCCACGGGCTCCAGAAGAGGTCATCAGATCCGTGGGACTACAGCTACAGGCAGTTGTGAGCCACCGAGTGGATGCTGGGAACCAAGCCCACACCCTCCGTGAGAGCAGTGAGTGCTCTCAGCCGCTGAGCCTGCTCTCCGGTTCCCACATTGTGCTTTACGGTAGCTGCAAAAGGCACAGCTTGCCTGGAGGAGACACTGGAAGAATCTCAAGTGCACAGCTGTTCCACAGTTTTTTTTCCTTTCAATACCAGAAAGGACACTCAATTTAATTCACCATTTTGTTTTGCAAAATAGAAAGTGTTGTTTTGGCTGGTGGAGCAACATGGAGACGCAGGGTGTTTGTGATTCAAAGGTACGCTCAGCCCAGCTCTCCAACTCAACTGGGCTCCCTCCGGCAGGATGCTCAACATCCGTGCAGTCTCCAGACCCCATGGGCCCTATCAGGTGTCTCCTCCATTCCCTACATCAAACACAGGGATGTGTGTGTGGGAGACCAACAGGAATGGGCTTTGTGGCACATACACACCCAGAGGAAAAGCCAACCTGAAGGCTGCCCTGGGGCTCTAGGGTCCCCAACAACTCACACCCACTTGTGTACACCTGGGAGTCCAGGGTACATATGTCTGAGATTCCTCCAAGCCTTCTTCCGACCCCTCCTCTGCTTGTCCTCCTCTCCCTCACTCATAACTGGAGTCTTAGAAGGAGCGTCACATCTCAGAGACAACCTCCTCAGCTACACGTCTCCAAGGATATCTGTGCCCCTCGGCCTGGGTCTGGTTCCTTCATTGTATGTCAAAGGCTGGAGTGGGCACCATTGTTCTGGGCAGGGGCAGAGTACTTAGTGTCTTAATTCTTGCAGCTACCCCGTTCAGCTGTTGCAATAAGACATCAGGTGCTGGCAATGTGGGAGCGCAGCCATGGCTGTGCTCCGATAAAGTTTTATTTATAAACGTGGGGACAGGGGGCCAGATGTACTAAACTGAGGCCATAGCTCTCTGAGCCCTGCTCTTCCCACTCAGGCTTCTTCCTGCTGGTTCCTTTTCTTCTTTCCAGGGTTTAAGCGCATTCTGCTCACCGACTTTTAAATGCTTTGGGCGCAGTAGGTTCTGTGTCTTTCTGCTCTCCCTGGAGCCCAGGCAGCAAGTCCTCATGGGATACGGCCCAGCGTGGACCATGAGTCCATCCCCCGGGGTTTGTACTAGCACTGGGGAAAAACCTTTGCTCCCTTGTTACTTACTTAATCTCAGGGGCATGTAGAGCGCCCATCGCCAGTATGTTTATTTCATTGAGAGGCGAGTCTGATTAGAAGAAAACCCAGGGCCTGATAGCTGCTTCTGGTCAAGCCATACCCCAGGCTGTGCCTGGATTTCCCTCTTGCTCTTCTCCCTCGGCCACTCTGTTTTGTAGAAATCGTTGCACGGTGCGCCAGTGACCTATCTGGTGGCCGTCTCTGCTCTTTCCGAAGAGGTCTTTTCCCAACGAAGCTTCTGCCCTCTGCTTTGCCTCACTGGGACACAGCCTGTGGGGGCACCTAAGTCACCTGGGGGGCGGGGACTCACACTGTGAGTCCTGGATTCCACACTCAGCCTTCCGGAGGCGGAGCCAGCGCCAGAGGGCAGCATCCCACCCTGAAGCAGAAACACTTACAGCTCCCTCCTGTGGCAGAACTGAGGAGTTTAGCCCCAGGCAGCCTTGGGTATGTGTGTGTGGGGATGTCTCTTGTTTTGGCCCCTTGTTATTATAGAAGTGTTTTTTCTCTATAATTAAGCAAAACCCCACATGTTTTCAATGATGTTAACAAATGGGGAAGAAAGGCAGGGACAGGAGGGGGCAGGGTGGGGGTCCGCTGTGTGTAAAACTGTTCTGGCAGCAGTAGGAGGGCCGGGCAGCCACGCCTTTTGCGTTTCATGGTTCTCCAGGACATGGACACACAGGTATGCATTCCCGCTGTGCCTGGCCATGCGGGGCTCAGGGCTCTTCTCCGCACATTTCCTGGCTGACTGCAGCGAGGAGGCTCTTCTGAATCTAATGTGGTGCTAGGTGACCCGTGGGAGCAGGGGACTATCTGCCTGCCATGCCTGGGCTCAGGGAGTGACAGGTGAGAGGAGCCAGAGGCAGGTACAGCAGGGGGGACTTGGAAAGATGGGTCCTGGAGAAGCTGGGTAGAGAGGAAGAAGCTGGGTGGAGGGGAAGAAGCTGGGTGGAGGGGAAGTTTGGGAAGTCTGTCCACAGACCCCTGCTTCTCACTGGGGACCCACCCTCGCTTCTGAGACCTCCAGTTCTTCTCATATTAGCCCTGCTGCTTGGAGGCCACAGCTTCAGAAGCATACG
>NW_024429209.1:23025749-23063249 GCF_017639785.1 Mesocricetus auratus | reverse complement strand
CATCCTTTGCATACGGGAAGGGCTGGCTACAGAGGGATGATTTGGTTCGCGCAGGGATCAGCATAATATCCAAAGGTCCAAGTCCCAGCAGCTCACGGCATCTCAGAGTGACGGCAGAGTTACCGACTCTGCCCTCATGGCACAGATGTGGTTTGTATATGTGCATAGCATCTATAGGATTGACAAATAATTCTCCATGTTTACTGTAATACAGAAAGGAACAGTTCACTTTCTGGACACTCATAACTGAAGGCTCAGGTATGCTCCTGACTCATCCTCAGCAGGGGACACGGGCAAAGGGACACGGACAGTGGGGTCACTGCCAACATCTGAGCCATGCCCCGGGCCTGCTCATCTGACTGGGTACAAATACCCTCAGCCCTCCCATGTGGGCAGAGGTGACTCTAGAGGCCAGATGGTTTCTGTATTGCAGAGTCCATCACTACGTCTGAAGGGCCTGAGCCCCAGCAGCCTGCTATGTCTCAGGGTCGTGCTGATGAGGGGCTTAGTATCAACCCCAGAGGAATCACGGCCCATGCTCCTTCTAGTGTGTGTCTTCAAGGGTGAGACAATGACCAGGACTGTGGATGCTTCATGTTACAGGTATGCTGAGGCATGCTAGGAATTGCCCAGAACTTTTTTGGACCAAGCCACTCATCTCCCATCAGAATCCACAGGTAGGCTGGTGCAATCAGCCTCACCTCCCAGACAGCAAAGTTCACACTGGAGGCAGAGGGGCAGAGGCTAGCAACAGGCAGGCAAGGGATTAGAGTGGACAGCCCGAGTTGGGCACACAGACATCAGGAGACATCTATGGAATAACTTCTACGGCAGCTGCAATGAACACTTGGGGACTTAGGGACTTTGAAAGGTCTGATTTAGAGTTATTTCCTAGATTCCCCATTTTAAAAGTCACCTGTTTCCCCATCTCGACAGAAGTGAGAAGTTTTCCTACTTTATACTGTTTCTCTAAATATTTCAAGATACAAGAACAGGTAAAGGAATTTCTGAAAGGGACCCCACCAGTGTAGGCAGTAACCCCAAGAACTTAAATTCGGGATTAGGCAGAATCAATTTCTCTTGTATAGCAATGGAAACAATTAGCAGAGAGAAGAGCAAGTCCAGAGATCGAGGAAAAGCCTTTGCCAAGTTTGCACAGGACAGGGAATGAATAACTAGAATCTACAAAGAACTACAAGAATTAAACATCAAAACAAACTGTTCAGTCAGTAAACGGGCCAAGGAGCTGAGCAGGCACTCCTCAAGGAAGAGGCACAAAGGAAGAGGCTGATAAGTATTTAAAAAGTATTTGACATCTTTATCCATCTGGGAGATGCAAATTAAAACTGCTTTGAGATACCATCTTACCCCAATCAGAACAGCCACCAGCAAGAAATCAGTGAGGAGGTGGGAAAGGGACCTTACATACTGCTGCTGGGACTGCAAACCAGCACAGCCACTACGCAGCAAGACAGAGATTCTCTGATGTACTAAAAACAGAATCGAATCGCCACCGGATCTAGAGGTGCCCCTCTGGGCAGCTAACTGAAGGCTTGTAAGTCAGCACACTCCAGAGGGGCTTGCCCATCCATGCTTACTGCTACACTATTCACAGCGGCCTAGATGTCCACCAATGGAAGAATGGATAAAGGAGACACAGAATGTAAAAAAAACGACATTTGCAAGAAAATGGATGGAACTGGAGATCAACATGGTAAGCTAAATTAGATAGACTCAGACAAATGTCACATGCTTTCTTACATATTCGGAATGTAGGCTTATACACACACATGTACATGCGTGCACACACATACACGCACACATGTACACACATGTACATGCACAGACACATGCACAAACATGTGCACACACATACAGGCACTACACACATGCACACACATGCACACACATGTACATGCATACCCATGTACACGCACACCCATGTGCACACACATGTACATGCAGACACATATACACACACATGCACACACATGTACGTGCATACACACATGTACATGCGCACACACATACACACATGCACACACACATGTACACACACACACTTCTATAGGGCATGGGGATAGAAAAGCGACTGTGGGAGTGGGGGAAGAAGAGAGGGGGGAGGGATGGTAAGGAAACACATGTGACAGCAGAGCAGGCGTGGGGACTGTTGGCAGTGTGGATGGAGAAGGCAAAAGGGGTGGGGGTCGGGGTGGCACTGGGAGGGGGTAAATAGGAACAAAAGTAAGATAATGCACATGAATTGAAATACGGTAACGAAACCCAACGCCTTATACTCTGCTTAAAAATAATTAACTTAAAAAGTAGCACTTAGGTGTCTCTGCAGGACAGTGTAGGGGGAAATGGAGATTTCTGTCCATGGTGCTGACGGGAATTTGGTTGCCTGTTTTTCTTTTTTCCTTTCCTTAAAATTTATTTAATTAAAAAATATCTTTTCATTTTACATATCAACCCCTGTTCCCCATCCCTCCCCTTTTCCTACCTCCCTGCCTCCCCTCTTCCCACTCCTCAGATGGGTAAGGCCTTCCTTGGGGAGTCAACAAAGTCTGGCATATTAAGTGGAGGCAGGACCAAGCCCCTCCCCACCCGTATCAAGGCTGAGCAAGGTATCCCGCCATAGGGAATGGGCTCCAAAAAAGCCAATTCACGCACCCTGGATAGGCCATGGTGCCACTGCCAGCCCCCCCCAAAAGATCAAGCCACATAACTGTCCCCCCACATTCAGAAGGTCTAGTTCTGTCCCTTGCAGGTCCCCCAGCTGTCAGTTCATATATGTGAGCTCCCTCTAGCTGGGGTCAGCTGTCTCTGTGGTTTTCCCCATCATGCTCTTGACCCCCTCTTGCTCATAGGACCCCTCCTCCCTCTCTTCAACTGAACTCCAGGAGCTCAGCCCAGTGCTTGGCTGTCTGGGTCACTGTACCTGCTTCCGTCAGTTACTGGATGTAGGTTCTATGATGCCAATGAGGGTAGCCACTAATCTGATTAAAGGGAAAGGGCCATTCAGACAGACACCCCCTCCACTATTGCCAGGAGTCTTATCTGGGGTCATCCTGTGGATTCCTGAGGATTTCTCTAACACCAGGTTTCTCCCTAGCCCCACGATGGCTTCCTCTATCAAAGTATCTCTTTCATTCTTCTCCCACTCCACTCCTCCCCCAAACTGGTCTTAGTGATCCCTCATGTTCCTATCCCCAATGCCCCTCCCAGTTTACCCAGGAGACCTTGGTGGACGGCCCCAGGAAGGGAAAATACTAGCTGCCTGGTTTTCAACCTGGTGAGTTCTTTCTTTGTCGTCAATGACCGCAGAAACAAAGCAGCAGTGTGCACTGGGTATTTGATCTCCTCTGCGCAATCGTTGCGGGGGAACTCAGTCTGATGATGTAACAAGGATATCAGTAGACATAAGGGTCCACAGTTCAGACGAGGGATGCTCTGAGCTTTGAAGGGAAGCAGCTGAGACCCTTCAACTCTCCCTGTGGGTGCCAAGGCCTGACACTCACTGCCTTGTCATCGGAGAGGACCCTGGGAGGCTGATGACAACACTGCCTGGTGCATGGAGGAGGGACGATGAGACCTCGTCAGAGCACACGGACTTCCCTAGCTGCCTGACCAGAGGCTGCACATCTCTCTCCTCCCCTCTCATACCAGTGCTCTGGCTCCCAGTAGTGACCCAGAAGGGTCCCCTCTCTCCTTAGGACACACATCAGGGCGCCATCAATATTCCATGAAGCGGGGAGGGGAGAGTCTGCCTCCCCGCTGAGTTTCTCACAAGTCTTCCCACAGGAAGGAAAAATTTAGCCTTTAAAGCCACTTAACACAGCTGGGGACTCATCAGTGAGGGGACCACCGAGAGGATGGGGCTGGCTGGCAGCCGACAAACCCATGGAGAGGCCCCATGCGGTGCTCTCGGTGGGACCGTGGCTCTCTAGCAACTCTGGAGGTGAGAGCTTTGGGGGAGGTTGCTGTGGTTGGTGTGCCCCGTGCTGTTGGCTGCTCTTCTCGCGGATGTTGATGTTTGGTAAGGATGCTGAGTGGAGATGGTTCTTCAGGAACTGCCTTCTTTGTGAACGCAAGTCAGCACTCTGGGGGGTCCCCAAAGCCCGGCTACTCCCCCACAGCATTAACCCAAAGCACGGCTACAGAAGTGACGTTTGCGTTACTGATATCCGCTGCACTGTGCAGCAAGAGGGAAGCACGAGCAGAAACAGAGCTCAAGTGTAGAGATGAGGGCCCCCAAATGACCAGGGAGAGCCTCGCAGCGCCCTTCTGCCCATGGGCACACACAACGAGAGGAAGGACTTCAAGGGCACCCGCATTGCTGTCTCTGACGCACTTTCCTTGGGCACAAATGACAAGCAACAGCAGAAAGTAGAGACAGAGCAGCCAGGTGCAATGTCATGAGAATTTAAAAAAAAAGAAGATTTAAATGTGGTGTGTGTGTGGGGGGGGTATGTGCATAAGAGTGAGGCTAACAGTGCCCAGTCCCTTGGAGCTGGAGGTACGTGTGGTTGTACGCTGCCTGGATGTGGGTGCCGGGATTAGAACTCTGGTCCCCTATAAGGGAAGTGCATGCTCCTAATCACTGATCCATTTGTCCAGTCCCCAGCATATAGGCTTTTAAAGGAGTGATCTGGGGCCAGGGAGACAGCTCAGTTGGTAGAGAACTTGCTCTGGAAGTCTGAAGTCTGAGGACCAGAGTTCAAACCTGAGAACTCCTGTAAAGAAAGTTGGGCATGGCGAAGCATGCTTTGCAGACCCGCTGCTGGGAGGGGAAAGTGGGTGGACCCCAGGGTTTACTGACCAGCCAGGCCAGCCAGGATGGTGGCTTCAGGCCGGAGATGGATTGTCTTACAAAACAAGATGCACGTCTCTTAAGAAGTGATGCCTGAGGTTGAACTCTGGTCTCCACAGGCACCTGCAGCTGCACACCACACGTGTGCATCCCCCCATACCTGCACACCTCATACGTGTGCACCCATTACACACACACACATCTGCACACCACACACATGCACCTGCACACCACACACGTGTGCACCTTCACACACATGTGCACACGCACCTGCACGCCTCACACCTCACACCTGCACACCACACACATGCACCTTCAAATCATACATGTATGCACCTTCACACACACACACACACACACACACCACACCACATGGTACACAGAGGACACTGCAGGACTGGGGGAGCTGGCTTTTCCTTCCTAGGGCAGAGTCACTGGTGTGATGTGCTGCATTCTCTTTTCCCTTAGACAGAGAAGGCAGTAATCTTACATCAGGAACCACCAGCTAAATGGGGTGAAAGGGACACCATCGTACTATTAACCCCTAGTCACAGCTGGCCCAAGGCTGCTATTACTCACACTGGTAAAAAACTTTGCTAGAATTTAATGAAAATGAGTAGGCAAAATTAATAAACCGGAATTCCAACCTGAAGCATAACCGCTCTCATTCCAATGGGCAATTTCAGCACAAACCCCAGCCCACGATCAGAGCCATTTCATTGCCACAGCTTGAAATTTGTTTTGAATTACCTTGATAATAATACAGCCATTCATTTAGCAAAGGCGCCGCCACATAGCTGATGGGTCTCAGAGGCCTCGTTTCTAAAACCCAGAGCTACAAAGTTACCGTATAACTAGAATTAGTGACGCTCCGCCAGCATGGGATGGCGGGAGTTTGTCTTTGATGATTAAAGCCCAGGTAAGTGTACTTTAATGTCGTTAACAAGACTTTCGGGCTCCCGCAGAGCCATCATCCACAGTGAGTGCAGACCTTAGGGGGAGCGCAGAGGCGCCTTTCACCCCAGAACTTCAAGTGCCTCTAGGAAAGTGTGCGGTTCCATTAAGACAAAGACGCAATTTGACAGGGGCATAAACACGTTGAGGTTTTACTCCTGGATTTTATCTCTTCTCATTCCTCTGAGCTGCCTGAATAGCAGCTATCACGTTAAGAAACCCAATTAATATGCAAGACAGGAGCAGTCCACAGTGAGCAGAGGGAGGGAGGTCCTGGGGCACAGAGCAAGGACGCCCCACTTGGAGGTAAACTGCAAAAGTAACTTGCTTTCACAAGATCGGCTGTTGTCTTGGACAAAGTTTCACCGAGCTATGGGTCCCTGTGGCCTGCTAACCATCTGCGAACCGAGGCTCTGGAGCCGAGATGGTGGACGACTTTGTAAACAGTTTTATCCCACTGCTTGCTTAGTGTACTTTTAGCATAAGGCCCAAGACAGGAAGCATGGCTGTCTGGCTGGTGAGTCTGCTGCCTCGTGAAGGAGGGGCCAGGGAGTTGGGGCCACCATCAGCTCCAGGCGCCTCTCCTCTGTGGGGCCAATTTTGACCTTTTTAGTTATTAACTTATGGATTCCCAAGATGCCCGCTCACCTGGGACCGCGGCACTAGGAACGCCCATTGGGAAGGTTAAAACTTAATAAAAACCCCACCAGCTCATCAAAGGGTGACCTTCCATTTGGAAAGACCCAGAAATAAATTTCCCTTTTGATTAAATTGAAAATCAATTTCCAGTGACATTTCTATTCCATCAGGCCCCAAATTGAAGCAAGACTAGACTTCCAAAGGAGGATGGGTGACTCTAGGGTAGAGACCAGACAGCTGGCTGGACCTGGGGCAGATCCAGGTGCTCCAGGCTTCTCAGGAGATCACGAGGGTCCTGGGCTCCTCAACAGAGGGGCTGGGGCTAGCTTGTGGTGGTGTGTAAGAGGCTCCCACGAACGGTGGTATTTTGAAGCACGAGCTGGGACTGCTGTCCATGGCGGTGTCTCGGTGACGGGAAGACAGGGCTCCCGAGCCCCCACAGTTCCCAGCTGTGGCTCAGGCAGGGCTTGTGTTTGGGCTTTGGCCCAGTCTGTTTTCAGAGGTGCTTCTGTGTGGTAACTGCACACAAAGCATCCTGGGTGCAAGAGGTCATCTCCGTGTGAGGCCGGCATCTCCGCTTCCAGGAGCCACGCTCTCCATGGCTCCTCTCTTCTCTGCCGTGAGACGGGCCACCTGCCCCCTGTTCTGCTGTTCTGCGTGCTAGCCAACACGAGAAACCCACGAGATCAAAGCTCGCCCTCTACCCAGACCTTCTCAAGTGGGTTGGGAGAAGACTTATTTCCTAGAAGAAATCCAAACCTCGGAAGAAGCAGAGTAAAACCCAAGTTCCCATTCCTGTGGCCAACGTGGAAGCCATCCTTGGTCAGAGAGCCCTTATAAGAGAGGGAGGAGGCTGTGTGTGTTTCCATGCGGCAGGGATGCCGAGGGAATCTCTGAGCAGGGATAGATGTCTGTGCTCAGAGCCCACAGAGAGGAATGCACATAGCTCTGAGGCTTTCTTTAATACTGTTTAATGTGCAATCAATAACTATGTGCTTTGCCCACAGGGCAGGCACAATGCAACCAAACTGTCGCACAAGTACAAATTGTGTGAATCTTGTTAGAAACGGGATTGCATCATTGTTCCCGGGGCAGCACCCATGGCATCTTAAGCCAAGTGCAAATGGTTTCTAAAAAAACGAATGCTCTGTGTGATTTAGGTAAACTTAATAAGATAGAGGAATGCTAATGAGCATAGAACTCATGTGCGGGTCCCACTCATCCCAAATGGAACTTCTGTTTATGCAGAGTGCTCGAACAGCTCTCATTCTGTGCCTCAAATGCCTCTTGGTCTCTGCACAAATGGTCCAGAGATGATCAGGGGCTGGAAAGGGGCGGTCCTTCCTCTGGGTGCGAGGCAGCAGTGCAGACAGCAGCATCTAGAACAGCCGATACCAGACAGCAAGGACCCACAGGGGGAGCCCACGCTGGAAGCCTCTCGCCTAAGCCACAGTTGGCGGCTCTTCCTGAAGCGATCACCTGGTGCAGCTGCTCTAGCTGAAGAGACACAAGGCTGCGGCCCCAGGGGACCCTCAGTTCTGCCGTCTATTAAAATTAAGAGGAACTTGGGGCCCTTGGTTCATCACCCCATGCTCTTGCAGCAATCAGAGGCCTCATACAGAAAATAGCTTCCATGAGCTCTTGTGGAGTCACTCACCCGGAAGGTACCTGGGTCTCGGGCCACACACCTGAAGCAGCTTACGCATGCTGTGAGGGTGGCGTGCTCTCTGTGTGCCTTGTGATCATGTATATGCAGGCACACAGTCCATCCTGGAAGAGCGGCTACACACATCATGTGCAGTTGTGCATTTACATTGTCTGCTCACACACGGGTGTGTGCACGTGGGCACAGAGGACTCGTAGCGAGAGGCCCTTCATGCGCATTGGAGCACAGTTCCTCCCTCATGGTGCCCAAAGACAAAGATAGGTGGCGAAGGACTCAAGATAACTAAGTCCCTCTTCTCGGGGCGTACCCCGTGTGTGAGGCACTCCCTCCAGCCAGGCTCCGCCTCCTAACTTCCATTACCATCCAGCGCTGACATAAAGTCACAAAGCCACCAGGGTGTGTGAACACACTGACGGGGTCAGGGTCCGCTGGACCCAGCCGTTTCTCAAGTGAAGGGTCTACAAGCTGAGGACCAGGCCATCGACACAGGGCCATTCCCAGAGGCATTTTATATCCAAACCGTAATAATTATCCCACATACCAGGACATACACGCATGTACTTATCCTCATATGCACTCACGCATGCAGATGTGCACGTTTGCATAGATACCCACAGGTCAATGCGCACACTTTGCGTCCACGTCATGTGACCCTGCATCACGGCTGGCCTGCGGCATCTCTGCTGCTGCCCTGCTGGAACGCCTGTCTGGTGCAGCCTCCAGGACTGCAGTATCAGTCTTTGACGCTCCCGAGGCAACTGATCACCCGTGAACCACTCTGACTGGGCTTGGACGGCAAAGCCGTGTCTGTGACTGTGTTTGTCTTCTGAAAATACTAACTTCAAAAGACAATAAGGATCTGGCTCTGGGACCCCAGAGGGCACCTGCAGATCAATAGCCGGAATGCACCCATGAGTCTCCAAGATGCACCCCACCAGCACCTGCGGCGCCTCCATATGCCTCCTGGCTTCACATGTCACCTGGAGTGACTCTTACAGTCTGCTGATGCCCTGAACGTCCGAGGGTGGAATCAGAGAAACATGTTTGTCAAGGCCTGTGACACTGAAGAAGCCACCCGGAGAATCGGAAAGGAATAGATGGGACGGTTCTCTCAAAAGCCCGCCACTCAATGAAATGCCGCTGCACCAGGTGATACTGAAATAGGATGCAAATTGGACTGCTGTTGCTCATGGGAAGGCAGAACCTGCCCCTGCCTGGGGAGACCTGGCCCTGCCCTAGTGGTCTCCTTACAGAAGAAGCAAACCACTAGGTAGGACCTAGATCTGTGTGCCACAGCCCTACAATACTTGGACCTAAGCTCACACACACAGGGCCACCGTGATGCTGTTCAAGTTGTAGTTCAAGCTCATGCCTCTGCTGTCACACTGTGCTCCAAGGGACTGGTTTCTAGAACCCTGGCTGCACCCACTGGGTACACATACCAGAGAGTAGTACCCTGCAGCCACCGTGCAGCCTTGAGAGCCACAGAGAGCAGGGGACAGGGTTTGGATAAGATGGGAAAAACAGGCACCGGGCGTCAGGCGGCTGTGAGATGGAATTGCCTGCGTGGCACCAGTACATATGAACCAGGCTCACGCCCTGAAAAGCAGGACACACATGTTCCCATGACCCAACGGCGGTACCTACAATAGAGACACCCAAGAGGTGGTCATTGGATGCTATGCTGATGATGTTCACATGTCACTAGCCAATAGGACCCTGACCTCAAACGCAAAAGCTGCCCTACCCACTGTTCTGAGATGGTAATACAGCTCACAACTATAAAGCCAACGTACAGTTTTTTGCAACCCCATGCGTCCAATGATGTGCCGCCATCACCGCCATCTCGGCCGGGACACCTCCTCAGTCCCATCTCTCCCCCCATTTGTTCCGTCCGCTGGTACCCAACAGGGGTGCTTTCTGTTTGTTTGGATTTGCCTATTCTGGACATGTGGGCAGATGGAACCCTGAAACATGTGGCTTTCCAGCCTGGCCTCGGGCTCTTAAGCACAATGGACTCGAGGTTCCCATGTGGTGGACGTGCTCCAACCCGCTACTGCTTTGCTGCTCGGTGGATGTAGCATCTTCGTCTCCTGCTCATCATCTGACGAACAGCTGGGGGCTAACTACTGTGACCTGTGTCACTCTGAGTAGCCCTGCGTGCGTTTTCGTGGTTGCTGTATTTTTTTCAGTTCTTTTGGGTTACATCCCTAAAGGTAAAAATATCTGAATTATACGTGAAGCCATTTCTTTTTCTAACTTTGGAAGAATCAGCTGCTCCTCCCCCACCCCCAACACACACACTGTGGTAGCTGCACAATTTCCCGTTTTTACCAGTGATGCAATGAAGGCTCCAGCGTCTTCACCAGCATCGTTGCGTCATGGCCACAGCTTTCCTGTGATTGCGTGGTGCCAGTGAGATGTCATTGTTGCTATTGCTTCTCTCTCAGGTGTCTGATATACCTCTGTTTGCTTACTGGACTTTCACATGTGTTTGTGTGTGTGTGTGTGTTATGTGTAAATGCAGGTATGCACATGCAGTGTTGCATGTGTGGAGACTGGGGGGCTCAATTTCAGGCCTTGGTTCTTGCTTTTCACCTTGTTTGAAATTTTAGTATCTTAGGCTATAGAAATGGCTCAGTGGACGCAGGTTCTGTTCCCAGCAACTCGCATGGTGGCTCACAACTGTCTCTAACTCCAGTTCCAGGGGATTCAAGGCCTTCTCTGACCGTTGTGGGCACTAGGCATGCACACGATGCCCAGACACACAAGTAGGCTAAACACCTATACTCATTACATACAAATAAAATAAAAGTCTTTCAAAAGTTAACAGGATCTCACTTGCTCTTCCAGCTGTGGACAATGGGCCGGCTGGTTCACGAGCTTCCGGAACTCTCCTGTGTCCTCCTCCCATTTTGTTGTGAGGTGCCGGGGTTACACGCTTGTGTCATGTGTCCAGCTGCGTGAGTTCTGCGGATCTGAACTCCAGTCTTCATGCTTGCGCGGCAAGTGTGCTTTCTGAGAGATTCGCCTCCCCTGCCCCTTTCACGTGTTTTGCTTGCAGAAATGTCTGTTCAAACTATTCATCACTTTCAACGAAGGATTGGTACTTCCTGTTAATGAGTTCTCAGGGCTCCTTATGTATCGAGGACCACAGACCCTCATCATAGGTGATAGTTGCAAATGTTTTCTCTGGTGTGTTCATTTACCCTTTCGATTTCTTTTTGTTTGTTTGTTTTTGTTTTTATGAGACAGGGTTTCTCTGTATTGTTTTGGAGGCTGTTGGTCCAGCCCGGCCTCGAACTCACAGAGATCCGCCTGCCTCTGCCTCCCGAGTGCTGGGATTAAAGGCGTGCGCCACCAACGCCCGGCCCCTTTTGATTTCTTGATGGTATCTTTTGAAGCTCATATAGTTTTAGTTTTGAAGAATAGTTATTTTCTCTTTCATGCTTTGGGTCATATCTAAGAAGTCATTGCCCATTGACTAATACTAATACTTTCATACCTGTGTGTGTGTGTGTGTGTGTGTGTGTCAGTCTCTGTCTCTGTCTTCATCCCCCCTCTCTCTGTGTGTGTGTGTGTGTGTGTGTGTGTGTGTGTGTGTGTGTGTGTGTGTGGTTTTGGAGATAGGGTTTCTCCATGTAATAGCCTTGGCTGTCCTGGAACTAGATCTGTAGCCCAGGTTGGCCTTGAACCCACAGAGATTCACCTGCCTCTGCCTCCTGAGAGCTGGGATTAAAAGTGTGCACCACCTCCATCTGGCAACGTTCACTTTCTTACTCTTAGTTTCTGCACTCTGGCCCTTGGTCCATCTGGAAGTAATTTCTGAGTACAGTGTGAGGTTGGGACCCAGCTTTACTGTTTCTCACAGGCACATCCCTGTGTCAGCACCGTTTGCTGGAGAGGCTGTCCTTTTGCCAAAGCCGTCTTGGCCCCTTGTCAACAGCCAGTTGGCCATGGATGCAAAGGTTTACTTCTGTGTTTTTGACCGAGGTCTAGTGATCTATGTGTCTGTCTTCATCTCAGCACCACCCTGTCTTAATGACTTGTGCTTTTGACACTCGGTTTCAGAGGTAGTTCAGCCAGGCTGGCGTTAAACTTGCCGTCCCCCAGACTCAGCCTCCTGAGTGGAGTGCTGGGGTCACAGGCTGGGGCCTCCAAACAAGGCTATGAGTTTTTAATATGTGTTTTATTCAACAGTGGGCTATTATTTTGCAGACAGGGCCACTTTTACCAAACGTAAAGTGGAAGTCCTTCCCGGTGTGGCCCGAGGGCTCTGTTCACACTCTGTTCACACATTCACAAACAGCAAGAGTTACCCGTGCTGTGGGAAGCCAGCACAGCAACTGGGAGGAGCTGGAAGACTTCAGGGGGCCTCTGAACATTCTGGTTTTTCACCCAGTGTCTGGTGTACACATGTAAACTCATTTCATGAGCGTACGTTGAGGTGTGGGCTGGTGAGTAACAGACTTTTCCATATTATTTTACACTCCAATAAAATTTATCAGATACGAGGAGAAACAAAGACTGGCCCCCTCAAGACAGCGAGGGGCAGGCTGTTCCCATCCTTGTAGTGCACATTCAACGAGCTCAACACACTCTGTGCTCAGAAACACACACAGCAATCCCATACCCACCATCTAACCCTGCTAACTGCTGATATGCCCCACACGAGTCTAAAGCTTCTCGTTGCTACTTCCATTAGCTGTTTGTAAGAGCCCAAGAGGAGAAGCGCCTACTGCTTGCTTTCTGTGTTTGAGGAAACTCAGTGTGTGGCTTGAGCGATTTGTTCCCAATCCCAGTAGGTGGCAGTGCCTGGGTTTCTGTCTGCCATTGTTTGTAAGACCCACTCTCTGCCACGCCCCTTCTTGGCTGCAGGTAGCTGCATGCTTATGGCCAAGAGGTCTATATGGTCACTCGGTTGCTTTCCACATGGGGACCATGATCTGAGGCCACTGTGGAGTGGCAGAGGCAGGTCCTGGTACCGGGGGAGTGCGGGAGGCAAGTGCACCGTGGAGGATGTGCGAGCAGCCAGGCACCTGCAGCCTCTGGGGGTCTGGGGGAGAAAAGTGTCCAGGTAAAGAGTCTGTAGTGGGTGCAAAGGCCACAAGGTGGACAGAGGTCACCACACATGGTGACAGTGGGCACTAGGTGGGGTCAGGCAGGTAGACAGGATGGGTGGGGCCGTGGGGAACACTGGAAGCAGACAGAGGCTGGCTCCTTGTGGTTTTGGGTATAGGGAGAGCTGGAGAGATCAGTCAGAGGCAGAAGGGTGTCTGGGAGGATACCAGGCTGTGAGGGGCCCCTAGGAAACAGGTCGTCAGCAAAAAGGGATGGTCAGTCTCTATGACTTGGCTTGAGGGAACAGAGAGCTGACTAGAGCTGACTGGCGAGCTCAGAAAGAGTTCGTCCAGACACCAGATCTGCTGGCTTGGTTCTGGGCCAGCACCCCTGCTTATGACCTAGGTAATGTTTCCTACATGTGTGGGGCCCCCATGTCCCGGCTCTAATATCCATGAAGGCGGGAGTCAGTGGCTCTAATACCAATGTGCTGGGTGCAGCTAGGGATAAACACACACAGGCCCAGCCACAAAGCACACACACACACACACACACACACACACACACACACACGCACACACACACACACACACACACACACACACACAAAATTCTGAGTTTGTCCACAAAGAATGCAAAGTACAGCCAAGCATGTTTCTCAGCAGCTCACCCAACCCCTAAATGTCATGTCTGAATAAAAGCAATGTTGAGGCTGAGGCAGTGGCATCAGGACCTGAGTTCAATGCCCAGAACCCAGGTGGAAAAGTTAGGTTTGCTGGAGATCTTGTAATCCTGGGGCTGAGGTGCACAGGGGCAGATCCCTAGAGTCTCCTGGCCAGCACAGTCTACTTGCTAAGTTCCAGGCCAGTGAGAGACACTGTCTTAAAGGCATGCAAGTATGTTGATGCACGCGCGCACACACACACACACCAGCACTCGTGTGGCACTGTTGGACCAGATCTCGTTTGTGGACAGAGTCTGGGAGAGTGGGTGAGGCTTCAAGCGCTCTCTTACACTCCCTGCTCCACTGAGGAGAGGCCCACCGCCCTCCCAGCTCCAAACGATTGTGACGGAATGGCTGAGGCTGTAGCGCCTTGTCATCCGTCCCCACTTTGTCACCTGCTATCCTTCCCAAGGAATACACCAATCAACCTCTGGGTGGCATATTCCACACCCACAGCTCCTGGCTCAAGCCCTGGTGTCAGTGTGATTCCACAGTGACTCCCACCAGGCCTAATGAAGCAGGCGCTGCCCGCTCTTTTGCATCAAGGAGATCCGCCCCGCCAGCCTGGGCTACCTACCTCCATCCTGCCCTGTCACTGCTGCCCTGCTGATGGCTTCCACCCACAGCCCATGTGTTTCCCGGCTCCTGCTTGGAAAACTTCAACTCTGGTCTTCCTTGGTCTTCCCTCTGGACATGCCACCGTCCCACCAGTCTAGAGACACAATTCTAGTCACCTGCCATCTCCAGCCGCATCCTGACTTTCCTTGTCTTCGTTTTCTTCCCCAAGGCTCTTCCTGGAGGACCCGCCTCGAGGTAGACCCCCGCTAACTATCCTAACACATTCGGAGGCTGGGCTGTGCATCAGACACTGTTCATTTGGAGCGCTCCCTTTGAAATGCTAAGAGATGCGTGCTTTTAAAGGCAATTTATTTGAGACACTCTGAGAATTTATGTTTCTGTAAACACATTTTAATTTTTTAATACACACTTTATGCCATGAAAGTGCAACCCAATCTGAATAAAATGTTGCCCCCGAGAACTTCACTCGATAGTTCAAAATTAAATTTTAAAATGTTGCAGAGCTGGGGTGGGAGGGACTAACCCTGCCATCTTAGCACACACGGCCGCTCCCCTTCCCACCCACCCTCTCTGTTCACACCCTTTCTCCTGTCACAGATGTCCCTGGGCTTCAAGTTCAAGCAGGGAGCTGGCCAGGCTGGAGCCTCCCCTCTCCTGTCTCCTCCCCTGCACCCTTTGGTCTCAGCTTGGATCTCCCAGGCCCCCACCTGGCTCTGAACTCCTGAAGTCTCACGGTGGCCCCCTCCCCTGGCTTCAGTATCTTCCTGGCACAGGTCACTCACCAAACACCCCTCCCTGTTTTCAGAGCAGACATTCTCCTGCAGGAAGAGTCGGCCACTGCAGAGAGTTTCCTTTTCAGTTCCAAACAAGCTGTTAGTTTGATCAAGAGCCTGTTTGTACACACAACTCACACTGTAGCCCACATACATGAACAAACACATATCCACAAACAAGCACACACACACATGCACACCTCATGCCATACACATACACGCACACACACACATGCAACCCGCATTGGCACACCTCATACTGCAGCCCACATACATGTAACTTGCACACTGCATATAGTTATCATATACACACCTCATATTGCAGCCTACATATATGCACACATATACTCTACACATCATACACGGATGCACACCTGTCTGTGCACTCACACACTTTTTTGCACATACACACATAGCCCTTTCTCACCTCTCACCTCCACATATACACACACTCTATCACACACACACTCCATTACACACACATTCTTCCCATAACACACACTCTATCACACATACTCTCACACAATCTTCCCATCACACACACACACTCTCTATCACACATACACTCTCTCTCATACACACTCTATTATACACACATTCTTCACATAACACACACACACTATCACACACACTCTCACACAATCTTCCCATCACACGCACACTCTATTACATACACACACTCTCACACACACTTGTCTTTCTCTCACACACATACTCTTTCCATCACACACACACTATCACACAAGTACACACTATCACATACGTACACTCGCTCATGCACACTTGTCTCCACTCTTCCCTTAACACATACACATTCTTTTTCTCTATAACACACACACAACTCTCTCTCACACACACAATCTTTTCATCACACACACGCTTTCTCTCTATAACTCACACACTCATACACACAATCTTCTCATCACACACACACTCACACACGCACATACACACATGTGCTCACAGAGTCACTGAGTCCCTGGTGGTAGGACAAAGCTCCCCTTCCCCCTTGCCTGGGGACTGGCTGCACCCCAGGAATGCCTTGATTTCTCCTGCCAAGCTCTGGCAGCTGCACAGTGAGGGGTGACAGGGGAAAAGAATTTCTACCCTGGCCATGAAAAGGAAGCCCACATCTCCAGTTGGCCTTTACAAGAACAAGACTTGCTGGAGTAGGAGAGACACTGTGCACAGTGACACACAGCCTGCCATGTGGGGGAAAGTTTCAGGGTGCTGGGCACTACAAACCCATGGCGTGACCCTTGGGGAAAAGCCTACTTCTTGGTGACAGGCCATCAGAGTTTCAGTGTGCAGAGGCTTGTGGCGCTTGAAATGCTAATTGGCCATTCACTGAATTTACTGCCACTTCCCAAATGCACACTTATTGGACATGGCCATAATTTTAGCATTTTAAAGGTAATTTCTTAACACTGCAGACCACTTGGTCTTTTTAAAAAGCAGTGGTTACTCTCACGTGGGAGCCGTAAATGGCCACAGTACTCCCAAAGCTGTTTGGCAAAGCTCGAGGCTCACGAGGAGCATTCCATTTGATGGACTGCTCCGGGCTCTGAAAGTGGTCCAGAGACGCTGTCACGTGGACCCTGCAGCATCCACAGGTTCCTGCTGTCTGAGACAGGCTCTGGAGCATAGACTCAACAGTACATTATCATGGGCACATGTAATTCCTCAGCCTGCAAGTATGGCTCCGCCCACACTTTACCCATCAAATTCCAAGACTTGTGTTGGTTAAGTGAGGATGGAGGTTTCTGTCCTGCCTGGTCCCACAGCCGGATTGCCCCAAATGAACACACAAAGACTTATATTAATTTACATACTGTTGGCTGATGGCTTAGGCTTCTTATTGGCTGGCTCTGTCTTAATTATTAACCCATTTCTATTAATCTATGTATTGCCAAGAGGCTGTGGCTTACCTGTAATCTGGCGTGTTACTCCTTCTGCCTCATGGCGTCTCTTGGCCACCTCTCTCTGGCTCCCTTTCCCCAGCCTTCTCCTGGTCTGGTGGCCCCACCTATGCTTCCTGCCTGGCTACTGGCCAATCAGTGTTTTATTCATCAACCAGTAAGAGAAACACAGGTACAGAAGGAGATCCCTCATCAGGTAGGCCCCTTCTCTGTGTTTAGGGTTCATAATTGTATGACTCTTATCTCTTGAGGACAGTAGCAAGACCCTCTTTCCTGTGACAGGGTGGCCGGTTTCCTGCCTAGGGCCAAATCTAGATTCATTTTTGCTTGTTCCCCGTAATTATCCCAAACTGGCCCACTGGTCCCCAGTATCTTCCGGGAAATGGAGGGTGTAGTGGCGTTGAGGAAAGCAATGTGGGGTGGTGGTAGTGTCTTTTGTGGCCCTCAGTCGGTCCTAGTCACATGTAGGTCGAAGACTTGGTGATGGGCTCCGTGGCCTGCATCACAGCTACTGTTTCCTGGTGACCTCTGCTCTCATTGCAGAGGACAGTGGGTCCCACAAGCCACAGATCTTAGGCAGACTCATCATCTAAACAGCGTTTCTCAGCCTCAGTGGAACTGGCGGCATTTGGAGCTGGGCAACTCTGCCTATGGAATTTAGAGTGTGCCGTAGCACCCCACCTGTGCTGAATGCCCGGAGCCCAAAGATATACCATTGTGGCAACCACAACCATCTCCAGGAACTGCCAGTGCCCTCAGACAGAACTGAAGAGGGTATGAGGAGGATGGTGTGATCCGTTCCACCAGAGACCAGCTGCAGAGCACTGGGGTTTGGTAGAAAGCTTGGAGAAGCACACCTTAAGGACCAGGAAGAGGTTTTGTGTAGGGGGAGAATCCTTATGGATGAGGGAAGGAACCTGGGCTGGCGCTGGAGCCTTCTCCTTGGTTTTGGTGTGTGTGTGTGTGTGTGTGTGTGCTCCTTGCATGTCTGATGCACTTGCTTAGAACACCCCTCATAGCCAAACACCACTTTCTGCTCTACAGCAGCTCTGTTCCAACCTCTTGACACAGATCAAAGGTGCCATCAGTTTTGTTGCTTTGTGGGTTTTTTTTTTCAATTTTATAACTAAGTTAGAAAGAAAACTGCTTGGTTTGGCAATGTCGTAAGTGACAAATGAATCCTATTAAGGTTGTGAAATTAGCAGAGCTAAATGACATTAGCGAACGTAACGTTTTTATCACTCAACTAAATGCTGCCATCCCCACTCCTGCCGACAAAAGAAACTGTCACTTTCGAAGTCACAGGAACTTTAAACACCATTAGGGAGTCTGTGGAGCTCTTGCAAAGGGCCAGCATTGCGCTGCAACCGTCTCTCTGTACGTACGCCAAGCAGACACTGCTGGTGTGTCTATTCATAGGCGTGGCGGACCCTGTCTAGGCTTCCGGCTTATAAACATACTCCATGTGTTTATAAGAGCTGACACTGCTGGTGAGGGATGTATTTACTTTTTTATACTAATATAAAGTGACCCTCAGCATTGTGGAGACACGAGATTTGTTCATTGAAAGGGCTGCTACAGCAAACTTTGCTGTGTGAGTGCATCCACAGCTATCAGAAGCCAGGAAGGAACTCACTGGCCTCTGATTGGCAGGCATGGGGAATCCAAATTCCCAAGTACAGGGAGCATGTGGGATGCGGGACCTGCCACTGCCCTGCTGGGCAACAGGACCCACACAGTTGTTTTTGACCCAGTGAGTCCAGGTGGCCACCTCAGGGCAACCCAGGCAGGGTCAGCCTTGCCACACTGACAGCAGGAGACCAGAACTGCCTCCGTTAGTCAGGAGAGGGTGGTTCTGAGGCAGCAACAAGCAGCCCTCACCAACACATGCCTCTTTCCAACTTAGATAATTCTCTCAGGGGCTCCACAGCCCTCCTGACCCACCGCTCCGCCTGGGTGTGGACCGGCAACCCGATGGGCTTTGCGTGTCTGATTTTCCGTAGGGGAAACATCACCATGCAGGTGTCTCAGGGCAGAAAACAGTTTCCACTCACATTTCACCTTGAAGGTGAGTTTTGCAGTTACTCCTAATGTCGAGGCACAGTGCAGGGGGGATCCTTCCAGGTGCTAGGGAGGAGGGGGCAGAGGTAGGAATCCTGGTAAGAAGTGGCAGCAACAAAGGAGCTCTTCGCGGCTCATTCGTTTGATGGACAGCTACTGAGAGGAATGTAGGAGACTCAAACGTGGCAACAATGTTGAAAAAGACAGAAGATCTCTGGGGCAGACGAGGGGATAATGCCATTTATGGATTTCAAATAAGTTTCTTTGGGAACCCAGCCCAGTCTCTGTGTACATGCAGCAGGGAGAGAGTAGAGATGTCACAGGCAGCCAGAAGAAGAGGATACAAGGACTGGGAGAGAAGGGCCAGTGGGTTAGGGAGGACCGCTCTTGCAGAGGACTCAAGTTTGGGTTTTAGCTAAAGGCGTAGGTGTAAGGATTTCACTAAGCCCAAGACAAATGATAAATGGGTGTTTATTGGGGAACACTTACACGGGAAAATACAAAGAACCGCGGGAGCGCTTCTCTGCTCTTCCTACCAGATCCACGGACCGGCCAGAAAGGATGCACAAAAGGAAGCCACGCCTCAAGCGTCCCTCTTTCCATTTCCATCCACCTGAAGACACGCCCAAAGGGGGTGTGGCTACCGTTACAAGTTCACTGCAAGACCATATGCTTAGCACCCACATTAGATGGCTCACAATGGCCTGTGACCCCAGCTCCAGGGGAGCTGGCACCCTCTTCTGGCCTCTATGGGCACATGCACTCACGTGCACACACCCACACATATACATAGCTAAATAAAAACAAACCTTTAAAATACAAAAGAAGACTGGTGATTCAGGGAATGCCTTTGCAACCTGAGCTTCCTTTTAGGAGCTGGAGCTTGTCGGGTGAAATATCAACAGCTGTCCGTTTGGGGTGGTGGAGACCCCAGTAATACTTGGTCCTCGGTTACTTGTGACATTTTCCAAATATATACAATTAACCAGTGAACTTGGTGAAAACTCTAACGTGCTCCACACGATAATCACATGTAAAAGTGTGGCAGAGGGCTGACCAGTTTCATTGAGTCTGGCGGGAGCCCACGCCCACTTCTGGAGAATTCACTTGCTCCGCAAGGCCCCCTTAGCAGCAGGGCAGAGATGTCGGAGAATTCAACGTTTGATTGCTAACCGACCAGGTGCATTCAGAGCCTTTCATTATTTATTTAATTAAATTATTAATGTTAAATAATTAAATGCCAATTTAATTATTTTCTGGAGAGGCACCAGTGGGTCCCTCCCAAACTTTCCTGTGCAACAGGTAGGACAGAAGCTAGCTGGCTGTTTTAGCTCTCGACCAGGAAATCTTCCAGTGTTTCTCCCACCCAAGCTGCGATGGGATGAGGTAAGCTAGAAAACCCGGGGAAAACGTGCTATGTAAGACATCCAAAGAGGCCCTGGGCTCCAGAGCCTGGGAAGAGGCGGGGAAGGCTCCCAGCGTGGGGACCCTTGTTTTGTTACCGCCATAAACAGAACTACTAAAGGTCAGAGTGACACCTGCAAAGCCACCGAGTCCCTGTCACTTACCTCCAAGAGGTACAAAATAAAGCAGCGTGCAGCCTTACCACATACATCTGTCGTTAAAGCTCTGGGAAGCTCTGTGCCAGTGCCAAATAAGTAACGCGGAAGTACGCGTAGAAATGGGGAGTTCTTTCGGGCTGTCGCCGCTCATTGTAGACTTAGGGGTCATCTTTGGGACATGAGACCTCCACCCTATTGCCCCCGTGGGAACCCGCGACATCTAGTACCACGCATGAAACACTCCGGGTGGGGGTTTTCTGATCTGATCAGGGGTCCGCAGTGTAAGCACTCAGGCATTACGCTGGCCTGCCCCTGTCATCCGGCAGAATGCACTCAGGCAGCACCCTGGCCAGCCCAGGGCTTCATGATTGCATAGTCTGCACGCAGATGCAAAGGACCCCTTTGGAAGACAGACCCCGCCCACTTACTCTCTCTTTCTCGCTGTTCACCTGGGGCAGACGGGACTTTTCCTGTCTCCCTCTTCTCTTCTGTCCTCTCTCTGTGTCTCTTTACCTCTTTTCTCTTTCCTTCCCCCTCCCTCCCCTTTCTAATAAAACTTCTCACTCAAGCTCTGTCAGCCTGGTGTGTCTGTACCCTCGCCTGCCATAGAATCCACCATGGTCCCCCACCCGAGGACCCTCAAACCTTACCCTAACACGGAGTGTAGAGCCTGGCATTATGTGACAGGAAGCTCATCGTGGGTCTCAGTGATGCTGGGTGCATGGGTTTCCCAGGGTGTAGACATTGGAATCTGGGGGCTATGCTCTCCCCATTTTCTGCAGTCTCCCCAGGAAAGCCCAGCTCCCAGGGACATTCTGAATGCTTCCCGGTATGCTTCCACTCCAAGCATCAGTTACCTAGTGCATGTCTGGACGGCTCATATGTATCCGTTCACGAGGCCTTGTTTTCAAATAAAGGGAGTTCATTCTCTGTGCAGCCGCAGGCAAGGTCTTCGCAGCCACATTCTCTAAATCCGGATTCATAGCCTATCAGCCCTCAGCTGTCCACCCACCCTGCTTCCTGAACAGCCACTCTGTTGCTTGGCCTGTTCTGGGCTCCCTGGCTCAGTGGGCAGCGGCGGTGAAGCCCCATGGAGAAGCCTACTCAGCGCCTGATGTGCCTGTAACTTCTCTAGTTACAGCAGGGATTGGATCGCCTGGCCGGAAACAGCTCAGAAAAATTGGGGCGTAGGGGCTGGGAGGGAGGATCTGGGAACCGAGAGACATGCGTGGGAGACACCTACTATTCCTGAAAGTCCCCAAGCATCTCTTTCTTCTGTTTACAAAGGCGTTGCCCTGCGAGGCATCTGGGGTGTGGCATGACCATGTGACTAGCTCCACCCCTGGGTGTGTGAAGAAACTATGATGGTTCAGAGTTGGGCTCTGCTCTCACGCACGCTCACTGCACTGGGCGCTGATGAGGACACCTGGTTAGGAAGTGCTCAGGGCACAGAGTGGGGCTGACTCCTGTCTCCACGCGTTGCACAGCTGAGCTAAAGAGCAACTCCAACCCCAGCTCCCAGGCTGGCATCTCAAACCTGGGGCTCCGTGTGACCACATCGGGAAGTGAGGTCAGTGGAGGCCACTGGGGTGGGCCCCAACCCACCTGGATCAGCATTATTACAGGGGATTAGGACTCAGGCACACAAGGAAATGACGGCATGAGGACAGAGGGAGGAGAAGGCCACCTACAACTCAGGAAGAGGCCTCAGGTGGGGCCTCCGGCCATGTTAGAACCTCAGAATACATCTCGCTGTTTGAATACATCTAGACTAGGGTTTGGCGGTTCTGACTGGTCACTATTCCCACCCTGAAGCCAATCTGGTGTGGAGAGAACTGTGGCTGGCTGGGTAAAGCCTCTGAGACACGGGAGGCAGGAGGAGGAAGAGATGAAGTCATAAGGGGTGCCCAGTGCTATTCTTCAAAGGGCCCTGATTTCAGTCTTAATGGGCTTTCCTCTTGGGGTACCGTGTGGTTCCAGCTCAGCCACATGGGTTCTGTTCTAGTCACACCCTGCTAACAACACATCGGCAACAGCGTGTTTCTAGATGGCCAGGGCCTGCAGCAAGGCTACCTTGTACCTAGTTTGAGGTCTGTGTACACACAAAGCCAGCAGCACCCTGGTAGGAAACTGTGGATCAGAGGGCTTCCTCCATACCCGCAGGGCAGGTGGCAGGCCTCTTACCATGCCAGGAGCCGTCTGCTTTCCAGCCACAGCCCATACCAGTGACTCGGCAGCAAGCCTACGTTGCTTTATGACACAGCTGGGCAGGCGCTGCCTCCAGCCCCCATTTGATCCAGGCAGAGTCAGGAGCGTCTGTCGGGAATAAGGCAGTGGGCATCTCCTCCACCAACCAAGGATGGGAAGCAATGGAGGGGGGGCATGCTCAGGAGAGGAGTTCTCTCACAGGACAAATCTCAAGGGTTGGTGCAGGGACTCCATGCTAAATTCCAGCTCCAGAAAGGCCTGGAGCCCAGTGAAGATGCAGGAAGTCAGGGTGATGGGCCTGGGCTCTGGCTCCCACTGAGCCAGTGTCATCTGCGTGAATGGGGGTGGCTGCCTATGGAGAAACCTCCAGGCTATTGTTGCCTCCTGCCGAGAACAGTTTCTGTGGGTCTTGTTTTCCCAGACTCTGAGGGAGAGAGGCAGCTGGGCAGCTCGGCACCCCCCCCAACACTGGGTGGCGAGAACAGAGTCCATGCCACCTGAACTGGGGACCCTCTTTGCTGTGTACAGAGCTGGGAATTGCAGATGGGGGGGGGAGAGGGAGAGGTTGTCACTCAGGCTTGCGGAAAGAAGCATCTTCAGAGCCCCGACTGGTGGGAGTTTCCCGAGGACCCATGTTGGCACATAACTGACCAACCTGTGTGACTCCCCCAGCCCCTTTCATGGCGCTGTGACATTGCTGTCACTCGGGGGACCAAGCCAAGCTAGAGCCCCAGGCTTCCCCTAGCAGCCTCTTTCAACCTGCCCTTTGAAAGCCCGGCTCATCACTTCCCACGGGGTGCCTGCCTTTTGAGGCTCCGAAGAAAGGGAGTGGAGTGCATTGGAAATACCCTGCAAGCCCTCACTCACAGGAAGGGGTACTGCGGACACCCGAGGCCTGCTTTGCTTCTGCTTGTCAAGGCCTGAGTGCGGCGGGCTCGTAGCCTGCCTCCACGCTCTTTGCCTCGGAACAGAGAGCTCTCGCCGGGGCGTTTTCCTAGTGAGGTGGAGATGCCCAGCTGCTTCCTTTGCTCAGCTGCTCATGCCCTCTGGATGACTAAGGGCACGGCGATTCCTGCAGGGCAGCATGGGCACCTGCAAGCATCACACACCTCCCACTCCCGTTGGAGCTGGGATGGCAGCTCAGTGCCATGTGGTGCTTATTCTGCTCCGAGGTCACCGCAGGTGGGAAAACCGGGAGTGAAGAAGACTAGGCAGAGCTTCACATATCAGACCTCTAGGCACCCCTGAGAAAAATTAAATCAGCCTGATAACTCGCCTCCATACTAATGTGGACGCATTACATATGTGACCGAGACACGAAGAGAGGACTTTGGCCAAAGGAGGTGAACACACCCTGATGTAGAAAGGGTAGAGACCTCAGGGTGCCAGGAAGTTCCCTGAAATCCCTCGGTCGTAGGGTCAGAGGGAGCCCACCCTGGAGTTCCCACCCAGCTAGGCTGGTTCTCACCAGGTGACTTTCCCTCCTCCAGGGGATGCCGAGGATACCAATCAGCAACCCACGGGCGGCTCTATACCAGATGTGACAAAGATGCCTCCAGAGACTGGGAGCATACAGTGTGCATGGGGGGGCACGTGGATGCTCGTGCTCACACTAGGTGGGGGCTCAGACATTTTCATTTAAATTATAATGATCTCCTATGCAACTCATCGTGGAGTTTTGTGGTCACCTGCATTTAGATTCCTGGCCTTGCAAGGTGGGAGTATAGGAAACTGAAGGTCTTGTCCCAGCCTGTGGGGACTGTCATGGCCCATGGGCCCTTCCTCTTAAATCCCTCCCCGAGAACATAATCATAATCAAGCCTGATTTATTTTAGGTGGTGTTCCTCTGCAGTACCGAGAGACACCGTTTATTCTTTTGCCTCCACTCAGGTGGAGCATTTTCCTCAGTTTATCTGAGTCTTTCTCCCTCCCTGAGCCTTCAGATCCCTTTAGTCCTGTGATGATGCTGGAGGGCAGCTGGGAGGCAGATGCTCTGGAGAGTTGGGGCCTGAGGATTTGTGTTTGAGGGTGGAGGGCCACTGTACCCACGAAAGCATGGAACATTCTCTGTGCCCTCCACGGTCCTTCTATTCTTTGGTCCAACAGCAAGAGATGGCCCAGAGAGAGCCTTGGGTGGCTGATGGGGAAGTCCTGTGTGTATGTCAATAAAGGGCTGTTGGCCAATAGGGAAGCAAGATAGGTGGGACTAGGAGTTGAGGAGGATTCTGGGAAAGAGAGACACAGGCAGTGATGATGTAGCTGCCATAGGAATAAGAGGTCTGGACCCTTTTCTCCGGTAAGAGAAATACTTAGATTAGCAATTATGGGCTAAATACTTAAGTCAGAGATAGCCAGTAAGAAACAAGCAAACGTCCAACAGCTTAATAATTAATATAGCCTCCTTGTGTGTTCATTTGGGACTGATACGGCTCTGGAATCAGGATGTCGGGAAGACAACGCTCTACAGGTGGCTTGTTGGGAAGCCTGTGTGATTTTCCAGGCCTGACTCAGACACCAGCTAGCCACGCCTTCTCCTGGTTACCATGAGAAGTAGAAACTTGAACATGTGTTGCACGGTCCTTTTAGGACAGCGTGTGGGGTTGTGAAGACCCTGGGAGCGTACACTGCACGGTCCCTGTGGCAGAAGTGTGAGGTGACCGTGAAAACCCCCACTCTTTCCAGATGTAGCTCTGGGCTGCTTCTCACCTTAACAGGCAGGATGTGCATAATGGGGCAGACCACTGGGAAGGGACAGTGGCTGGTGCCAGAGTGTTCAGATGGCATCAGGGCCACATCCCTGCAGTGTGCAGGGTCTGAAGAGCTGGCCTCACAGAGGCTCCAGCTTGGCTTATGGCTCTGATATTGGCATCTTGAAATTCTTAGTGTCACCTGAACGAGAAAGTTGTGACTTTTAGCCGGGTGGTGGTGGCACACGCCTTTAATCCCAGCATTCAGGTGACAGAGGCAGGCAGATCTCTGTGAGTTCGAGACCAGCCTGGTCTACTGATGATGGAGGTAAATGCAAGATGAAACGTAATATTTTATTTACCAGAATAAGAGCTTACACACAAAAGGCTGGGGAGTCAGAAGCACGTCTGTCTTCTAGAGGAAGAAGGAGAAGAGAGATTCGTTTCTCTTTTACTTCCTTTTATCCTAAATTTCCTTATCCCCACCCCTAGGGCAGATGTCTTTGTGGGACTCACTCCTACAGTCTACAAGAGCTAGTTCCAGGACAGCCTCTAAAGCCGCAGAGAAACCCTATCTTGAAAAACAAAAAACAACAACAAAAAAGAAAGTTGTGACTTCTATGCTGCACTGGGCTCTGTGAATTACATCACCACCTGTGACTGCCTTGTATTTGACTTAGTCCTGAAGCCATCCTTTTGAAAGCGTTCCTGGGCAGTTACACAGCGATGCCCCCTCCCCGCCCCACCCTTACCAAGTCTGACATTAGGGCCATGACCTCCTCTGTGTCAGCTGCTGCTTCAGCCAGAGTTGTGCATGGGCTTCCCAGAATCCATAACCTTCCTTGCACCCTGGGCTGCAAAGGGACCAGTACACACAGGGCGGAGAGTGTGGCTGTCTTGCTCATGTGTTAATTAGTGACAAGTCAATTCAGAACATGTGGAACATGTGGGTGATCGTTCAGTGATATGACCCTGAGGTAAGAACCGGGTTTGGGGTACAGTTTGGTGTTAGGGACCCCTAACTGGGAGAGAGGAGGACCCTGGCGGCTGGATGCTAATTCACGGTGGAAGGTATCTTGACAGACTGATGCTGAAAGGGATTAGTCGGATTGGTAAGGGATGGCTTGACTGGATGGTATAAGCCTCATCGCGTATCTGATGACTTCTGTGGAACAAGAGCGTTTGTGTTGAGAATAAATTAATGTGGTGTTAAACATTAATGCATTACATAATTTATAGTAAAATGTACTTGCTTGGATGCAAGAGGACAACAAGCTTGTTTTTTTTTTAACTGGAGGAGCCCCTGGAGTGTCTCCTTGGCCAGTCACACCTCCTACAAAGCTGACTCAACTTACTCCACCATGGGACTGCTTAGCATCCAGAAAACTGCTAATGTGCCACATCAGTGGACCAGGGACCTTGGCTGCCTCATCTGGGAAATGGGAATGGTGGACATCACTCAGCTCTAGAGGCAGCAGTCACCTCTGCTCCTGAGAGGGATAGTTAAGCCCAGAAACACCTCATGTGATGCTCAACTCAGGAGTGCCTAATATTTTGACACTTTGATGTGGTCTCAATAACTACAAATGTGTTATGTGTCATTCACAGCTATTATGGGATACATATTGCTCCCTGGCGACAGGCTGGACATGCCTGGGGTTAGAGGATCTTCTATCTTCTGGCTCTTTAAATGAGAGGGAGGGCTCTTAAAAAGACTCGGGACTGACAAGCTACGGCTAGATGCTGCCACTAGGGGTGTGCTGCCCAGCATGTGAGACCCAGGGGTTGACCCCAAGGCTCAAATTTAGAAAAAGACCTCAAAAGAGGATCCTGATGGGAGCAAAAGCCTATAGCAGGGAATATGTAAAAGCACAGCATATATCCTTGATGCTTGCTCTTCCCAACAGGCACTTGAAGTCAGCTGGTCTGGGAGCTCTTCCAGGCTGCCAGTCGGTGCCTGGTCAGGGCTGTGAGACTGGGACTGTCAATTTCACCGGCCTTAGAGGATGCATTAAACAAGGATGCGTAGAGCAAGACTTACATAGTCATGGAAACCAAGAAACAGCTTTTTTTTTCATTTCTTCCACCCAACCATTCTCCCACTCCAAGCTTTAATTTCAGCCCTAGTTACTACTCTACATCTACAGAAACATCCACAGGAGACACTAGGGGAAGGAAAAAAAAATGGAACAATCTCAATCCTATTTTAAACCACAAAGTAATATTTCCACAGCAGAGAGCAAATAGAATTTTACATAACGCACAGAATGAATGCCTCCAAAATCAATATTTCCAGCTGGATGTACAAATTAAATGATGATATTCAAGTGCGAGATTAAAACAATGATTTAAGATAGAAATTGAGTTATGCCGTCTCACTCCTGCCTACTGCTGAATATGTTAATGGGGCTGATTGGCGAGGGCCCAGTCCATCTATCTCCCTAAACCAGCAGTTCTCAACCTTCCTGAAGCTGCGACCCTTTAACACAGCTCCGCGTGCTGTGGTGATCCCCCCCAACATAAGGGTATTTTGTTGCTACATCATAACTGTCATTTTAATACAGCTGTGAATCGTAACGCCAATAACTGATGTTTCTCGACCCACAGGTGGAGAACCCCTGCTCTAGACAGAAGGTGGTAGGATTCCTGTTGGAAGGCAGGAACGGCCAGGAACACCTCCGGGGAGACATGCTTGGGTCAGAACGAGCGCAGCTGATGCATCTAGGCCCGGGGTCCTGGATGCCGCTTAGCTCCCCCATCAAGGTGGTGGCGGCGGGGGGGGGGGGGAGGAGGCTGCATCTTCCAGATGTTCCTCAAAACCTGAGTTAGCAGTCCCAATACCTCTCGGCCGTGTTCCTTCTCACAGCCAGGGGTGGGGAGTTGAGGCCTCAGGCAGCAGCCCACAGAGCCTGCCCCCTGTTTCTAACATCCTGTTTAGTTGTTCTGCAGCGTGGAAGCCCACATTGGTCCCTTGAGAGGCCTGCTCAGTGGTGTCTTAGGAGGTGTCCCTTAATGAACCAGGGACAGAAGAGAGGTTTGGGCATGGTCCTGCCTGGAGGCAGGAATAGTGAGGGAAAGCTACCACACTCTTGTGTTCATAGAACTTGGGCCTCTGATGTGGAGTGCTCTGTCGAAACGCAGGTGAGGTAGAGTGTGCCCTGTCTGGTTATGGGATGTGGGGTAGTGGTTAGCCACGTCCCCCTAGCATTTGGATATTTTACAATGCTTCTCGGAGCTCCACGGTGCTAATCCAGGGCCACAGACTCGGGGTTGCAGCAGGTGTCGCCTCCTGAGCGTGTCGGAGCGCATGCCGAGGCTGAAATTGCTGACCCCAGGGCCAGACCCTTCTGGCGCTACCACAGGAGAGCAGTACACACGATGAGAACAGACTTTAAAATCCCAGCTAACCCTCGCTCTGCTCCCAAGCAGCACCATCTAAATCCTGCTTTGGAAACTTTGCTTCCCCTGCAAGTGTAGAGGCCAGTTTCCAGCATCTGCACTCAGCAGCCCCTGCCCCTCCTCCCAGGGATCCGCACACACCCTTCCTGGCCACATCTGAGACGTCATACTTCCACAGCTGGGTCTCTGCTGGCACTGTAGTGTGTCCCCATCCTCTGCCGCCTCTCCACACTTGTGTGTGGCAAGGGCTAGTTTGGCCTTCTGCCCTCCACCTTGCCCATGACTCTCCTTTAGAGAAACATTAAAAATCAGTTTACCAGGCCCTGGAGAGACCGAGATGGCTCTGTCAGTAAACTGTGGTTGCAAGCACAGGATCTGGGTTTGGATGCCTGACCCATATAAAAAGCTCAGAGGGCTGATCCTCCGTAATCCAGCACCGGGACTCGCTGGCATGACAGTCTCACTTCCTTGATGAGCTCTGGGTGATGAGAGAACCTGTTTCTAAAAACAAGGTGGGTAGTGCTCAACCTCGACCTATGCCCCCCAGTCTTTCCCTCTCCCTCTCTCTCTGCTCCCCCCATAAGCCCACACGTATAAAAAAAATGACAGCCACTCGCATCTAAAGGTACCAGACATTCCAGAACTTTCTTGTGAATCCATGCGACCTTTTTTAATACCATCAAGGAGGTCCCGGGCCAGGCTCACTTTGCAGATGGAAGCACTTGAGTAGAATCTAGACCCTGGGCTCTAGAGTTCTGGGCTCTAACAGATAAACCCAGCCACGTTCTCCTCCCAAAGCCGCCGTGGATTCAAGATGGACTCTCTCACACATGGGGGCCCTAGAAACGAGTCCTCAGTGGGATACTGACTGCGGGGACAGGGAGGGTGCCAAGCGCTGGATTTGTGCAAACACAGACGCGGTGCGCGGCTGGGGAAAAGCACCCGTCAGGAGGAACGGTGGGAAAGTCAAGGCCACTGGGTGTTTGCAGCTCTTGCTCTGTGCCAGGTGAGGCTGGGGAGAGTGGGGCCCCGCAGGACCTGCCTCCCGGCTCTAGTCCTTAGAAAGAACAGAGACTTCCAATCCTAAGGCCGCCATGGAGCCTCTTCAGGACCAAGGCGTCGAAGTCCCAGCTGTTTCTACCTCCTCACCATTCCCTTGGGTGATGGGGGATGTCCTTCTGTGTACATGTTTCTCTTATGGATGGATAAAACACTGTTTGGCCAGCAGAGGCAGGAAGGTAGGCGGGACTAGGAGACGAGGAGAATTCTGGGAAAGGTAGGCGGGGAGAGACCGCGAAGAGATGCCATGTAGCTGCCGAAGGAGTAACAGGTCCGGGCATTCTCTGGTAAGCCAAGACCACGTGGAAATACATAGATTAATAGAAATGGGTTAATAATTAAGACAGAGCTAGCCAGTAAGAAGCCCTAGCTGTCGGCCAACAGTTTATAAATCAATACATGTCTCTGTGTGTTCATTTGGGGCTGAAGCAGTTTGCAGGACCTGTTGGGAAAGAAACACTTCATCTGGATCTTGACTAGTCCTAATGGATTATTTTTTTTGGTCAGAGTGAAGGCCTGGCAAGACACAGTGTGAGAGTTCTAGCCCTCCCCTATGCCACAGTGTGACATGGGTTGCACGTGACTTTAATCCACCTCAAAGGTCCCCAGGCTGCACAAAAGTAAGATTCTAATAAAGGGCCATTCTGGAGCGATGTTCACACAACCAAAATAAAAAAGAATGCTTGCAGCAAGTACCTTGCACCATCAAAGAACACCGACTTGAAAACAGGCTTCCAGTCCTCAAGGAGTTGGAGCCTGTATCTCCTGCGGATCCTGCGCTACCAATGTGCATGGAATTATGAAGACAATATCCACCCAGGGATCGCAATAAATAGAATTTATCAAAAATGCTCGCAAAGCACCTCCAGAAAAGGTTTTTTTCCTTAGGTTTGGATTTAATATGGGTTATACGATCATAATGATCTGTAATAAGAGCCACACCTGAATGATCCAGTTTACGACCAGCTGTGATACAAGTTCCCCTTTATTATAATCCCTTGGATATTTAAAGCAGATATAAGCGACACACTATTATGAACTGGAGGAAGGGCAAAGGTAGCAGTACATGCGTGACTTCCCAATACCCATCACCCACAGATTTCTCAAGCTCGTGTGACCACAGTGACACGGGCTCCCAGCTCTGGATCTCAGGAGGGACACCCGAACGGCCCTCTGGAGAGACTACTGCCATGTGCTACGGCTGGGTTCTCTTTCCCTCTGGCTGATTCAGAATTTAGTCCCTGGGTATTATTTACTTATTAACACCAGGCTAGGATATCGGAAAACTGAGCTATGTTTTAAACTAAGAAATGTTTTAGCCTGTGTTGGGAGCCTTCCCAAATCATCAGCCCCCTGCCTCAGGGGTTCTACCAGGTGTGCTATGTTCGGGGAGGGGGGGTGGGAGGTACCAGGGCCAGAACCAAGTGAGCATCTGTTCTGTAGTGGGAGCTGTGGTCCAGGCAAAGCAGTGATGACAGTATACACTGTCCATCCAGGTCCTGCCTTCGTTTCTAGAGATTTCTAAACGCCCTGGGTGGTCCTAGCTCCATCACAGCTTCTACAGCTTTGAACCTTTCTCCTTTTTTGTGCCATCTATTTCCCATTTCCTCTAGTACAATCATTAGACGCCCCCCCTCCGTTTTTTGGGCATGGTCTCATGCTGCATAGACGGGCCTCAAACTTGTTGTATAGCCAAAGATGACCTCCCAAGCGCTGGGGGTAATGCGGTGCAGGAGCCCGAACCCCAGGGCTTTCTGCATCCTAGGTGGGCACACTAGGCGTTTCTCCCCAGATAACACAGTAATACCTTTACCAGGACCAATGATGCCTGCTGCTCACGAGTGCCAGATACGCAAACGCTCTACAGGCTGTCCGGCGAGTTCCCACAACTCTCACTCAACACCAAACCACAGTGCCACAAACACAGACGCGTGGGAGGGGTCTGAGACTGGGCAGTGGGCTTCCTCCTGCCTGGCTTTGTGGCTCGGGTGAAATGTCATGTCACACAGACACAGCCTACAGTGGAAGACAAGGACACAAACCTTGTGAAGACAGACCAGCGAGTGCAAGATCCTCTACAGGCCTGTGCTTGGCGAAGAGCTGGCAGGGTCCCTTGTCCTGTTACGGGACCCTGAAGATTTTGCTCGGGGCTGAGAGGAAGTCGTGGGCAGTGAAAGAGCCTTACCAGCTGCTGCCTGGATCCTTGCTGCAGGAGGATGAACCCATATTCTGCTAAATAAACATCTTACTTAGAAAAGCAGAAAGGCCATGTCCGCAGAGCGGTGCCAGCAGGCAGGGTTCTGGGTGCGTGGTCACTGGTTACCTGACTTCTCTTCTGGGAGCTGGGTCTCAGGAGATGGGGACCTGGGGGCGCAGTCTGTACCTGCCCCCATGCAAACTACCAAAGTCCTAGAAGGGCTGTGAATGCTGAAGGGGTCACATCAGAGGCGCAGGGAGGTTCTGGGAGAGTCTCCTCCATGCTGCCACCCAGTCTTAGTGGCAGAGAGCCCGATAAGTCAGACTCGAGTCAATTTCTAGGGAGCTTTCCGAAGGAACATAATTAGATTAGAACGCTGCGTTTTTTAATTTTTCAGTTGCTCATTAAAATTGACATGTCACTTGAGTTTGACAGAAACCTTTTTATCTTGATGTAAGGCAGTAGGATTAAAAAAATAAAGCTATATTTAGGAAGTCCTGAAATACGACAAGCGCAATAACGAAAGCGAAACCACTCACCCCGCCATTCACAGCTGAGAGTCACAGCCCTGAAAAAGAAAACCAACCTGGATTCGGTCCCTTACTAAATCATCTCATAAAGAGCCCGCCACTGGCGTGAAAGGCGACGCTGATGACACATTTGATCGAAGGGACAGCTGATGAATGGGTGCTTGCTTCCCCATTGGCAAAGTTGGCTTCTCTGGGTCCCCCTCTAATGTGGATACCACAGGGAGGTCAGGAATGTCCTGCTGGCCCACAGGAAGGGGACAGACGGGCACAGAGAGAATTTTGGCAAAGCATGACTGGGGCCCATGTCACATGTTCACAGGCAAGGCAGTGCATTGCTTCTCTGTGAGTAGAGGTCACCTCCCTAACCATCCTGCTGTGAGCGCTGTCCCTTAAGGGCTAGCAGGGACACTTGTGTTGTTCTGAACTATGGATCTAAGGTGGGCAAAATGCAGGTCTTACCTGCAGAGGAGGGGGGCATTCTGCCAGGTGACAGGGGCAGGCCAGCGTAATGCCCGAGTCCTTGCAGTAGCGCTCCCACAAGGCCGACCTTGATGATTTGATGAAATGTGTGTGGGCTTCCACATGGTGCTGACCTCCACGGTGGGAAAGCCTTTTTGGAAGATTCTGGAGACGGGGAGGGAGAGGAACCTCTATTCTGTGTGAGGATCTGGTTTCGTCATTTTTAAGTTTGTTGTTCAAATCAATAAACCGAAATGTTGTTCAAATCAATAAATTTGTCTATGGGGGTATCGGAATGTGTGGTGCGCAAGTGTCCCTCGGGCTGCATGTATTCGTGAATGTGGCATAAACCTACTTAAAGCATTATGAGTTGTTTTTCTGTATATTTATTTATTTGTAACTCGACTGAACGGCCCTCAAGTGCGGACTTGGTAGACATCTTGCCGTGTTGCAGTCTAAAAGCTTAGGCATGCCCGGTAAGAAAAGGGAATAAAATGTCACAAGTGTCTAATAAAGACACCAAGTTTGAAACTGTTTCAAGACTCCTGGGGGTGGCACCGTCCATTTGGGAACTCCTGCAGGTTCCTCGCCTGGCATCCTCCAGGGACATCACGGGAACCCACGAGGGCACGTGAACAAATGCAGGACCCCAACACATGCAGATGTTGAGGCAACTCTCTTCTTCCACAGCTGTGCCCGATCCTACCCACCCTGGAGACATGCCTCTAGCAGGGAAGCAGTTTTTTTCTTGGCAGCCCTCTTCTAACAGCCTAACTGCAGGGGCTTCAGCAGGAAGGAGCACCCTTGGCAGCTTGCAGGCCTCTGAGTAGGCTTGGTTGTGCTGTATCTTTAAGGAGGAGCACTCCAGGGAATCATAAAGGACAGTCAGTGAGCAGGGCTACACTTTGGAGAAATCCTGGAGGCCAGTTTGTAACTGGGAGGCACACAGTCCCCATCTGCCACTTAGGGACAGCCCTGGACACTCTCTGGTCATATCTGGTGCCTCCTGCACAGGCAGCCCATGTTTCTGAGACTCCAGGAGGTAAAAAAAAAAACGGCAGCTCTCAGGAGCCCAGACAGACTGGTCCGGGCCCTGCTCCCTTCCCACAGAGTTGTCCTTTTAAGGTAAAACCTGATTTCCCACAACTTTGTCTACTGGGTTCATTAGCTGCATGCTATTCACGTGTTTAAAGGGCGGGGTCCTGTGCCCCAGCTGTTCCTAAGCCCACTCTCTCACCTGCCTCCCTCCCCTCTTCAGAGCTGAGCTCTACTGGCTGAGGCTTCCTCTGCAGGCTGTGATTCAGCCAAAGGGGCTGCCATTACCCTGTCCTTCTGCCCTACCTCTGAGTCCACACACAGCAGGAAGGTATCAAGGCATGAGAAGTCTGTGTTTGAGTACATGCAGGTGCAAGCATCATATGCTTATCTGTATGGGCACAGCAAATGTGTATGTATGTATGTATACACATATGTTATGTATGCATGCATGCATGTATATCTATAACCTTCCTGTGTCTGCTCTATGAATCCGTAAAGACCTATGTCACGGACTGATTTTGAGTTTCCCTTGGTGTCATTAGCATCTATCTGAAGGTAGCCTGTGGTGAGATACGCCCGTCAGCCCCACCTGTCCCCAATGCACTGATTTTGCCATGGAGCCCAGGGGGGGCTCATGTTGCCTTGACTGAGTACGTACCACCCGAGGGTTCCCCCTCCCTCCGTGGTACCCAACCAACGTAGAAAAGAGAACTTTTGGCTTTGGCCAAACTTGGGATGAGTCTCTGACCACTGCTGTGCCTCAGTCAAGTGGCGTAGCTAAAGCCGTCTCTGCCCCACCCCCCCACCCTAGGGAGAGGCCCAGGGGGACCCACAGCATCCCAGCAAAGGAGGACGGGCGGGCACCAGCCACACACGGGGCGATTGGTGAAGCCGTTTCTAGGTGTACTTCCCTCTCACCCACCCTCTGAGCCACCGTTCCCTCAGACTTCAGACTTCCTGAAATAGGGTCTTGGGAAGGCAGAGCTGGGTGTATCTGCTGTTCCACAGTATAGGGGCAGAGAGCGGACACAGGAATGTTACTCACATGTGCAGATGTAGGCTTTGGCTGGGGCTGCGAGTGAACACCTGTGCAAACATACAGGACGATCTGCACCTGCCTGTTTGGCAGAGCTGCACATGCGTGGCCCAGCCCTGCCCCTCCACAGAGCACACATACGGGGGCCCACAGAACTGTGCACATGCGTGGCCCAACCTTGTCCCTCCACAAAGCTACATATAAGGGGGCCCACAGAACTGTGCACACACAGGGCCAGGCCTGCACCTCTGCAGAGTCACACTCAGAGACAGGCTAATCCATGTTAGCTCTTCTCAACAGGAGGCCCCTTTCCTAGTCCTCCATGCCTGGGGACATCTGGCCAGACCTGGGTAAGGCGGGGACAGTGTCATCCTGTGGGTGGAGAGGCCTGCTACTGAGAGTCCCTGGGGGTTGGGGGTACAGGACACTCCTGCCTCAGTCAGGCAACCCACTAAGCAAGGGCAACTGGGAGAAACCCAGCACATGGTCTTGCAAAAGCATCACAAACGACTCAGAAAGAGAGCCGAAAGAGAAGGAAAACAAGAAACAAAGCTGTAGCCTCAGGACTTACACATTAAATTACTAATCAAACGCCATATCCTTTCTTCTTCCCCTTTCATGCCAGTCCTCAGACGCGGGAGGGCGGGGAGGTCTTGCTGCTCTGTTCCCCCCTCGTGGTCACGCCACGGTAGGCGCTCGCCAACAGCTGCCACACAGCTGTGTCTCCTGTCCCTCCGGCCCCCATAAAAGGCAGAGGCTTAATTAATTTATCAGTGTTTTTCCTTTGTTCCGATTCAAGTTCAATTAAGTTGGATTAAAGAGAACAATGGGGATGAGAAAAGGCTTTGAAGCACAACGCACACAGAAGTGTCGTTACGGAAGCCACGCAGAACCCTTTGTCCAATTATCGTTCTGCAGCACTCATCGCGGGGGCCACACTGGCGCCGGCTTCAGTGTTTGCATGGAGCAGACAAGTGTGTGTGTGTGTGTGTGTGTGTGTGTGTGTGTGTATCACTGATGGAGGAGACGGTGAGGCGGGGAGCACGGAGCAGACGCTGGCCTTACGGGCAGCGTGTCTCCAAGTTCAAGCCAAAGTACCTTCCTTAGCCGGGCGGTGGTGGCGCACACCTTTAATCCCAGCACTCAGGAGGCAGAGGCAGGCGGATCTCTGTGAGTTCGAGGCCAGGCTGGACCGACAGCCCCCAAAACAATACAGAGAAACCCTGTCTCGTAAAAACAAAAAAAACAAAAAAACAAAAAAAAAAACAAAAAAAACCAAAGTACCTTCCTTGTCTCTAAACTGATAATGGAGTTGAAATTGCTGGACTTCTTGCTTTGGGAAGGGGACAATGCTGGGGATGGAGGGAGGGTACCGGGAGAGATGACTGGCATGGGTAGGGAGAGCATCTCTGGGATGAGCTAGAAACCTAGAGCAATGGAAACTCCCAGGGATCTATGAGGGTGACCCGAGCTAAGACTCCTAGCAATAGAGGATACAGGAGCCTGAACTGGCCATCTCCTGTAACCAGGCAAGACTTCCAGTGGAGGGATTGGGATTTCAGTCCAGCCACAAAACCTTCTACCTACAGTTGTCCTACCTACAAGATGTGCTTGGAGTTAAAGGTGAAATTGTGGGAGTGGCCAACCAATGACTGGCCCAGCTTGAGACCCACACCCCGAGAGGGAGCTCACATTTGACGCTGCCTGGAGGGCCAGGACCCGGTGGTGGCATAGTCCAGAGACCTCGGATGGAACCAAACACTACTAGCAAAAAGAAAAAAAATGAAATGATTCCTATTTTCTAATGTATTATGCTATACTCTAGATTGGTGCCTTGCCCGACTGTCATCAGAGAGGCTTCACCCAGCAGCTGATGGAAACAGATGCAGAGACCCACAGGCAAACAGCAGGTAGAGCTCAGGGAATCCTGTGGAAGAGCCGGAGGAAGGATTGTAGCAGCCAGTGGGGTCAAGGACACCATGAGAAAACCCACAGGGTCAACCAACCTGGGCTCATAGGAAATCACAGAGACTGAGCCGACAACCAGGGAGCCTTCCTGGGACTGACCTAGGCCCTCTGCACACATGGGACAGTTGCGTAGCTTGGTCTTCTTGTGGGGCCCCTAACAGTGGGATC